>NC_140280.1:9176142-9468642 GCF_964030765.1 Micromesistius poutassou | reverse complement strand
GCCACCACTATTCCCACCACCAGCAGCACCTCCACCACCACCACCACCACCAGCACCTCCACCACCAGCAACACCTCCACCTCCACCACCACCACCAGCACCTCCACCACCAGCAACACCACCACCTCGACCACCACCACCACCATGGATGCCAGCAAAGCTCGAACAACCCCAGTTAGTGGGACCCTTGACTGGTGGAGGTGGGAGGGGCAGGAGGCCTCATCCATGCTCTGGTTTAAGGTCATCTCATGGATTGTGGCATGGCAATGGACATGGAAAGAAGAAAGAATGGTGACAGCTGTGTGTGGCGACTACACAGAACTGGACTCAGCGAATGGACATGTTTACATGACCACATGAAGACTACTGCAGCAGACATGTGTAGGCCTACATATGTCACTACACACACACACACACACACATACACACACACACACACACACACACAAGATGCAGGATCGGTTGGTGTGATGCTGTGATGACGTGGTTGAAGACATTCCAGAGCCCGCATTGATATTACATATATATATATATACATATATATGTATATATATATAAATTATAAATTGTATATATGAATATATTAATCATAAACTCAAGGTCAGCGCTTAGTAAACTAAACATGTAAACAAAACACAACAAGAACACTGTATTTTGCTACACTTATTGGTCGTTATATTTTAACGATACACTATAAAACCCTAGAGTTTAGAAACAAGTCTTTATATTTTTGAATTGGTGAGGACTTCAAATCTGATGCAGATTCATGCCCATTTCCTTTTTGGGACATGCAGATATGGAAGCTGTATGAAGTTGTTTAATGAGTCAGTGGTCTAGCCTCACAACCCACTTGACACTAGTCATTAAGTCACAACCTAAAAATAAAACATGGATTAACTAATATCCAGAAATCGACAATGCCTTCATGTAATGTAAAATAGATAGAGCTCAGGAAAAGCTGCAACAATTGGAGCTGAACTAAATTAACTGGTTATTCATTAAAACATGAATTAACATTTAAACATCAGATCCTTGATTCTTTGTAAAGATTCAGTTATGCCATATGCTCTGCAAGCCACCAGTACTGGTCTAGAGGTTTATAAGAAACGGGACTATTGGATTAAACATGAATACAATTCAGAAAATAGTGTTGAAGAAATAAACACTTGCAAACATAGCATCACACACAAACACACACACACACACACACAAACAAAATGGGACTTAAACAAAGTTTCAGAGAGTTTAGTAAAGTGTTTATATTTGATTTTTTTTTTTTTCACCTTTACAGACCAAACACAAACACACGTTTTGAAAGGCATTTTTATTTCTGGACTTTGTACAGACCTTGTGTGTAATAGTTATGTATAGCAATTTATAGAAAGCAATTTACATTGATAAGAAAGTTATCGAAAAGTCCAAATGCAGCATAACTTTATTTTCTCTGGTGTGTATCCACATCGTATTCCTAATTCAAGCCAACTCAAATCAACTCATATCTATGTGTGGACATCCACGTCAAAGTTAGTTTTTGCCAGCACAGAAAAATGGCTGTGATGAAAATCCAATTTGTGAGTACAGCGCGCCATCTAGTGGCCGGTGGTGTCCTCATCCCGCAACAAAACAAAATGATACAAATATATTTCTTTCCTTTTCATAGCAATCAAATGTCAATGACATGTCATTTCCCATTTCAAATTTCATATGCCTTCAAGAATGCCAAACAGATAAAAAAAAATAAAGATTTGTCACTGTTCAGTTACTTTTAACTTACACGCATATTGGACATAAACATTGATGGGCACACACAACACAGACCATTAGTGCAATAAATCAATCGGATGTTTCAACGCTTACAAGGAATCAAAAACCACAAAGAGGCTGACACATGTTCCACCAGCAGCCAACTGAGAAAACTCAGAAGCAGCTCAATCAAGATGAAAACAACCGACCCCGGAGATCAAATGTGTATTGAGAACGACACATGCTCCAACCCATAAAGGCTATCCCAATAACCCTCATAATAAATCATCTTTACATTTCTTTAATTTCTCTAATTTACATTTCTCTCCTTTTCTCCTCTGTCGTCATAATAGTGCAGTAGATGCATTTATAAACCAAAGGTTAAACAAAATAAACCCAAAAAACAAACAAGCCAACACAGATATACAGGAGAAAACATAAATTCACGCGTAAAACATGTTTGATATTTAGTGGGGTTGGCGTGGAACTAAAAGAAACATAAAGGAACATAAAAGGGGTTTAGCTGGTTTCCAGCTTGGCCATTTCCTGCACGTAGATGCCTATGCTCTCTGAGTCAAACAGCACGAAGTACACCGTCTTGATGGTGGACGACATGGTGGCCACGAAGTAGCTGGAGATGGCCTTCAGGATGAGCTGGGCCGCCGTCTGCTTGGGGAAGCCGTTCCTGGTGAGGGGGGTTAACATGTGGTTATCCTGGGACACAATAAGTCTGCTCATCAATCAGGTCAATTGTCGATCCATTAATGATTTGAAAACCTTTGGAATCGACCGCTCTTGCTGGTTCAAGATGCATGCTTTGAGCAAGCCATTAAAACATCCCATGAGGCCCTCATAAATGAGGATTTAAGATAAATCCATGGTGATATAGTAAAAATTGAATCAATAAACAGCAAGTAATGTCCAACACTGCTGTTCTTGGGTAGGCACCTGCAGGTTGTTGTGATTATACAGCAAACCTTTGGTTACCAAACTGGAGAAGGGATGGCACAAATATGGATGGGAACATGGATGGCACCCAGATCCTAAGAAAACATAGCCAAAGCTGTGTCTGTTCACTAGTGCCCACCCTTGTCTTCTGAGCCTATTAGCACATCCCCCAGTAAACACTGCAAAGAGAGAGAGACAACTGGAGTCAACCAGTGAGATGATGCCTCATAGACACACATCAGGGTCACAACCAGGAGTGTGGAACACTCCTGGTTGTCTCAAAGTAAACAGTGAGTGTTCAACCTGTTGCCTGTTGAAGAGCTTTACTTGACCTCCCGCAGTTTCATGAATACATTTTAGTACAGAACAGCTGATGGTCGACTAACAAAGCCTTACATTATTCAACTCTTCACACAGTGAGTGAGTGCATGTCCTCAGAGGCCGTTTTTTAATCTAAATCAGGACCAAAGATAGTTCATGATTCATGATGCTGTAAAGTAACTCCAGCCCTCGTATGGATCAGAAAATGATCAATACAGAGAAACCATGAGCAGCAGGGATACATCTATATTATATGGGATATATTTTGTACAGTGGAGGACGCAGATCATATACAGATACTCTGTGGTCGATAGTGGAGGAGCGTCCATAAGAAAGACTTGTCTTAGAACCTCAACGATCTGAAACAACCACCTCGGCCCCACACCAGCACTACGGACCTTGGAACCAGCCTGCAAACTAATGTTGAGATAAAGAGTGAGTGAGTGAGCGAGTGAGTAAGTGAGTGGGTAGGTGTGTGTGCGTATGTGCATGCATCCTCACCTTCCGCTGCCGATGGAGGGGAAGGCCACGGACTTGAGCTTCTTGTCGTCGGCCAGGGCCAGGCAGTTCTTCACCGTCTTCTCCAGCAGCTCCTCACACTTGTCCGACCCCCAGCTCGGACTGTGGCAGTGGATCACGTACTTAGCAGGAAGCCCAAAGCCCCCGCTCAGAGCCGCTGGAGACAGAGACAGGGGGGCCACCACAACACAGACAGACAGAGACAGGAGGGCCACCAAGACACAGACAGACAGAGACACCGAGAGAGAGAAAGGGACAGAGCAAGAAAGAGACGTAGAGAGAAACTTTAGAAACATTTTGCTCGTGCATAGAACCAACCAGTGCCGGAACAAAGATGGGCCTCGCAAGAGACAATAAAACCAGTCCGTAGGAGGAGATAGCAGACGAGGAGAGAGAGTGGAGTTGAAGGCTAGAGCATGACACCAGCCGGGCGATGGAAAGTACAGAGGGGTTTAGATTCCACCATCAAACGCTCCTCATGTAAGTCAGCGTAAATCGGCCCCAGCCAGAGTGGCCGTTTATTAGCCACCAGCTAGCGTGTGACTGGGATCAGACGGGCTGAGGGACTGGGGAGGACTCAACACCAGCACGTTTCCAGATGGTTCCAAAGAGACGTGTCTGTCACCGCCGCGTGATCCGAGTCCGTCTGGACGGACAGTCGGCCAGGGGCCATTCCTTCGTAAGATGGCTGTCCGACGAGGGGGAGGCGCTTTAGAAGTGACCACTTTAAATAAACAAAGATTTTCTTTGGGTGTGAATTAACTCAAACAACCACAGCTCTGGTCAACTTCCTCCAGCAGGGAACCGTTGCCTTCCAGCAACACAACTTGGCCTTAACGCAAAAAAAACACAATAAAAGTCAGTCTGTGTTTTCACACCGTGCTTTCAACCGAACCAATCCACAGCACTCATTAGTGTGCGTGCCTTAACGCAAAAAAAACACAATAAAAGTCAGTCTGTGTTTTCACACCGTGCTTTCAACCGAACCAATCCACAGCACTCATTAGTGTGTATCCCCCCCCCCCCCGTTCATTACAAACTCCAGATGGTTGCTTCCAAATACTGACTTGGACCCTTTCTTTTCCTCGGAACCCAGGAACCGCCCCCCTGCTATTTACAGGACAGCCGGTCTGAGGCCCCGGGGTGACGGAGCAGCCCAGTCTGGCTCGCATCTCGACACTCACGGTAATCCCCCCGTGAGACCCTCACAGAGGGCTGGATTAAGAAGCTGTGCAGACCTGGCCCAGCCAGTGGGTGTAATAGGCGATTAAAATGAGGCTGAGCGACGGATGGACGAAACCTTCAGTAATGACTGATCATAAAAAAAAGAGTTGCGGAGCGAGTGAAATTATCAGATAAGTCAAGAACCAAAGGATAAGAAACGTCTTAGAGTGTGTGTGTGTGTGTGTGTGTGTGTGTGTGTGTGTGTGTGTGTGTGTGTGTGTGTGTGTGTGTGTGTGTGTGTGTCATATCAGATATCAGTCATCTGGCCAAAATCGTTGGAGGAACTGAATCAATGTTCCAGAATGAGGGTGTCAACACTCAAACATGTTTGAGTTTATAAGCACATTCATCCAAACCTCATACTCATAACATACGAGGAACTTGCTTTCAAAGGGTGCCATGTGATTGAAAGCTGATGGTATATTCCTGCCCTTGCCCGAACCATTATGCTAACTTCACCATGGAAGCCATCAATATAGCATTGAGCCACTAGATTATTTTTAATAAGTATTTCCTCATGACGTCATGAAGTCTCACAAATCAAGACATTTGATGAATATCTGGTCTGACCAGATGAGCTCAAATCTGTGCAGAGCAGTGTTTCACTTTCTTTGGCTTCATATATGTTTTGATCAATCATGTGGCTGGAGGCGGTTATCTGTCAGTGCATAATAAACAAACTCGGCCAGCAGAACTAAACTGTCGTTTTCAACACTGTTGAGCCTGACACAGTATAAAAGCTCCTTATAAAATCCCATTCTGAAGGCTTCTTTCAATCAAGCGAATCAGTATAATTCAGAAGAAAAGAGCCGTCCTGGTTTCAGGCTCTGGGACGTCTCCCACATGAAGTTCTGCTCAAACAAAGCAGGACTGCTTGATCCCAGATGGCTGACATGTAAATATTCCACTGAGTGTACTTACCTCCAGCCACCTCTAGAGGGCCGTGCTTCTTCTTCAGCTCCAGGACCGCTTCAGCAAACTCCTTCCCACCCTTCTTCTCCAGAGCGTTACCTGAGAGGAGAGAGAGAGAGAGAGAGAGAGAGAGAGAGAGAGAGAGAGAGAGAGAGAGAGAGAAAGAAAGAAAGAAAGAAAGAAAGAGAGAGAGCGCCCCAGGGCCATTACACTACCATCCACCTCTTTAGTTTAGTTCAGCACAGATACAGCAGAGATATAGGCCGATCGGTGGATACAGACACAGACAGACGGCAACGTACAGGCAGAGCTGAGAGCAAAACAGGCAGACAAAATAAAGGAGATGTGGTTTGAAATGGAATGTGTGCAAAGCAGTTCCACAGCGTGGTCGACTAGAAGAAACAAGACGGACACGAGGACTTCAAAAGAAAGCTTGATCTCTCTTATACTTTGATAGATAGTTAGACACGGTTTTGTTGAGTTTGGTTTCTTTTAAGTATTTTTTTAACTTTTCTAATATATATCATTTAAATCTGCTGCAGGTAATCTCACTGGTGCAGGTCACCTCACTGGTGTCATCACTTTTGTTCAAAGTTGCACACAGGAAGTGGCCCTCGGAGACAGAGTTTGCGTGGCGTTGGGCACGTTAAGGTTGCAATAATGTTCACAGAAAAAAAACATATTCACCCATGTTTCAATTACATTTTGAACAAAAGTGATCTTGTCTTACATGGTAACCTGCCAATTCACACCCGGTTATTGGGTGCAAAGTATTGTAGATTTTTGGCAAAGGGAAAACGGCATAAGACCGATCCCACTACTTGGAAGCAATAATTATTTAAAAAAATGAATCGATAGCCATAGCCAACCCAGCCGAGCTAGGGGGCTGGATGACCAAAACAAATCCCTTTTGATTAGGGAGGCGGGGCTAAGAAAAACATCCAATTAATGTTCAAATCAATTCCAAAAAACAAGCCACCGATATTTGAAGGAAGGGTGTTTAGGAAAACAAATTAACTAAGGAGATTGGTTAGCATAAGGAACTTATGAGTTAAGAGTACTAAGGATAAATGGATCAAGGATAAATATTCAAGCACATATTTGAAGAAACGTGGGCATGCAAGTACCTCAGAAGTTTGAGGGAAAGGTTCTTAAAAACCCCAATCAATTAATACTGAGCAATAAGTAACATTTGGTTCAGACGTTTCGGTGATTATTTTAAAAAGGTAAGTCAGGAAATAAATAAGTTAGGCTAAACCTGCCCGACAGTGAAGCAGTGTTGAAGCATTGTGCTGGACAGCGGCAGCGAGACAGAGACAGAGGGCAGCCTGAGTGCCAGCACTTTGGTTACGTTCCACCCAGTGGACAGCGGGGCTAAAGCGCTGACAGCCAGCCTATGAGGGGGGGAGGATGGCGGACGGAGCGCGAGACCGGGCTCCCTCTAGTCCGGGTCGGCAAAGGGGGGGAGGGGGGGGGCTTCTTTACCTACTTCACCACCTGTATAGAAGGACGAGCTGGTGGGGTGAACGACCGCCTCGCTCTCAACGTTGGAAAGATCGGCACGAACAACTTGTAACTACGGGACAATGACGACAACAGCAACAACAATGACAACAGGCAAACAACATGAATGATGGTAAAACATAGTGAGGTGGTGGTGGGGGGGGGGGGAGGGAGGGAGGGGGACACACACACACACACACACACACACACACACAGACAGAAAGAGCTCCTTATTGGCTGTATCACATAGGAAGTACCAAGTGTTACTAGGACATGGGGGAGGTTCAATATGACATTGTCGAATCAGGAAGCAGGATTCTGAGAAGTGTTCAAGATCCATGAAGACATTCAAAATGATGAGGATGAAAAATATGCTCTCCACACACACACACACAGATCTGGAGATTAAGTGACTGATAAGTGGCTGATTAAGCCACAGGAGAAAAACTGAGCACAGGGTTGCTTCACATCGTTGAATCAATGGCCTTCCTGCAACAGGGCAGACAGAAATGACCACTGCCTATCCTGTATTGGTAATGTGAGGAAACCGACCGTATGAAAGCCACCTGAAATCAAACTATAACACATCCTTATGATAGGGGGGGCGAGCAGGAGGACAGGAAGCTTAGGGAGGAGTCTATAAAAACGCTGATTATTTGATTAACGATCAGAGAGCAGGGTGACCACATGCGTTAGGAGCAGGTATTTATAGGTTAGGCACGCTTGTTGCTACAGTACGATCGTGTTTCGAGCCTCGAGGTTTGACATACTGACATAACATTCATACTTACTAACTAACTAACTAACTAACTAACTAACTAACTAACTAACCAACTTCAGCCCGGTATAGTCCGTAGAGACCTCAAGGAATGATGCATACCAGGTCTGCAGAGCACTCAGACCCCGGGGTTGGGTTCTGATTGGCTGTTAAATCAGACCACACCCGCTTTCGCATGTACGTAATATTCACCTCTTCACTGTTGTATTGGTGACCTGATCTCCCTTCCTGCATTGATCGGTTGAGGCACAGTTTATTTAAGATGTGATGCTTTTCATAGAAGATCTGACCTTTCCTCCCAACTCGCCCGGTCACACAGAGAGAAACAGAAAAAGGAGCGAGGAAGCAGAAGGCAGCGTGGGGGCTGGCTCACCTAGGTCATCCTTAAGCTCAAGGTCAGCATTGGTGGGGTTGATGACCCCTTCCACGTCAAAGCCAGCCAAGTTGCTGACCTCACTGTGGATGAGGTTGAGCTGGGGGGCCGGGGGGGGGGGGGGGGCATGCCAGAGTGGGGAGGAGCAACCAAAGTCAAAGGGGACACGTGGGAAGGGAGCAAGGAAGGAAAGGAGGAAGGAAGCAAAGCCATTACAGTGAAAACAATAACGCATTAAAAAGGATACCTTGACTTTGAGTTGGGTGTTCATGTCAGAATACGAAGCTCTGCAGGACTTGGGCTCAATAGCTTGTTATTAGAGGCTCATCAATTGGTCTCAGTGGCATTTGTGGGCTTGTACTAAAAAAAAAAAATTTAAATAGCTGGGTGTAAATAATATCATATTTAAAAAGAGTCGTACCAACCTGCTGAATTAAAACTTAATTGAATTATCTGAATATATGTTTATGACTCTTAATAAGTTTTAAAAACCCTCTTCAGTACACGTATAATCAGTATTATCTATTAGATCAATCTTGCTTTAGTAGTTCAAGTACTTGTCACTAGTCTGTCTGTCTGTCTGTCTGTCTGTCTCTGCAGTAGGCCCAAATCAACATGTCTGTGAGATCAGCTGGTTCAGAGCATGTATTTTAGGATCATTACATTCGGAAAGTCAAGGTATCCTTCTATATGGTTACAGCTTTACTATGAATACATTGGAACTTTTTTAACATCATACCAGTGTTATAGGAAACGCTTATTTTTTCATATTTTCAAGTATGCAATTTATGTAAATGAGAATTATGTTATTAATGTCCCACTCTAAACTGTTTATGGCGACAACATGTCTAATTTTACTGATAGCACATATTCTCATCCATTCTTCTACTTCATTGAAGTAAATCACTAATTACATGATAAATAAGGATAATAACCTTGGAACACGTGAAGAGTTCTAAAGGTTCTAGGGCTGACCACTAGGGTTAGGGTTAGGTTCCTGGTCGACTGAAGGACTGTGGTAGTAGGCGCCTTCTTTCATTTTTACTCCAGCCCCCCCAGGATTCATGGCTGAGGTAGAAGTAGTTCCCCCGACTTCCAGAGTCCACAACTTGAACAATAATGGTGCATAGTGCTGCTGAAGAGGTGTATAAAGACTAAAGAGAATCACATCTCTGTAACATTTAGCTTCTACACCGATCACAGAGACGCGATAGTCCTCACTGATGGAGAAACCGGACACTATGTTATTTCTGAAGAGGAATGGATATTAGATAGCCTTTGTCCAAATGGCCAACTATTGTCCAACTATGGCCAACTATTGGCCAACTATTATGGCCAAATATAGGATATTATAGCCTACACAGATCTGATATAAAGGCATATCTACTAAAGGAAATCTATGTACATACAAATAACTTGACTGCAATCCGCCATTTTAATGACTTGGATTCACTATCTTCTGTTTTTATTAAAACCCATGATATATTAAGCATTTTCTATCCCTGGTATTTGTGTCTCACACGGTCAATAAATCTATTCTTTCTTGAAAGTATGTCAGTGGTCAAAACTCCCTGACCCGTGTTTGGGTGCACCTAACTTCCTTAATAAAATATATTTCATTAAGTTTAGCGGTTGTAACCATCATTAGCTTGCCCTTTAGTTTGAGGTCCCTTTTGAAACAAGTTGACAGAAGTAATGTACTAGGATATAGCTGGAATCTGGAAACCACAGGAATCCACTCTTCTTAAAAGTCTTCTTTAGTAATCAGTATGATTTTAAGAAAGACATTTGTGATTAATAACTGAAGAAAATACAGAAAGCAGCAGAATGGGTTGACAGCACGGCCAAAGCAATGCAGGGAAAGCAACCCAAGTGCAACACACAATGATGCTGTGCCAGCACTTGTTGGGTTAGAACTTAACTTTTTAATTTCACCTCATCCCTGATTTAAAAATAAGTATACAAATCTATTTTGGATTGCATTATTGCAATAATTTGAACAGAACCATGTTCACCTTAAATATGAACCCTTTTCACACATTAGTATTTTGTGTATTTTGCCTTTGCAAGAGAATAAACTTATTTTGTGACACAACTCTTTTAGCAGTAGTCTGTCTATCCTAAATATCCAATACTGTTTGATCTTACTAATAATTCAAGAACAAAAGGATGTGTATGCGGGGACGGAAACTAAAACTCATTAAATAAACCTTTTGTGACCACAGGAAGGAAGCACAGCTACACTTTCCTTTCCCTGCAGCAGTCTGCAGAGAAACACACCGATGCCGCAGACAGCTTGCCCCCACTGCTGAGCTACATACACGTCTACGCATTGTGGAGGGGCAGACACCGGCCTGTGAACTAATACCAGTCAACGGGAGAGCTGACGGTTTCCTGGATAAGAAACACTAGAACGTTTACCTACCAAATGAGCCGTTACATACATACAGCCGTTACATACATTTTCAATCATATTATACATCAAATAAAATGTACTATTATTAATTGAGATGATGAAGTGAGGTGAGCTACCGGTGGCGGTGGCGTTGACATACGGCCCACCATGTCTCCGACGGAGAGCAGCAGGGAGCACCTACCTTCTGGCCCAGGAAGAGGCTCTTGGTGGAGAGAACGGTGAAGCTGTCCGACGGGGACCCCTCCGTAGTGCTGTCCGCGGACACCGCCTTGCTCACCTCCCCCGGTTTCTACACATCACAACAAAAACACAGAGTGGGGATTGACAACTTATCTCGTATTCATGAATGAACTAGTATCCATTCACCCACATCCCAGGTAGGGCTTTGACTTTTTCCCAAAAATCATATTCGAAGTTTGTTTGTTTATTTTTTATTGTTTAAATCAAGCAATCTGATTGGTTCCTAACTGTTGTATAATGGGCATATACATAACTGCTATGGCGTCCAATCAGTTTGGAGAGTTCTGTATCACGCCGCACCTAACTTTAACTGTTTATTTATATATAAAAGCAATAGCATAGTTCACAGAAGCCTAAAAATATGTTGATTGATGGAGAGGGTGGAAATGTTGTAAAGCATTAGGCACACGGTGAGCGAACTCGATAGTAGGCAAAATTGCCGGCGAAAGGTTCAAATTATCTTTTCATCTTTAAGGGGGTCTCTCTATCTCATAAAAAAGTTGGCGCACCGCGCACATAGCCTTACCATGCGCAAAAGCGCCGGTATTCGTAACCTCTTCTTTAAGTTCTACCTTAACATTTTGCGTGTCGTTCATTGGTAAGGTTGGTCTGAACAAGCGCTCGTAGAACCTTCTTAGCTCTACCGTAGTGATGTTTCAGCTCCTGCAGTCTCTGCCACTGTACAGTAACCTTTGGAAATCCCTGTTGCGCATGTTCATTCCAAGTTCGCATCCGTGGCCAATTGAGGCCAAATGAAACGGCATGTTTGAATTAAGGATATTGTCTTGGCTGTTCTTTATTTTGGGCCGTGGGTACAGCTGGCAAGGTCAGCTCGACTCGCTTCCAATAATTTCAAAAACCTGCAACTTCAAAAAATAATTTTATTTATTTTACAATTCAAAAATTAACAAAACTGTCTTCTAAATTAAGGAAATGATACTGGGAAACGAATAAACCATTATAAGCAACGAGTGAACTTAATAAGCGATCACAATACTTTTTGCAACCACCGCCTCTTTCCGTTGACATTTCGTTTTCACCTTAAATGTGCAACAGATGTAATTAAGGCAACCTGGTCTCACAGGAATCCGTGAAATGAGTCGGTCTACGTCCCGTTTACAAAAAAATAATGCCCATAAAAGGTTTGAATATTAAGGGATGCCTAATATTTGTTTGAATATTATTATTTTTTTAAATATTCGAATTATATTCGAATAACAAATAACAAAGTTCAGAGTCAAAGCCCTAATCCCAGGTGCATTACCCTGCCTACCTTGATTCTGCCGCCAGTCTTTTTCGCACTGGATTTCTTAGCCATGGGTCTCTTGGTGGGCTTGGGTTTCTTCTCTGGGGCAGGGGAGACCGGGGTCTCCAGTTTGCCCTTGGCTCCTCTCTTCTTGGCCAGCAGCTCTGGGTGGATGTTGGGCAGGACTCCGCCCGCTGCAATGGTCACACCCTTCAGCAGCTGGGACACAAACAGACGGATCTGGTTTGACAGGGGATTTAGTCTATCCCAGTAGGTGGTATGCATGCGTACTAAGCGGGCCGACTGCTGCCAATACATCTTGATTTTAAAATGGTGTGCTTGTGACTTCAAAAATATTAAAAAGTATGCTTCAAATATGTGTTTTGCCAGTTACATGCTTGTTACCTAATAGGTCTCAGCTTAGTCAGCTGCATTGTACTTATCCCCACGTTGGACTCAACACTCGTAATTAACATCAGACTCATCAATGTCATCCCATGGAAAGACGGTGAACGGGATTTGTACCTATATTTTATTTTAGATTAGCTCGGATACACCCTTACCCGCCGGGCAAGAAAGGAAACGGATGCAGATCCTTAGCACACCTTCAAAAGCCTTTTGCGACCTTTGTCATAATCCTGTTCATCGTCTCTTTTCAATAGGATGAGTTGTGTGTGACACACTTTTCCATTCTGTGTGCAGTGAAGACAGTAAACCCAGGGCTGCCCTGGGGCACTAAACAGGGCATCACCTGGTTGAGCTCCTCGTCGTTGGCGATGGCTAACAGGATGTGTCGTGGAGTGACGCGGCCCTTCTTGTTGTCCCTGGCGGCATTTCCCGCCAACTCCAGGATCTCAGCTGAACCAAACCATGGAAAAACAGAACAAAACGTACAGAGTTTAAAATGACTACATAGCTGAATATAAAAATCAAAATCGACCCTTTAGGCTGCTTGCACTCTGCACTACACAGACGTCAGGCTGTGAGCCATATCCATTTGTTTTTATTGACAGGCATGTTAAATCTGTAATGGGCCAACCGTCTCGTGTTAGGTGTCTGTGTTTGTTGGTTTGTACAAGCACCTAAAGGGACAATGAGAGTCAACTGGGTGGACACTCCCATTTGAATTATTAAAAGGCGGGTTTTCAAATGGTTTGGAATGGCTAACCACCTGACATAACACCACCTAGTAAAATAGGGTCCCATTGCAACCTTATATGGTTCTTCTTGGTGTGAAATAAAACATGTCAAGTCTTTTGTATTTCTACAATGGCCAGATTACAGGGTGTTGATTTGATCTTTACACACACTTTTTCAAAATAACATTGGTGTCCGGACAGGATGGTTTAGCTCGTCCTCCCACCGGGAAAAGTGGACTACAACTGACTGAGTTTGAGTTTGCTGTTGGCCAATGGAAAGCTTACAAATCCCTGCCTCCTGATACACGATTGGTCCAACCAAAGTTTAACGTTGGCCCAGATTCTGGCTTAAACTCTTATTCATGAGGCTGTAGCCTGCGCTGCGTTCCGGAGACTAGACTGGACCCGGGCATCTCACCGGTGAGGTACTCCAGCACGGCGGCCATGTAGACGGGGGCCCCAACGCCGATGCGGTACTTGGGAAGGCCCCTCTTGATGTAGCGCAGCATGCGACCCACGGGGAAGATGACCCCCGCCTTGCTGGACCGGGACGTCTTGGTCGCCTTCTTCTTTCCCCCTCGGCTCGACATGGTGTCTGCAGCGCTCAGCTCTGGAACTCAGGATTCTGCTGCTGGCACTGGAGAGGACAACCAGAGATACTCACTGAGCCAATGACTCTTCTTCTGCGTCTCAATGGCTATGAATATAGGCCTGCTTAGGGTCCTCCTTCACACACACACACACACACACACACACACACACACACACACACACACACACACACACACACACACACACACACACACACACACACACACACACACACACCTTTTAAATTATACATCGTTCGGCACTGTTTAATACTATTTAAATAGAATCCATTACATTGCTTTTTGATTCATGTAATCATTACTATTTAATTCGCCCTTTATTACCATCTAAAACTAACGGAGATATAAGTGGGTCTTCTTGTTACCGTGCAAAGTTAGATAAGACATATGGTATTGATAATAAATTGAGCTCATCGATTAACCAAGCTCCACCGCCTCGTATTAATGACAAACAAAATAACCATTAACGTTTTTGGTGTTCGTGCATTTTTTTTCTTCCTGGAAAACACAAGAGCTATACCAATGATTACTGGCCTGATGCTAATCGATAACATCCTTGTTGTTTTCTGCAACATCTGTGGTCCAGGTTGCCGAAAAGGTTAACGTAAACAGCGGCGTTTATTTAGCAGCGAGACGCTGACAGTCGCACTGTTTCCGCATGTGAACTCGCAACCAGATGGCATGCAAACCAACCTGCGCAATAGTTGCGGATGTGCGTTATTTCAGCTTGTTCAAAATGAAAAGCAGAATTCGCATTCAACGAAAGACATCGGCCTAAAAAGCCCAGCTGATCTCCGAGTAAAACCCAACAACAGCCGCGCCTGACAGCTCCCCGACCGGTACGGAGCGCTGTGGTGGGCAGCACTGGTCGGCATACTGGCCTCCATTGGAGAGAAACACAACATAGCAGTATGTGGGAAGAGTTCCGGGCGCAGGCGGTGCGTTCAGCGCTCACGGCGCATCGGTGGACGAAAACACGGGATGTTGAGAAGACCCAGATACATACTTACAGAACAGGCCCCGGCAGAAGGTCTACGGTCGGTCGGTGACAACAAGCCCGGGCAGCGTCCTCGACTCCCACAATCCTCAGCGCGCTCCTTGAGGTCTGGAGCGGGAGAGCGCCGCTGTGGCCATGCGTGCGATGGCGCGCTTTACTGGAAGTGGTTCGCACCACAGACTGGAAGCACTGAGGAAACCTGACTACGTATCCGCCTGCTCTCGTGTCTCCGGACAGAACGCGGCGCCAGGCAAACGTTTATTGACACGCAGGGTTGCATTATATTGCCTGATCACATGACGTTAGATTTGTTTGCTTCAGTGCTTCATTGCATAACGTTTCAATGGCATGAATCATCGATAGTGCTGATTGAATAAGATTAGTCTCAGAAGGAGGCCTTTAGCAATCCTGTGGTATTATAGGTTAGATCAATGATGTTTAATCAGCAAATTACCATATCTCACTCAAAGCTGTACAATCTGAATTTGCAACCACAATGTCATTCCCAGATACCAACCCATGTTGGCAATAATTATAATAAAAGGCCAAAGGGACAAAAACACATTGAGGTACGTGCACACGAACGCACAGTGTTTACTATATTGCTATTCAAAATTCAATCAAGTCCCCCTCCCAAGATTGGAAAGTGCGTGTCAACACCACGATTATACTTGTGCAATACCAATATATGCCGCCGGAGGGCAAACATAATCTGTACAAATAGAACCTTTCCTGAGTGTTATCTCAGTAATTTCAGTAACCATGGCCTTAAAGTTAAATTTGTACAGATCCAGGCCCTATAGGGCCTATATCTGCTGCCTTTCCGAGCAATGGTCCGAAAGATCTGCACACAGTTGACTGTTTGAAGACAGAACTGGTGAAGCACTGTGACTTGCATTGCAAATGAACACTATGCAAATAGGATAATATAATAATATAATGGTTAGTTAACCCTTGAGAAAAAAACTTTTCATTCAAGAGAAATTCAATTCAGCGCTATATCTAATTCAACCAACACATATGAACAAATCTTTCCTTGGAAACCAATAGATAGACAAAGCTAGTATGTCTGTGAAGAAGCTTTGTCCAGCAGTCTGGCTGAGACCACCTGTAGGACCACGTGATCCAGGACGCTCTGATCAGTGGTTCAGCAAAACGGAATTAACTCCAAACATCAAACATACATTGAATGCACAACGCGACTCAATTTTAGAAATATCAAAAATCCATTATTACGTATTTACTGTAAAGTAATTGATAATTGATAAAAATGTAAATGTTTATATTTCAAGAAAATAAAATCCCGCGCACGACCTGCAGTACCCTGGCCTTCCACCGGGGGTATACAGGTAGAGCCCTGATCCAGATAGTCTGTGAAGGGTCAATTCGCCTAGTTCACCTGTTTTTCTTTTTTTGTGCACAATTACGGAAAACGGGAATTACGACAGTCCAGACAC
This sequence comes from Micromesistius poutassou, assembly GCF_964030765.1. NCBI lineage: Eukaryota > Metazoa > Chordata > Actinopteri > Gadiformes > Gadidae > Micromesistius > Micromesistius poutassou. The sequence goes on along the minus strand of NC_140280.1, from coordinate 9,452,215 downwards.
CCGACAGGATTGTAGCCAGACGTGGGGAGAAGCAGGTAGGGGCTCTTACCTCAGCTGAGCGGGGCACACTGGTCACAATGGCAGGAGCAGGAAATGCAATTGGAAATACCATCCCCCCAATGTTAATTTTTCCACGCGTCCATTTCAAGCCCCACTTTGTCCGAGATGGACCGACTGGCTGTATAGGCACAGCCAATCGCACTAGATGGATGCAGGAGGCTGACTTCATTGTGTATTTGAAACATTTCCAACAGCACACTCATAGCTCCCCAGAGTCGCAAGTTTTGCTTATTCTGGACAATCACCCCTCACATCTTTCAATTGAGAGTGTGAACTTCTGCCGCAGCAATGGCATTGTGCTGCTGTCATTGCCTCCCCATTGTTCGCATAAAATGCAACCTCTAGACAGGACTGTCTACGGGCCTTTAAAAAAGGCAATCAAAAATCAATTAAAAAACGCAGTCAATTCAGCCTGCGACTCCTGGATGAAAAGTCATCCTGGTATGACAATGACCATATTTGACAATCCCCGGTCTCCCCTAGTTGTTACGTGGAGCAGATAACTTCGGATAAGGAAGGACATGATGTTGGACAGTGTGTCAGAGGTCAGGTTACGTCTCACACAGGCCTAAATTATGTTACCCTCTCACCTACATTAATGTTACTCTCTCACATAGGCCTCTCTCACATAGTCCTACATTAATGCAGTGCCTATATATCTATCCCTACGAATACATATCTGAAACAAATAGCATCTTAAATAGTTAGTTTCGTCCACTTGGGTTAAGTTATTCCAATGTACCCAAACACAACGTTTATATTCAACACATTTCAATCCTATTCGATTTTTCTTTCTATTTACTTGAACATAACCATCATAGGAAACGTAGGCTTGTAGTGTGGAGTACAACCTTTGCCCTTTCCCTTGCTGCCATGCTGCTTTTTCAACTTTAACCTGAATGTTAAAGGTTTTGATCCTTCGGTTCAAAAGCAATTTCCCCCGCAGCGCGACCAAACTGAAGACCGCCAGCAGGTGGCGCTGCCGTGTCTTAGTCTTGAGGGGTCAGCTGACCATCGCTGAACCAATCACATGGACGTATAGGACCGTATATAGAGGCTCGGGTCAAGGTAGGCGAGATCGAAGAGCGACCCGGCGTCTGCTGTTTACTTCAAAGATGACTTTCGACAAGGATACTAACAGTGAGTGCCTTCATTTCGCTTTGATACTGTGAAGAAAAAGATTAATTTGTACGACCATAAACACCTATTAGGTTGCATCCAATTGCATCTCTAAGCGCAGCCTGGTGGTTGGGTTCACTTGGTGCTGAATCACTTGACGCAGCGCTAGGTAGGTAGGCAACCTGCAACACAACTTGAAAGAAGTCAAGAATATAAAACAGCGCACCTATATATCAATGAGCATATCGTTTTGTTGCGCAATTGTTTTCAACGCGCACCTTAGACCTTACTTTTCGTATAAACATATCTTATAACAACATCATAATCAGGGCTGTAGTGGTAAAATCAGAGGTGAGTAAACCCACGATGCAGTAAGGCAGACCGCGCGGCGTATATATTTTGTACCATACCGGACCTGTGACATCAGTGTCAAAATTGTTGGTTATGGTTATGATGATATTGTGGTTATTGTTTAATGTTCATTTTGTGAAAAGAAATGGGATACTACCTGCAGTCTATTACCCAATGTTTTTATCCAATTCACATGTCTGGCCATTAGACTGTACCAATTACATCACTGAGTGCTCTCTCATGCCTTCACAGTCACTATATCCAATTCTATCCTCCTCTCTCTTTCTCCTCCCTCTCTTTGACCCCCTGTTCCTCCTCTCTCATCACTGCCTGTCTCACCACTGACTGTAAAATTAATTGTATTGGAGAATTATGCGGAAGTAGGCACCTGGTAGGTGCCTACTCCCTACACCTGGTAGGCAGTCACTTTATTTAGCCTACTGGCTAATCTACCCCTTGCTAAAATACCTACAAAAGCATGTCTGAATGTTTAATCAAGTGCTACAGCCCAGGTCCACAGCCCAGGTCCACGTTCACACACGTTTCTGTTATTAGAGAAGCATCTTAAGAAGGGGAGCTTTCTGAGAACTTTCTGCCAGAGTAGGCGTGTTCTTTATTTTCCTACAAAGTGATGACATGCACCAACATCATCCACACCTGTTCGTTGTGACTTTAAACCCGAGATTGCATTGTAAGAGAAAAATAAGCTTTGTCCCACACTGTAAAGCAACGCAATAAACATAACTCGCTAGCACAGAGCTGTGTACAATTAGTGGTAACGTTATCGTCACTGACTGAATGCATCATCTTATGCGAACCAAAACAACCTTAAAATAAACGTAATATTGCTCTTTGAACTTACTTTGTAAGTTTTGGCCTTGTGTTGGCATCTTTGGGAGGGGAGACGCTGCGGAGACGCTTCAGAAATCGCCGAATATCCATTATATATATATATCGCAAACCGCATAAACGTTTCTCGAGCCAATGATCAATAGAGACAACCTGCCGCTTCCTGATAGCCGGCTTGCTTGTGCTTGTGCTTGTGTAGGTACAACACATGAAATGTTGCCACGTTTTTTTGCGTAAACGCCACTCAGAGGTGCGTAAACGCTATTTCCAAAATTCCAGAGGTGGGTAAACGGCGTTTACGTGCGTTTAGCCACCACTACAGCCCTGATCATAATGCATAATCAAACCAAACGATGGACGAAATAAACAACACGATGTCCTCTGGTGGACCTATGCTATTCTTATTGAAAGCTTTCCGTGTCCGTGTCCGTGACTCTTTACCATAGGATCTAATGTGAAGACTTAATGCTCTTTTTTTTCCTCAACAGACAGGGAGGCAGGTGTCATGAACGGCCGTGTTAAACAGGTAAGAAGACAACGGTACCAACCACCAACTACCTATTATAACGCAATCATTATTGTTAATTCAAAATGACAGAAGAATCTGAATATGGTTCAACTCAGCGAGTTATGGGATTAAACTCAATGTATTCAGGTTATACTGCTATTTACCTTCTGGAATTAGCCTGTTTTAAGATGCAGGTTGTGGGCTAAAGGCTACTTTAGTTGTATTTCTTAGTTTTATTTCTGTGTGCAAGATAAACAAGATTAAAATAACAAAAAAAGATGCACATAGACATACATAAATGCAGGGGTGGGACAAAAGAAACCCCAGAGGGCTTATAAAGGATGCCCACCTAACATTAAATTACAATAAGGTAAGGTAAAGAAATAAAGTGAACGAATAAAATAAAAAAAAGACAAAACAAAAACAACTACAAAAGCATGTTACAAATGCAAAATACAAGCACATTTAAGTTATTATGTTCAAAGAGCAGATTAAAGAAATAACTGACAAGCAAAAAGACAATATAACACACAGTCATGTGTTAATAAATTATCGTAAGCTTTTAAAATTAGATTGTTTTTAAGATGTTTTTTGAAAGTAACTAAGGATGAGTGTTTTCGGAGTGTGACAGGAAAACTGTTCCAAATGACTGGGCCTCTATGCCTAATTGAAAACTGGCCAAGATTTGTTCTGTAAAATTGACTGGGAAGGAGATCTACAGATCTGGTCTGATGACCATAACGCTCATATACTTTGACGTTAGGCTACTAAAGAAGCACCATGGACCTGTGGTGAGTCGTTTCCATGGGGATAACCATCTTCCTCCTTCCTAGAACTCTGAAAAGCTTAACCCTTTCTCGGTTCCGTCTTCACCCGTCGCTGCCCAGCGCTCCGCACCTCTACTCACAGCTCGCCAGCCGTGTCCCCTGGACGTGACCGTGAAGTGTACACTAAAAGGCCCTTTAACCTCACCAAAGAGCAACCCCTCTGTTCGGAGCAGAGGGGAATGCTCACAAACTGCTTTAGACTGGCTAAAATAGGATTTCACTCCTGTTTCCCTTTCAAACAACACTTTTATTATATCAACAGTGATAAAATGGCATATTTTGACAATATTTAAAACATAAAACAGTTTGACTGTATCCTGTTTATGCAAATCGGTTTTTGGGTTAACCACTACCACGTGGTTGTTCTCTCACAAAGCATATCTGTTCTGTTGCTTGTTTATGTGTCAAGTCCCAGGATGGGTTTCTTACCTCCCTGCTTGACTCAGAGAGAATGCCATAGAAGCAGCATAACCTGACCCGCAGCATTGCCTCAGTGGGTTAGAATGTTGCCTGTTCTCTGATCACCCAGAGGACTGTGGTAGCGTGACGACAAGAGGAGGGAAGGCCTGCAGACTCACTGCAGGGATATGTGCAGGCCTGGCCCAGTGTCGTTTGAGTCACTAATTCCACGAGCGCTGCATAATGTACATACCTTCTTTCTTTGATCTTCTGATCTTTGTGTTGTGTAAGCCTAATGTGCTTCCTACACACGTTAATGTGTGTCTGCTAAAATAAAGGGCTGAATTCTGAAGGAAATAAAAGAGGATTGTGCAATGTGGTTCTCTTTGTTAATGAAGCAGGCAGTGGTTCAGGTGTGTCACCCCACTATGAATACTGTTGGTGCTGTTTTGTTTGTGGTCAAGGGTGTGTTCTGAAATATCACGTTGGCTTGTGTGTCCAGTACGATGTGATGGTGAATGGTAAATGGACTGCATTTGTGTAGCATTTTTTTTTAACCAGTGGCCACTCAAAGCACTTAAGAATGTGTTTACTTGCTTCCATTTAAAAGATGTGTCAATGTTTTTTTTAAATTGTGGGATTACCAGAGATTCTTATTGAAGAGGGTCCATCACTTTTCCTGGCGTATTTATTGTTGTTGTGGTTGCTCTGCCTTGTGTGTGGGGGAGCCTCTCACACAGGGCCCTTGTGTCTCTGGTCTCCAGAAGGGCCACGGAGGTCTGTGGGACTCCATCACCAAAGCCGTGTTCATCATGGGATCCGGGATCTTGCTGTTGGCCGCGTTCGGAAACTCGCTGACTTGGTATGCTTTGGGCCTACATCCATAATACTGCTGCTGATGTTCTCTGGGGGAGGGGGGGGGGGGGCTGAGGGGAGCTCTGCTGAAGGGGGGGCAGGAGGGGATGGAGGTCCCCATGTGAAGAGTAGCCCCCCCCCCTCAGTGTAACAGGTACATTTGTTAATTTACCATCCAACCATGCTAACAACTTTGACTTATACTTAACGTACCTAAACCTGCACTATCCAACTTAGAACTTAGAAACAATATCAGAACTAGGTTGTTTCTCAAATATGAAACCCAACCAGGGCAAGAGTCAACCCTCTTGTCCTCCTCCCCTCCTGGGAAAACCTCAGACAGTCTGAAGATGATACAGCTGCAACTCAATCCGCTAGAGGCTACTAGTCGGAACATGCACATAAGTCTGGCCCTCCTATTCATTATTCAAGTAAATACAGTTCTAGAGAATACCACCCTGGGCAGGGTCTCTTCCTGCACCCGTACAAGTATAACCAGATGTAACACCCAGTGGTCAGCCCAGCAAAAGGTCTCCTCCTGTCCCAGGCACCTGCAGCGGTTCTGGGGCGCGTCGGGGGACTTCTGGCAGGACCTGTGGACCAGGCTGTACCTGCAGTACGAAGGCCAGCCTGCCACCCTGTTCTACCTGGGTGAGCCCCGCCACCCTCATCCCGCTTTGAGCCGCAAGGGCCCGCAGAAAAGGGCTTTTCTGGTGGGTTTGGTACGTGGTAGAGAGGAGCGGGACCTGCCCCGCCTCCTGGTTTGATCAGGATAGGTCAGGAAAAGTGCAGGAAGTGGGAACCATGGGGACCGTGATGGTGGGAGACGATCCAGACAAACAAGATCATCTTCAGGTTGTTGTCACAAGCGCGCACAGCGGACTACGACATGGCATGAAGCAGTTACTCATTCGCTCTGTCCGCACTCTTTTCACTCTCTCTCTGCACCCTGTTTTCTGCTCACTCTCTCTCTCTGCACTCTCTTCACTCTCTCTTGCTGCACCCTGACTCTGCTCAGTCTCTCTATGCACTCTTTTGACTCTCTTTGCACCCTGTTCTCTGCTCACTCTCTCTGAACTCTCTTCACTCTCTCTGCACCCTTTTCTCTGCTCACTCTCTCTATGCACGCTTTTCACTCTCTCTCTGCACCCTGTTCTCTGCTCACTCTCTGCTCTCTCTCTCTGCACCCTGTTCTCTGCTCACTCTCTCTGCACTATCTTGACTCTCTCTGCACCCTGTTCTCTGCTCACTCTCTGCACCCTGTTCTCTGCTCACTCTCTGCACCTTGTTCTCTGCTCTCGCTCTCTGTCTACACACTCTCAAACTCACTCCCTCTCTAGCTAGATTTATCAATCTGATTCAGCGGGGGCTGTTAACTTGTGGTTTCAAAGGAGATTATGAGCATAAGTTCAACCATTATGAGTAAAGCATTGTTTCAGGCATCTTAATGTCACAAGACACATGTTAATGGCAAGGATTTTAAATTATTCACTCCAATTCGCTAAGTACGCTGTACGGTAAAGATTAGAACTATTATTTGAGTCTTAAGCTACAAGTAGCCAATTATCTAAAACTAAAGCTACAATAACATCTACTGATTAACATGAATAATTCCATATAGCTATGTATAGTTTTCTACTAATTCTTCAGAACTCAATTTGACTGAATTACATGATGGGAACATAATGCATTATAGTACTATAAACAAGCTCACCTGCGTTTCACCTTTAAAAATAACACTCCGGTCATGAGACTGTGAGTTATCACAACATTATTGATATTATCACAAGATATCACGTTGGGAATCACGTTGATATCTGCTTGAGGTTTTGGGGATTGGGTTATGGGATAGCTTACATGTTTACCTTCTCTGTTTATACTTTAAAGAGACAATGTATTGTGCAATTGTGATGGCTAACAAGATTTGTTCAAGTTCTTTTTAATCCAGCAAATGTTAGAATATCCCCTCATTCCTCACATTAAATACGGGGTGTGTTAGCTGTTTGTCGCTCATCGCCTCGCCCCTACAGGGACAATGTTGGCCCCCCTGCTGGCTTTCTGGAGCACCAACGGGCTGCTGCTATTGGTGGACGTGACGGGCTGGCCCTCCTTCATCACTCGCTACCGTGTGCAGGCTGACAAGAATAGCCCTGTAAGTGCAAACCCTGTTTTATTCCTGCCTACTTCATCCTCCTTGTCATGACCGGGACACATCAAAGCCCAGGGAATGAGATGATTAAATGAGCTAGTCAATAGGTGTGTATGTGTCATTGTGTATCATGCTGCTGACACACAATGACACAATGACAGGTTATGTCCACCTGTCCGTCCACCTGTCCAAAGGTCTGTGTGTGTTTGATGAAGATAACCTTAATGACAGCTGCTGCTGATAGCAGGGAGTTGATCAGCGACGGGCTGAACGTGTTTACCAGCTCAAAGATCCAGCCAATCAGGCAATAACTTTATCTAACATCACACTTAACACACGTAACACACACACGCATTAACATTTTTATATTAATGAATCACACATGAATCACACACATGATTTTTAAATAATTTTAATTGTGTAATAAGCCATATAATACGTAAGTTATAATACAATATTAGATTTAGAAACAAGGTATCAAACTCATGTCGTTGAAATACAAACAGTACTGTCATTTACAAAATATTTTCAAAAAGCCTTACAGCTAAACAGTGTTTTACATGTTTGCTACGGTGTCACCAAGTCAGAGAGGGTTACTAAAGAGCAGGTCTTATCACTCATTTACAGCCACTGGTCATAGGATCCATGCAGAATCTTGGGTAACACTGTCGGATAGACTATCTGTAATTCCTCCTATTACCTAACATATCTAATCTTTGATTCATATTTTATTTCTTACTACAGGTACACACATTTAAAGACAATAAAGTACACGTCTACACACACACACACATACACACACACGCAAACACATGTCTTGTTAACATTGTGCAGGGAAAGATTTAATCTGTTCTGAGATTAAAGGTTGAATTAAACCACCTTTGCAGTCCAATCAATGTAATGAACCACAAGATGTTGACGGTCTCTGCCAACATTTAATTGCTAGTCTGGCACTTGTTCTGTTATCAGCACGCTACGCTGGGTTTTAAACAGCACCAGATGGTGCAGCACTAGACGTGATGTTGATCTGTGAAAAAGATTGCAGTGATAAACTCCCTGGTGATGGGCTCTCCCCTGGCAGGTGGACCAGGGCAAGCTGTGGCACGCCATCCGGCAGGTGGTCTTCAACCAGGTGATGGTGTCGGCCCCCATGGTGATCGGGATCTACTACCTGACGAGCTGGAGGGGGGACCCCCTCAACGCCGAGCTGCCCACCTTCCACCGCGGCCTGATGGAGCTGGCTGTGTGCAGCCTCGTGGAGGAGCTCATGTTCTACTACTCCCACAGGTGGGGCCGCTGGTGGAGCTGATGGAGGCCATGGAGATATAAAGATGGGATCGGCTTTACTTTGCTTCCCAAGCGGTTCTTTAGGTTAGATTGAGGTATTCTGGCAAAAGCGGAGCAGAATGGAAACCCTTATGGTTTGATACGTGGATGGGCGTATTTATTCTTCAAAACCATTCTAGTTCAGATATCTTTTGAGGAAATGGCCGCAGTGGAGAAGTAACGTAGTGCAGGTATAACTACATTTATCTTATCAATAGTACTTTGTGTTGTACAAAGTACTCTTGTGCATGCACTTTGCTTTGTTTCTTAACGGGATACATTTGCAGTTTAATATTGCCGTTCATTAAAACAGAAAACCTGAGGATTCAGAGATGACCTGCTCAACACTGTGAACTAGAGCAGTCGTTGTTTTACGCACATTATGGAAAGAACATGAGGTCATGATGGTTGTGCAGTAACTTCTAAAGGGCTGATTATGGTCCCACGTTCACGCAATGACCCCGCAGACGCTTCAACGCAGTCGTGAACCTGTTTTGGTTCTGTGTCAGGTTTTAGTGAGCGGACCGATCACAGCCCTTGCGTCGCCTCGACGGAAGGTTACAATTTTTGGGAGGCACACGTCAAGCCCTTGCAGTGGACGCAAGGAGGGTCCGCATTAAGGACGTAAGGGGCCCGTAACCCCCTTGCGTTGCGTGAACGTGGGACCATAATCAGCCATTAAAGGTCTACACCCAGAGTTGTGGTCTGCAGTTATGACAGAACATGCTCCTCCCATACCAGGCTCTTCCACCACCCGACCCTCTACAAGCACATTCATAAGCAGCACCACGAATGGACCGCCCCCATCGGGGTGGTGTCCATCTACGCCCACCCTCTGGAGCACATGGTGAGCCCCCCCCCCCCCCCGCCCTTGCTCCTCCACTAGAAACACTCTGACTGTCGGAGACCACATTCGAGCCCTGATTGAGTCATTAGATAAGTAACACTATGTTATGCAACAAAGCATCGCACTATTTCTAGATACTTTTCACCTTTTCAATCTTTTAAATGAATGTTTCAATCCGTTTTGTGGTACGATGGATAAATGGACGATGCAAAGATGTCAAATGTATGTAGCAATCTTTGTGGAACAATGTCATTAGGAATAGTTATATTTAGTTACATTAGTTCGTTATATTTAGGAATAGTATTATAATTGAAACCCAGTCCAAATCCATGTCTCTTTCATCCAGCTCTCCAACATGTTGCCAGCCGTGACCGGCCCGGTGCTCCTGGGTTCCCACCTGAGCACCACCAGCCTGTGGTACTGCCTGGCTTTCATCAGCACCTCCATCTCCCACTGTGGCTACCACCTGCCCTTCCTGCCCTCCCCAGAGTTCCACGACTTCCACCACCTCAAGTGAGTCTCCCATCGCACCAGGGGGGGTCAGCGAACGGTTGGGCTCACAAATCAAACTTTAGCTCATCTAGTCTGAGGCTGACTGGCTCTAATCTGGGTTGAGGAGACGTTTCACTTCTGTGTGAAACTCGCCAACAGAGAGGCTTCATATGGGTTTCGACCAATCAGAGTGCTGGAGGCGGGGATCTGTTAGTTGACTGACAGCTAACCTGAACTCGGCCAGCACTGTATCTCTCTTGGTGCAAGAAAAAGCTAACCCATACGAACATCGACATTCCCAAGTGGGTGTAAATGAAGACTTTTCTCCTGCTTGTCCTGGGAAATTCTTGCTAGCACTTCAAACATAATCAACCTCTCTATTGTTTTTAAAGTATCTTTAATGTAACCCTGACTGCGCCTGCCTCTGAAAAAGCCAATTTAGAATTATGACTACTCCCAGCTCAATGCTGACCAATCGGGGCATCTCTTCCCTGATTGGTTCAGGGAATCAATCTCATCTGTCAATCCCAGGTGTATGAATGCAACATTTCATAATTGTGGAGAAATGTACCAACATCCACTGGTTTTCAAGAGGGCAAAACGTTATCAATTCTTTCTTCTTCTAAAGGTCCTTTTCATTCCCAAAGTGTATATGAGTCATTTATCAACAGCTGCATTGAAGTAGAATGGAAGAGGGCCTCATTCCCTGGTGTTCCTCTTCAGGGTATAAAGGTAGAAGCAACTGGGCCTCATTCCCTCATTCCCAGGGTATTAAGGTAGAATCAACTGGAGCTCATTCCCTGGTGCTCCTCGTCAAGGTATTACGGTAGAATCAACTGGGCCTCATTCCCTGGTGCTCCTCCTCAGGTTCAACCAGAACTTCGGGGTTCTGGGCGTGCTGGACCGACTCCACGGCACCGACAGCAAGTTCCGGCAGACCAAGCAGTACGAGCGCCACGCCCTGCTCACCAGCCTCACCCCGCTGACCGAGAGCATCCCAGACGAACCTAAGAAGCTCCAGTGATCCAGTGACCCATGACCTTTGACCTCAGGGGAGCAGGTTGTCCCAATATCCAGGGGTTGTAAACAGGCCCCTGGATATTGAAAACAAACTGCTGAAAAAAGAAATTATCCTGTTAAATGATTTTTTTTTTTTGATCAGGAAGAAATAAGTTAGGAGAAGCCATGGAATGTTGTTTTGTTTAAGGAACTTGGAAAAGAAGTAAGGGAAAAAGATCCCAACCAGGCAGACTGCTGGTCCTGGCATGGTGTAGTGTTGGATATATACCTCTTACAAGGACCCCACGATGTAAGGTGTTGGGAAGCCGATGGCTGGCCAGTAGGTAATTCCTTTAAATAAGATGGGACATTTCAGTTCCAAATATTCTGAATTAGAAACAAGATGATTGAGGAATGCTGGAGTATATTGTCACTATATATCTAAATATGCGGGACATGTCTCATTCTTCAACCTCTGGGAGGATATCTTGTAGATTTTAACAAGAATTACATGACTAATGAGGAACACTTAATGTTGTTCTCTCCGTTTTTATGTTTTGTTTGTAGTTCATGGGCAATGGAATCACTCATTTAATTCATATTCTAAACTGCCTTTCTTAATCCTTTTACTTTCCATTATTAAGTGATGTCATTTCTATTATAATTATTATTTCAGATGTTTGTTAATAGAACTTTCTCAGGCCCTGTCCACGCTGATCTTCCATCGTGCTGGACTCGACCCAGGTCTTAGGACTTTGAAACCTGCTGCTGAGTTAGAAGTGAAAAGGGGCTGGGTTCTTTACCCTTAACAACTTCTACTTAGTCAATTGATGGGCGTTGCATAAATTTGCACTTAATCGTGGAGACACTTAATGTTTTGAAGGTTGATATTATGCACTATGATGAACCCTTTCTGATCCGGGTCCTAAATTGAATAATGGTTTTATCGATCAGGGAATGTATCCCTCAGTGACTTCATCAATCCAATTTAAGACAGTATTGATGGAGCAGCCCAGGATGAATGGGCCACCAATGGTTTTTACACTTCATTGTTCTCAGCTGCTTTTGAATAAAAGAAAATAAAGAAAAATAAACAGACTTGTTATGGAAAAGCAGTCAAGAGTTGTCGAGTAGCCATGCCTTTAAGGCACCACAACTGCACAACACCCAGGTCCATACCTGCAAACTCATAAGGGTTGAAAAAGGTGACAAACTAAACCGTTGTAGGGGGGTCTGGGGGCATCCCCCCCAGCCAAATTTTGCTATTTTAACATGTCAATTAAGCATTCTGGTGTACTCCCAGAAGAAAATAAATGGAAAAGACAACATTTTCTTATAGTAAAAATGGCACATTTATTAACCCATAAACTGGTCAGTTACGACTGAGCAGTCCACTCCAGGACTGGAACGATGGGGAAAGAAACGCGCGCTGTGTATATCTTGATAGCGATTGGTGGTCGTGGAACGTGGAGTCATTTGGCCAAAGATTTTTTTATTGTGAAGATAGCAAACTTGTTTCTCGCTCATTATACAGTCGGTTATTATCAGGGGTGCACATAACTTTTTTAGTGAGTTACTCATTTGAGTACCAGGAGATGGTGTTCGGTACACACACACACACGTAGCGTCGTTTTGATAATAATAAAGGCGATTAATTAATTAATTAATGATAAGGGGGGGAGAGTGTTTGGTTTCGGTCGGGCAGGATTGTTGACAGGGGGGTCCAGTCCGTCACTGCCACGGAGCGATAGGGTGTCTCACAGTGACGGATATTGCGATCAGCTGATTTTGCGCAGTTCTCCAGTGTGCGCGCGGTGCACACAGCGGTGCACACAGCGCTCCGGCTCGTTTTGCCTTTTTTTTTTTTTGCAGGTGGGGAGACGCAGAAGTAGTACAAGATACACGTGTAGTTTTGTTTTGATGACCTGACGGTGAGTTACGCAAGGGCGCTGTAGTGGCACAAGTGACGTTACGCATCGCTGATTATGGGCGCGCATGCGTACTTGCGTACCAGTTATGCGCACCCCTGGTTATTATACAGTCTATGGTTGTTTGATTGGTTGGTCGGTCAGCCGTCGTTTCTCCCCCCCCATTAAAAAATAAAACTCTTTGGATCTACACATTCACGTAAATGAGCTTATATTAAAAAATATATATTAAAAAAATATCTATATATAAAAGAAATTATATTAAAAAAGTTATATCTAAAAATAATTATATAAAAAAATAATTAAAAAAAATTTGACCTGCACGCATTTTTTTTGCGCGCAGGTCCAAAAAAAAAAGATGCTTGCGCAGGTCAAATTTTTTTATATATATATATATAAAAAAAAAGATGCTTGCGCAGGTCAAATTTTTTATATATATATATATATATATATCTCCCTACCTACTTTTTAACTCCCCGGAGTTAATTATTTTTATTTATTATTTATTTTTTTTCCGCGTCCTCCTTGGTCTGTTGTTCTGGGATGCACTAGCTTTGCACTCAGTGGCCCATCCTTGTCGGAGGCCTTCTGTACCTGTGAGGTAGAATGGAGGGGGTCCGATTTTTCTGTCTCTCATTTACTCCCGTCTCTCACTCAAACATACGCGCACACACAGCTCCAAGTTGTCTCTATACTATATTTCTGCTCCTTTCTCCCGTCATAAGAACATTACTGTATGTAACCGTGGCTATCTGTTGCGTGGCTTTCCCACTAAGATAGCTTTCTTTATAAAACATTAGTAGGCCTATTCATTTTTAGTGTTTATCATGTCACAGAAACCACAGTGAATCCTGTGTTTCTGTGCCCCGCTGTGGTGTCGACAGCACAGAGCTCCGGTACCGTTACAGGACAGCGGTGGTTTCTTTCAGCTTGTAGGCCTATTGTATTCCAATTTTAGCGAAAAACACACATAACATTAGCTTGAAAGAAAAAACTGTTTAAGGATGCTTATCTTTGCGTGAATTTTGGGATGACTCGTCTACCAATGACTTCAAGTTGGTTGTGTTTTAACCGGTGATTGTTGCGCCAAACTGTTTACAAAGGGACACTTGCTTGCGACGCAGCAAGCGCCTGCTAGTTGACCTGCCGGGCTTCCCCACATAAAGAGCTTAGTTCTGATTGGATCGCTTCCCAAATCGTCCCGCTTACATTTTCGTCTCGTTTTTATTCGTTAACGAAAGTGTCAAAAGATTTCGTCGTATTTTTTCATTTAGTTATCGTCTCGTTTTCGTCAGACTGTAGACCCCCCCCCCCCCAGTGGCGTAACATCATGGTGATGGCCCCGGTGCAAATATTTTTTTCAGCCAATGAGAGTACTACTACAGCAGGTAGCAATCGCGTTGCCATGGCACATGGGTGAACAAATGACATGACACCACACAAGTTAACTCGATCGCTGTAGGCTTCAATATCATGCAAGCACTTTGTTTTCTTTTTATTTTGTTCTACATCATAATTGCATGCTTTAATAAAGTATTGTTTTTTCCTACCATTACGAAAATAAAATATACAAACCAACAGAGCTTTGTCTCCCCGCGACCTTATATTGATTGAGTCTAAAACGTTCTCAACGATTCAGCCAATGAGAGTAGGGGTAGCAATCGCACATGGGTAAACAAATGATAAAGGCACCACCACACACACTCATCCTGCAAGCCATCCTTTCAGCACCACAGACTGCGGCCGAAGCTTCAAATCAACACTTATCTAACAGCCTGCCCTGACCTGGGCTCAAACTACCACAGCCTGATGATGTCTCCAAACGATCAAACATTCAAATATAGCTGACACTAACAAAACTACACACATTCCACTTCACAAAAGAGAAGAGAAGCTGTACTCACTCATTCGAAGCTCATCTTACTGGCTTTGCGCTCTTCCACTGTTCATATATAGCACACGCTCCGGTATGAATCTGAGATTCTGCATGTGATTCAATCCTCGCAGATAAATGTTGCCAGTCTCGTACTCCTTTGACCCACGCATCACTGTAGAAAGGTGCCCTTCGGTCTGCAAACAGCCAGCACGGCTCACAATAGGCACAGTCCAGTGTTGGCGAATAGCACAGCCATGGTCGCGGGAGTTTGATACCTACTTTGGTAGTGGTGGTGTAGTATTTCTCAGAGAAACACCTGTTTCCTTGCTTTTTGTCTCTGGGGAATGGTCCGGTAGGCCTACATGAACCAGTTGCTATTGTGGCATTCGACGGTCGAGGGACCAATATAAGATGATGTTTAGTTAAGGAACTAGTGACAAGTTGCCAACAACGCCACCCCAGGAATTTCACCTGGAGAGTTAGATTAACTTTTAAGATTAAAAGTTAAAGCACACAAGTTTGTTTACTAGTGAAAGCTTGAGACTGGGTCAGCATACAAATTCAATTTCGTTTAATTAACAATATATATAAGCTTTAAACATGACTCCTCAATAAAATATGTTCACACAACCACACTAAAGCGAACACACACACACAACAAACACAATACACAAAAAGGAGAGGGCAAATAACTAAATGGGGTTTAAATCAGGGTTAAATCACTTAATAAACAAACCCAATAAATGCAAACAAAAGAAAACTAACAAAGAAATGAAATCAAAAGTAATGGAGATTTATCCAAACTGATAAATCCAACTAAATAAGTAAAGCAATTAAGCCAAACCAAAATAACTAAGAAAACGAATTAAACCAAAACAAACATGCAAAGCAACCCACAAAACACAAATAATATCATCAATAAGATCAGTTAGGAGTCGGTTAAATGAATAGATTAAGATAATAAGAATGCGGATGAGGCAACAATCACCATACTCGGTGGTAGGTACAGCACAGTAGGAGATGCAGAGTAGGATGGATGTGTTGGCTATGTAAACCAGTGGACAAAACAGCAGCCGGCCAACAGCAGCGTGAAGAGGGGGGGGGGAACGTGCTGGCAGAGACCGCCCACACACACGTCAACCCTGCCATAGAAACATACATACATTTGTTGTAGAGGCTGAACAACAACTGTAGTAACTTAAGAGTTAGCGTCAACTTATCCACATACCGTCAGGAGTTGAATGAACATCAACGGGGAGGAAGGGGATCACTTGCACCGAGCAGCACAATTACAAGTGCAACTTGATCAATCAGCTGATCGCTCCCCGCTGCAACAGGTAGAGGAGGAAAACACTCGCACGCCCTACAACTGGGGCCGATACGGGAGAGGGAAGACCCGGCCAATGAACTGCCTGAGGGATGAAAGCCAATGTTGAGGACTTGTGCAACGTTTGGAAGGTACACAGATGCACACAACTACATACCAAACAACAGCGAGCTGCACGATCCCGGTAAAAGGCGATCAGGTGAGGCGGCCAGGTGCGGTGATAACAGGAGGCGGGGCAGCCAGGAGCTCCCAGGCAAGAGGGCTCCCAGTGCGCAACCACTCACCTTTATAGGCAGCGCACCCAACAGTGATAGGCCGGTACTGCAGCACTAATTAAAGGCCCATACTGCTACACTATTATATAGCTTTTTGTCTTGGGTCGGGAGGCAGAGTAATGTAGAGTCCTCGATCTGTGGGCAGAATAATCCCTGCAACAGGTCCACTGGTGGGCACAGCCGAGTCCGTCGACTCCGACCTCTGAAGCTTCGGTGACGGGCAAGTCTCCTTCGGGCCGACCGGAGAGGCGGGACGCGGCGGTAGGGTCAATGCCGCAGCCGCTTCATTTGAGCTAGCTGGCAAGCTACCGCTAGCCTCCGGCGGGACGCTAGCTTTTGCCTGGGTGGTTGCCTGGGTCTGAGTGAAAAACTTATCCAACTTGGCCATTTTAGTTTTACCCTGCTTCTGTTTTTCCTTCCTCTTTTGCGCGCCGCTTTTTTGTTAATGCTTGCTAAACATGGTGATGCTACGCTACGGTCAACTTGCTTTTCTTTCCTGCTGAAAGTTGAAACAACGTCATCGAGACTCATCATGACGGAGATATTCTTCCTCCATGGGCCCCTGACGGCGTCTGGGCCCCGGACAGCTGCACCGTCGATATTTACGCCACTGCCCCCCACCCCCAACGTTTTTTCAATGGATCTCCACGAATCACACAAGTGGCCAATTTTGTTTAAAAAAAACGGTGAATTTCGCTGAAAGGTGACTAGTTTGCATGCCTGCAGGTCATCAGACACATCAACGCAAGACATTGCATGTTTTTCTTTTTACTAAATGCCAATCTCTTGTTGGTGACTGACTAAAGACACCAACTTGGAATATGGGGTGCAAACACACTGAATAACCACACGGTGACAACAGAAGGTAGGGTTTTTTTGTCCATTTTGTGTTTTTTTTTTCTTTATTAAGGAAAAGCATAATTACTACAAATTACAAATAACACTAATAGCGAATCACATCAGCCTACAAAGCAGATATTATGAATATTAAATGTTATAATACAAGATCTCATTCAAGTATTTTACATTTTTCCATTGTTTTTTTTGTTCCTTTTTTCCTCATTTTTGTCTTTTTTTGTTCCTCATGACAAGCCTAAGATATTGTAATGGTAATGGTCTATTAACAGGTTTTAATGGTTCATATACAGCTATTTCTTATTTTATATGGCTTTATGGAATTTTGTCCTGTTCTTTTTTTTCAGTCTCCAGTCATCATAGCCAGCCTTACGCCTCCTGAGGTCCGCAAACTCCCGTCAGATGGATCCCCCCTCCCCTCTGGCTCTCCCGTCCTCTGATCTCTTCAGTGCCCTCCAGCCCGGCCCACACCTAGAGCGGTGGTCACAGCACCACCTAGAGTTTGTTCAGAGAGTCGCCACGCGTTCCTGTGGAACGGGGGTCAGAGGTCAGTGGAGCAACGCCGTCCTCCGTGAACAACTCTCTTGTGTTGGGTGCAGAGGTAAGAGGGGGGGGGGGGGGGGGGGGGGGGTCACCGCTGAGCTGGGGGCCGGTCCAGGTTGGTGGAGTCGTGTTGAAAAGGGGCGCCCCCTGGTGGCCTGGTCCCCTTGATCCCAGGTCTCACTGATCCCGGGTCAGGCTTC
This sequence comes from Micromesistius poutassou, assembly GCF_964030765.1. Taxonomy (NCBI): domain Eukaryota; kingdom Metazoa; phylum Chordata; class Actinopteri; order Gadiformes; family Gadidae; genus Micromesistius; species Micromesistius poutassou. The sequence continues at coordinate 9,434,430 of NC_140280.1, read as the reverse complement.
AATAAGGTAATGCATGGAGCTTTTTCTCTTTTCTTCACCCCACGCTAATTGCTGAGTAACACGGTAATCAAATGAGTGATTTTCATCTCTATTTGCAGTCTCTAGAATCAGCCCATCCTCGGTATGTAAAACCAACAAAACAAGATCAAATAAAATAAATGTTGGCTCCTTTTTTGTTTTGCTTCTTCTGAGAAAAACCAAAGCGGCTTCAAATAAAAACACATTTAAAACTAAAAGAAACATAAGAGGTCGTCTGTACGTCCGGGAACACTGCTCACTTCAGAGCAAGGGCAATTTTTGAGGGGACCCAAATTTAATCTTAAACATTTAAGACTTTAGAATGAGGTTTGGTTGAAGATAAACATTGGTCACCATTCAAAAAGGCTGCCCTAAATGACATACGTCTTTGGCAGATTTGGACATCAACTTGTAGGTCAAATTTTTGGCGTGTCTTCAAAAGAATGAGTTTAAAATAGTAACTCCTCTAGATTATTTGGTTCAATTGATTTTCATTTGTCGTAATCAGTGTTCCAAATCTTTAAATGGCCATTAGAGAGGGTATTACCAAACTAACTTCAGTTATATCCTTCCTCCCCACGGATCAGCAACAGGTCAATCGTAACATGATCCATGGAGAAGGAAGGAAAAACAAGCAAACTATCATTTCAATGTGAAATTCTGCAACTCATTTTAAAATAACAGGGACACCTTGATGAGCTTTTCATTCCCTTTTCTAGCGTGCAACATTGCCCGCCCCCCCCCCCCGCAGACAGCCCGACTACGGTCCTCAGACGCAGACAAGACAAACCCAAAGACTTCCGTAACATCGCTTAGTAACACAGCAAATGGTAAATTAAAAAGCGTTAAACAATAATGATAAAAAGACCATTAAAAAGAAGAGCCGATAAACATGTAAGGCGATATAGTCATCTGTTCTATAAACAACACAGAGCCGGCGGGGGCCGCACCCGCTTCTCCTCCTCTGGCTAATTCACATTTACATTAGTGGAACGGAAAAGAAAAAAAGTCAAATAATGATAAACCACTCTAGCTGATATCATCTGCACCGGAGCGGAGAAACACCGGCTCCCTCTGATCCGAAACACAAACGTGTCAAAACCAGCGACACCGGCCAAGGTCCGCCGGTCGCAGGGTGTCCTCAGTACACAAACAGAACAAATGCTTCGTCCCGCTGAGGCAACGCAAACAAAAAAGACGCCCGGGGGCGTTCCGACGATGTGTACGTGTTGGCGAGCGTCTGTATCTCTGCTTCTTCCCAGGATGCATTTCCGTGTGCCCGTGAGTGTCTGGCGAGGCGTTTCCGGCGGGAAAGAGCAGTTGCAATGGGTGATGCCACCCCACCCCCCCCCCCCACTACCAAGCAAGCGTGTGTCGCTGTAGAGGCCACACTAGAGGCCACACGCCAGCGCCGCCGAGCAAGGCACCAAGGAACTCTTCTCAAAGCACCGAGCACCGGTACCGGCCCGTCAAACTGCCACCACCTCCTCCCCCTGCCAGGAGACAGCACCCACTCTTCCAAGCCGGTGATTATTTCAAGTGAACCCAGTTTGGTGTCCAGTCCCTCAGCCTCTGGCGGTGACGGATGGATGCGTGGATGGATGTCAGACGGATGGATGCTTGGCTACATACGGTCCGTGGAAGAGGGGAGGTGGGGGCGGCGGGGCTGTGTTGAGGGGGTGTGCCGTGGTCGGTAGGCCCGTTTCCCAACCCTGTGGGACCTTGTAGCACGAGAAGCGGTACGATTTGAAGACTGGGGCACCACGGGGGGTGTGTGTGGGGGTGGGGGGTGCGGCGTTGTAACAGACCACGTGATACTTGGAAGACGGTTTTCAAACAGAAAGGTCACAGCAGGAGCATGAGAGTTTTGTTAGGGTTTTTTTTTTCCTAGGTAAAAAGGGTGTCACCTAGTGGCCACTGTTAGGAGTGGTGACTGATATTGCGTGATCTGCCATTTTGATGCTGTACAACTGACGTTAAGGTGGCGGGCACAAGTTAGAAGCAGTAAAACCATTTAAATAAGGCAACTTTTTAACGATCACGTTCAAACTGAGGGATTCATAGTCTTTTTTTCTTCCTTCCTCTTCTTGATGATTGGAATTTGTAATTTTTTTCCAATCTTAATGTCCAGCCCTAAATGCTAAATAAAATATTTTTTAATAATATTTCCAAGTTTCCCATCCAATCCCATATTTGAAGGAAGCACCGACCATATAAGGGATGGTGGGTGAGGATCATGGTTTACCAGCCTGGGGGAGTCCGGTTCAGAACTAATGAGGTCAGGGGGGAAGGGGGGGGGGGTGGGGTGGGAACTGAACCGGAGGGGGGGTGGGGGGTGGGGGTGGGGGGGGGAGGAGGGAGGGGTGGGTCCATAGTCAGTCCTTAAAGAAAAGGAAAACTAAATCTTATCCCCAGGAGCAAAAAAAAAAGTATTGATAAATCTGCCATTTTAGTTATATTCCTTCCCCCCATCCCCAAATAAAAAGAAGCCATGAGTGCATGAGTGCGCTTCCTCTCCCCCGTCAGCTCATGAACACCAACTCTTCTCCAAACTCAAAATGGCCGCTTCTTCCCTCTTACTCGGGTACAAAAAGCGATGACCGGGATTTTAAAAACAAATTAAAACTAAATAAAAAAACAAAAACGTTTGGCTTGCATGTACGGTTGGACCCGCCTCCTCTCCCCCCCCCCCCCCCCCCCCCCCCCACAACACCCCACCTCCCCCCCCGGCCCACCCCGCAGCTGAGGACCCCTGGTGGCCCCCGGGGTCCGGGGCCCGCCGGACTGGATCACGGCCTGCGGGCGCGGCAGGGTTTACTTCACGGCCTTGTCGACATCCTCGGCGGCGGAAGCTTTCGCATTTTTGGCATCGTCCTTGGTGGGGTTGACGGGGCCCGGGGCCGTGGAGGGGCCTGAGCTGGCTTGGCTGTGGGGTCGGCTGGAGGGCAGGGAGGGGTGGCGGCGCCGTCCGTCCCCGCCGCTGGAGGAGTGTCTCCGGCGGCCTCCATCCTCCATGGGGGGCTGGGGGCAGAGGGAGGAGGGGGGGGGGGGGAGACTGTGTTGAGAGTGGGAGCGCTGGTTTATTTCATGTTCATCTATCATCCATCAGATCCAAACAGAGCAACTGTAGACGTGAATACGTGCAGAAATAAGAACGCCCCGCTAAGGGAACCAGCGGGAGGCAGACCCGAGACAGAACACTCCACCACTCACATCAATCCTGAAGTCTTCCAGGCGCTTGAACTTGCTGAGGAACTCCTGCAGCTTGGGGTCGATCTCCATGCTCTTGTTCTTGGAGTACTTCAGGAAAGCCCAGAATTTCTCCAGACCGTAGAGCTGGCCTGGGACAGAGGAACAACAGACAGGAAGGGTCAGAGTTCAGCCTACCACACTCACTACCGTGTTCACTGTAAGCCCTCGTGCTGCCCATGGTGTGCAGCGCCGTCTCACCAGCTTCATAGTCCTTCATGGTCTCCTCCTGGAAGTCCTTGAAGATGTCAGGCCGGAACTTTCTCTCCAGGCCGTAGCTGAAGTACCTGAACAAGCACTCCAGACCGTACCTGCAACGCACACACAGCGGCGGGTCAGCTCTCGGAGCAGGACAAACAGAATGAATACTATTGCATTGAAATGCAAATAAAAATAATTTATTCCTATTTATACAATTATTTTATTCTCTATGATTTTATTGCCATCTTTTATTCACATTACAAATGTCATATTTCTATAGATATTGGTATAGTCTGTGACTGCGTGCTGCAGCCACAACCAGCGGGTGAATAAAGTCAGTGGGTCTCTAAGCGTCCACCAAGGGGCGGAAGCTGGGGGCCCGAGGTGCAGCCTACCTGTAGCCCTCCTTGCCGTCTTCAACCACCAGCTGCTTGAACTCCTCGTACATCTTCCTGTTGAAGTGGTCCCTCAGGAAGAAGGACCAGAAGCGGAACAGTGTGTTCATCTCCTGCGATTGGCCGATCCCCAGGCGCTTGCGCTCTGATGGCGGTGAGAGACAGCAGGCTCGTTAATAATAAACTATTAACATCATCTTGTGTGTTGCTCAACCTCCCCCTGTCTAAGATGAATCTATCTGATGGCTTTGGGAAGGGAATAATAATGAATAATAATAATTAATAATGAGAAGTAGTGACTGGAGGCGACCAACCGTCACAGCAAAGTCTGTGAACTCACAGACCTCCATCAGTAACGTGACTCGGTGAGCCTGTGTGTGTGCGTCCATGTGTGTGTGTGTCCGTGTCATCATACCGTTGAGGCAGCGTCGGCGGTACTTGTGGTAAACGTGTTGCGTGAAGCCGTTCTCCTTGAGCAGCTCGTGGGATGGGTGCTGGAACTTGGGCAGCGACTGGGGAGTGCAGCCGATGTTGCCCAGGGCAGGGGTGCCCTCGGAGGGGCTGGCGTTGGAGCTGAGCGGGGGGGGGGAGAGAGGTGGAGGTTAGGACCACATCATGTCAGAGCCAAGTTCGCTGTAGAAGCGTTAAGGTCTTGCTTCTAAACATAGGGCCCCCATCAGTGCAAGTTCGTAATCTGTACATATATCGGATGTCCTGATTTAAATTGATATCCAATGTATCTAATACCTAGTCTAACTTTAAAAGGCATCTTTTACTCAGTGTCCCTACTTTGACATTTGTCTTTTAATAATAACGTAGGCCTTACTAAAAGAAAAAAAATTTGCATGACAGGCATGTGGGAAACACTGCTATGGTGCAGTGCATTGTGGGTAGAACACCACAGGGACGCCTCTTACCTGACGGAGGCGGTGCGGGAGCGGTGCTCTCGAGAATCCATCACCCAGCCGACGTGGCACTCCATGGGGGGGTTGGAGCTGTGTCGGGTCTTCCTCTTCCTTGGGGTCTGGACGAAAGAGAGGGGTGGTGGGGGGGGGGTTAGACACGGGTAAGCCATCCAGCCATCAGCAAGCCAAGAACGGTGACTCACACTAGTGATAATACTCTCTCTAATGCCCCTTTTCCACCGACAGTACCAGCTCAATTCGCCTCGCCTTTTTTTTTCGTTTCCAGCGCCAAAAAAAGTACCTTGTACCTGGTACTTTTTTTAGTAGCACCTCCGTCGAGGGTTCCAAGCGAGCTGAGCTGGTACTTTTGTGCGACGTTAACAGGCTGCTGGCAACTGCTTGGCCAGCGGCTGCAAACAGGAATAATCACTCAAAGTAAAGTTGTGTTTGGCGTGGCTGGAGTCCACGGACCCGCTCCCGAGGGGGACACGGATCAGCGTTTCGCCTTGTGTGTCACTCCTTTCCTGGGGCTAGGCCACCGTGGTTGTGTGTATCCGGCGTGGTTGTGTGTTTTCGGCGTGGCTGGAGTCCACGGACCCGCTCCTGAGGGGGACACGGATCAGCGTTTCGCTGTTTCGTTTTTGTGTCGTTCCTTTCCCAGGGCTCAAGTTCGCCTCCATCAATGTTATCGTATGACAACAATAGACGCGCAGTCATTGCATTTTTTATTTAATTTAATTTCCCATTTCCCGTCATAACCTTTCCCGGGAATCAGGAAATAGTCTTGATCAGATTTCCCGGGAATCCCATCTTCCGGGATTAAAACCTAATGACGACCTGCCTACGTTGAAGAGGTTCTTTTCTACGACCCGCCCACGTTGAGAGGTTAGTTTTTAGATGGAAACACAACGTGCCTGGAACCAAACCAAGTTGTGCCGCGCGAGTTGAGCTGGTACTGTCGGTAGAAAAGGTAATAACACTCTTGATCACTCTACTCTTTAACCGCGGTGCACTCAGACACACTTCACCCTACAGCACAATCACTTCCTCCTGGACATTTCCCCCGCTACATAAAGTCAGAACCCCCTCCTGAAGTGGGTTGGACCCTGTGACCGTGCAGGGGGTCAGAACCCCCTTCAGAAGGGGGTTGGGACTGTGACCCGGAAGGGGTCAGAACCCGGTGAGAAGCGGGGGAAGGCCTCACCTTGGCGTCGACCGGCCGGCCCTCCTTGACCACAGGGTAGAAGCGCGGCGTCATGGTGGAGTCCTTACGGTGGGGCGTGCGCGGTGTGCGCGGCGTGCGGGCACCGCGGTAGTTGGGCGAGTCGGGCACGGTGGTGGGGAGCGAGCGGGCCATGGCGGAGGGCTCCGGCGCGCCAAACAGCTTGTTGGCCAGGGCGTCTGTGGGGACTGGGGGCAGAGAGACGTCACTCACAACATGCTCCTCTTCCTCAGCATGGACAGAAATAGCTCTGGGCTTCATAGACGCATCGTTTAATTCCTGTTTTCCTGGTCATTGTTTGATCACTGGGGGGGATCTCACACAATCACTTACTTAGCTGGCCCTTTGGCGGGCCTGGGGGGACTTCTTGGTTGGGGTCAATAGGCGGTTCAGGGGTCAAGCAGTCAAACTCTTCCCGGGTGATCAGGTGGACCTTCTTGAAGTTCTCCACCTCTTGCTGTGGAACACACAACATCCAGTATGAACTCATTGAAACTCATTGTTTCCGTATCCGTATGGTGAGATTCACTGTCAAAACAAATAAAACAATTGCGATCAAACATAGAAAAAACTAAAACAAAACTTGAAAAAAAGTGATTGCAGCACCAGGAAATATCCTCTTAAAGTACATAAGCTTGATGGATGAACGGGCAACAAAACATCCTCAACAACCCAAAGGGTAGGCACAAAGAGCTCTGACCGACCTTGCCTGGAGGAGTTTGGATATGGAGATACAACAGCAAAACATGGCTGTGAGAAAAACCCTTTTCAGTTTCATGATGCACCGCTTCATGAGGTCCTCCTACCCGTAAGACCTGACCAGATGAAGCTCAACGCGTGCTCAGCTTTAGCCTAACTGCCTTATTTCAGACCACTCCGCTACCACCATGAATGACTCCAACCGGTTCCTTCACAACGACACCCTCACATACACCACCTCCTCAAGGGCTCTATAGTCTCAAACCAACGACCACAACAAACTGTTAGAAAGGCCTTAAAGATGTCCGGTCTGTGCTGCGTCCTAAAGCTCCTGGTCTCAGAATGCCACTCACTGAGTCCTCCATGGCGACGGGGCGGTCCTGATATGCGTAAGAGTCCATCTCGTCTGCGTCTCTCTGTCCCTAGAAGCCCCCACTGCCGGACCCCAGGAAGTAGGCGGCAGCCCAGCGGCCCCCCCAGGTTTATTTATCAACAACGGCCCGCTTCCACGCGGCGCTGGAGCCGCGGGTCACGTGGGGGGGCCGGGTCACATGGGAGCCCGGGCACCACCAGAAGGGGCCAACAATGGGGCCGGCAGGGCTCCAGCAGCCGCAACAAAAGACCTCAGAGTAACAAAACCTCTTTCGAGGACAGGAGCTTTCGGCTGCTTTTGTCATATCCAGAATAATAATAATAATAAAAAACACATGTCAGAGGCATCTAGCCCGGGGCAGAAACACCTACTCTTAAAGAACACAGTGTGGAAGCCCTCAGAGAACGCCCTGATCCAGGAGGTCTCATAGCAGAGCGCTTTCTAGGCAGAGAGAGACGGTGGACAGTCTTTCAAAGAGACCTTTAAGCACTAGAACAAATGTTCAAAAACATGTTGGGTGACAAGTGGATATTAACAACACTAACACATTAACAACGTGGTCCCTGATTTGGACAAGCTTTTTTATTGTATTCTGATACATCCTTAGCAAAAGTTTCTTTCCTTGCTAGTACCGTCACACAAACGGGACGTTCAGGATACCAGGGATGTAGCGGTTCAGGTGATCACTGTTTGGTTTGTTTTGCCGATTTATGGATAACTGTTGTTGCCATGGCATCAGTCCAAACTGAATCCTAGCGGTCCCAGAATCAAGTGACACGGCGGGCCCTACCTGTTCACTCTCCGCGAGCCATCACCTACCTTAACGTTCTCTAGTGACAAGCCACAATTCCTTGCCACAATCACTGAAGTTATCGAGAGTCTTCGTTTTCACTGGACGTCTATATTATATAAAGTATAATAAAGGCCCTTTCTTTAGGCACCCAACGTTGATTGTGCAAATTTGGCTGGTCAGCCACCACTTTGTTACAGATTATGGGTTCCCCAGGACCAATTGTTTAACATGAGACAAATGTCAACAAACTAGATAAAGTCATAAAGTCACTAAGTCACAGGTGTCACGAGATACGCTTGTTCAAAGTTTGCGTTTTTGGACGATTGCTATAGCACCACCTTTTGGCCCAATCAGCGTCATTTGTCTGTTAATACAAACACGGCCTGGAGGCTGGGTTTGGGGTTGGGATCTCACCTTGATGGTGGCGTACTCAGGGTCGCAGGTGTCATCCCACAGGTCCCGCTCGTAGTAGAAGAGGCCGTCGTTGATCACCTTCACCAGCTCCGTGGTCAGCTTGGAGCGCGCCGTGTGCTTGCCGGTGCGGTCGCCGCCCGGGTGCTTGCGCAGGTAGGGCGGCGTCTGCGTCACGATCAGGATCTTGTTGACGTCGTGGTCGTCGATCTCGCAGTCCGAGTCCTCGTCGTCCGACCAGTCGGTGAAGGTGTTCCGCCGGCCGTCCATCTGCTCCATCTCCTCGTCGAACATGAAGTCCAGCTCCTCGGGCTCGTCGGGCTCCACGCCACCCTCCTGTTATTAATGACATACTTCTTGTATGTTGTACGCCCTTAAGCTTGAAAATAGTACTGAAGTCTTGTGGAGCATCTTATCATAGCTGTCCTTGTTGTTTACGGGCAATGCGTTAACCTAACAATAATTTGTGCTTGGTACTATGAACATCCTTACTGTACCGACAGCATATTATTGTTTCTCTTTCTTCTGACAAATGTACTTATTGTTGTAAAATGGGTGGGGACGGAGCGCATGGGGTTGACATGGGGTTGTGTGGGCCGAACCAATTGAAGCTATATATTTCATGAAGTCGTGTGTTTATTGCGAGATCTTCAGTGTCACACAGGCTTCCTCTACACGCCGCGCTGCAGGCCTACCACAGTGAAGAAATACCCAAACGGACCAATAGAAGAGATACGAGTCAAGGGGGCGTACCTTGGGCCCTGCAGCGCTGGGGGAGGGAGAGCTCATACACAGGGGCAGGGGGGAGCGAGTCACCTCATCCTTCTCTTTCTGCAACGAGGGGGACTACGTCAGTCAACCCACAAACGGTCAGAGGAGCAGGCGGGTGGAGGGAGGAAGGGGAGAAGGAGGATGGGGGGGGTGAGGAGAAACATGGAGGGGGGGTTGGGGAATATAAACAAAAAAGGCACATGCGTTAACAGGAGAGGGCAACTGAAGAGGTGGAGGGATCAGGAGCCTACTTTTACAAACGCTATCCCCAGGTGTCATGGATGGTCAAAAATACAGCAAAGTACAACAGAAAACAGGCTACATGAAAGCTGGTTTGTGAAAATGTTTACAGTTGCCGACTAGGGTTTAACTTAAAGTGTAAGTGAAGTTTAAGCTTGAATTCAACTCAAGAAAGAGTGTTCTAGGGGAGGTGTTATCCATACAAGTTGGTCAATTTGTAATCTAGTACCGTCGTTCTTTAGGAGCGCTAAAATGAGCCATGTTGTGTATGAATTGTGCCATACATTGAGTACTGCAAGTGCCTTATAACAGTAACAAAATACTAAAAAAGTTGGGTTCACTACCCCTTTAAATAGGGTGACATGCATAGTGAATGATCATCAAGCATGGTGAAAACATGCCATTCAATCACACGATATACAGCCATGATCCTTCTTAAAAAAACAACATTGGCTAAAGCTTATGGAGATGGTATACAACATATTCTCATCAATGGACCCTGCTGGTGGCTGGACAACATTAGACCAATCACATGGACAGAGGGATCCACCTGACCAGGGTGGGGAGGATGAACACGGCATACCACTGACCTTGGGTCTCGCTGGGGAGGGCCGGGGCCTCTTCTTCACCTCGATCCAGGACTCCGAGTCCAGGTCTGGCAGGCTGGCGGAGAGGCCCTTGGGCATGGTCTTCAGGTTGGAAATGTCTGGCTCCATCTTCAGCTGCTTTCGGGTCCCCCCTGATGCCCTGGAAGAACCTGAATGACCCAAATAAAGAATGTACATGTGAACACATTCAACTGGACATGAGAGCGAGCGAGAGCGACAGAGCGGAAGCACGAGAGAGAGGGAGCGACAGAGAGGAAGCGAGAGAGCGAGATAGAGAGATATATGCAGAGTTTGTGAGTTCCCCATTTATTTAGAGTCCTGGAGGAAGTGGGGGGGCCAAAGCTGTAGTGGCACCTAGTGGGTTCACGTCCTCGGTGATGTGATGGGTCTGCGATGGGTCTGCCTGAGGTGGTGGGACCCCTTACCTTTGGCGGGCTCGGTGGGCTGGCGTGGAACAAACTCTGGACAGTTGATGAGCTGGGAGAAGTCTGTCTGGGCGGGGTCGCCCATGGCCAGCGCCGGCAGCGGCCATTTATCGGGGTCCTCCTTCCGGCGGATCTTCAGGTCAATGATCTCCACCTCCTTGCTGTCCTTCAAGGCCTGTGACCAGAGGAGCCATGAGTCACTGAGCTTTGCTCAAGTTCATGTCCAGTCTTACAGCAGCACCAGAGAATTCTTCAGGTTTTTAAATGCTGTTATTTACTGTTCAACTTATCGGGATATAAACATGACTTCACATTTTAACACAGCAAAAAGGGGTTAAATCAGCCATAGGATGGCCAGTTTTTGGATAAAATAGAATCCTTATTCCCCATTAAAATTAAAACCCAAACCTACGGCTTATAGCAGGCAAAAGCAAGTAAACATAAACCCAACAAAGTTATAAAAAAGAAAAATGTACTTAAACTATGTTAGCTGTGAGCCTGTTAAAAGCAGTGTCTAGCATGTTTAAAGCAGTATCTAGCCTGTTAAAAGCAGTATCTAGTAGCTATCAGACAAAAACTTGTGCATCCTCCGCTAAGCCAAGTTCTGGCCATCTGCGTTGCTTCAGCTCATCCTACAGCTCATCCTTCCGCAAGTGTTTACAGCGCTGAGATCAGAGGTTTTTTTATGTTCTCTCCATTACAGTTTAGTCAGAGAAGAGACATGGAAACTCATCACATACACAGCATGGACACACACACGCACACTTTAGTGGTATCCATTTTTTCAGAGCCTCCACTTTGTTTGGACTATTTGATGATATATTACTCTTCAAAAAGAGTTCCCCCTACTCACCTCCAGGATGAGGCTGAGGTCGGTGGTGAGAGCCTGCACACGGTGGAAGCTGGCAATCAGTCCGATGGGCAGGAAGCCTTCCTGGTCCATCTTCCTCCGCAGGAAGAAGTCCCGCTCCAGGTTGTCCAGGCTGAAGTAGTACTCGCTGCAACAAGGAGGAAAGGCACCAGGGGTTGGGGATAATATTGGAATAGCACTAAAAGCAAGAGTGTTGATACTGTTATAACTGCAGAGCTTTAACTGGCTGTGTATTGGTTTTTCAAATGCGAAAACAAATACTTTACATTGGAGAACCAGCTTTGACGGACAGAAAAAGTACAAATGGTTGAACACTGTCTAGATAGTGCTCGTCATGATGCATATGACATACAAATATACAAATACTGTATATTTGTAGCATATATTTGGAATTTGTTTGATACCATGATTTTGCCACACCGTCATTTCTAAACATTCCTGTGCCTGTGTGGTCACAGTGCTGAGATCAGAGGTTTTTTTATGTTCTCTCCATTGTAGTTTAGTCAGAGAAGAGACATGGAAACTCATCACATGCACAGCATGGACACACACACACACACACACACTTCAGCGGTAACCATTATTTCACACCTTCCGAACATTTCATTGTGGTTTACGCTACAGTTATTTGTGCAAAAGAAAAAGGCATTTAAAAGCTGAGCTGCTGGTGGTAAGTCATTGCAGCATTTTTGACATTCCTGTATAGAATTAAAAGACAAAAGATAAATGGATCAAGTCAGGGAGGAGGCAACACTAAAAGAAACTCAAGACTGACTAGCAGACTAAATGCCAAGATATGTGCTGGAAAAGATGCACGTCTCTGTATGATTGCATCCCCTGGTCTCCAGCTACAGGGCAGACCTTCTCCTCACCAGCTATAAGTTCACGCTTAAAACTCTAGGAACCAAAACTTGGACCTCCAAATAGCGAGGCCTGTGAATGCCCTCTGCTCTTATGACACATAACTTATAATAATCTGGTTTACTCGTTGCTCGGCAAACTAACGTTTACCCATTAAAAAAAAAAGGGGGAAAATAAGTCTACATAACTTTCCTACACAAACAACGTCCATCATGATCCTAGTTAGTTTACCACTAGATAAAGATGGCAGGGCCAACCATGACGGACAGAACTCAAGCTGGCTTTGTTGCTACGCAGACCGCCCTCCGGAGGCTGGCAGACACTCACATCTGCCGCTTGATGTAGTCCTTGAGCAGGTCGTGGTCCACGGCGTAGAGCTCCGTGCTGCTCATGTTGTCGTAGTAGTAGGTGACGGTGCTGTTGAACTTCTGGCCGTAGGCGCCGTCCTTCCCCTCGTAGGCCTTGTAGCCGTAGTGGTGGTCATAGTGACCTGAGGGAGGGATGGACAGGGGACAGACCAGTGAGTTGAGAAGGGGTTCACGAATAAACCCTCTGTGGTATGGAGCCACTTTCAGGATGAAAGGCAAAACAAATGTCAAAGAGATTATTCCAGAAACAGTCACAACGTAGAAACGGTGCTTGAAGAGGAGTTTTTAAATGTAAGCCGTTCCCATGTGATCCATTCACAAGAGCCCAAAATAAACACGGCGTGTCTGAGCACGTGTGCACGTGCTGAAACTAAAACAGATGAGCTGAAGAGGAAAGCAGAGTTAACATTATACCAAGGCGAAAGACACAGGTATGAGTTCCTTTTCTCTTTCTCATGCTCTCCTTTCACCCTTCCCCTTTCTTTAAACACTGAGAGTGACAGCGATTCTTCTCATTCTTCTCGTCAGTTGCTCATTGGGAGAAACAACAATTAAGGTTGATTTGAGTGTAGGTAAATGAAGCTGAGTGACGTGTTGCCGTTAAATGCCGAGATCAGGTGTTCATGCTCTCTCCATTGGTGTTTAGTCAGAGAAGAGACATGAGTACTCATCACTTCACAGCTTGTCTGTCTTGATATGCCAGTGCTGTCATCACTGCACTGTTTATGTGGTTTCTCGACTTGTCAAGCTAGTAGGCGCTATGGCTGTAGGGCGTCATTAAAAAATGACGCTGTTGCGTTTGTCACAGCTTTGACCTCTGCCTGTAACTTAATCTGAATCGGTTGTGCATTTCACAATCTACACGTGGAAGAAATTCAGTTTCTAACACCCAAACCAAGAGCAGTTCTTCAGGAGACCAGCGGAGGATTCCCAGAGAGCAACAGCAGCCCTCACACCACACCCGCCTCCATGATCGTACTCTAGCTGTGTGTGTGTGTGTGTGTGTGTGTGTGTGTGTGTGTGTGTGTGTGTGTGTGTGTGTGTGTGTGTGTGTGTGTGTGTGTGTGTGTGTGTGTGTGTGTGTGTGTGTGTGTGTGCAGACACGCTCCTCGTCAGACACCTACCTCGCCCTCCTCGGCCGCGCCCCCGGCCCCTTCCTCTGCCACGGCCACGGCCTCTGAACCCGCCGCGGAACGGCGTGCCCTCGCTCTTCACGCTCGACACCTCGTCGTGGTCGTCGCGCCACTCCCGTTCGTACTTCTGACTGTGCCAATCTGAGGGAGGTGGTAAGTGTTAAGGCGTGTCAGGCCCTCCCACAACGCAGCCGCACTCCGCTGGCGTGCCTGTGCACGTGTGGTTACAGCGCTGAGATCAGAGGATTTTTTTTATGTTCTCTCCATTGCAGTTTAGTCAGAGAAGAGACATGGAAACTCATCACATACACAGCATGGACACACACACACACACACACACACACTTCAGCGGTATCCGTTTTTTCAAAACCTTCCTAACATTTCATTGGGGTTTATGGTATATGATGCAATTTGTGTAAATCAAAGTATTTGAAAGCTGAGCTGCTGCTGGTAAACGTCGTTGGAGCATGTGTGAAATGACATGTTGAATACTTACAGGTATATGTACACACATGGAAAGTTTAACCTGTATTATATACAGTCTGTTAAGTCAGTTTAACCACCATTATACATAGTCTATGTTAAGTCAGTTTAACCTGTATTATATATAGTCTTTGTGCAATCAGTTTAGCCTCCATTATATATAGTCTATGTTAAGTCAGTTTAACCTGTATTATATATAGCCAATCTCAACCGCCATGCAGTGGACAACATTATATTTTGGACCATTTCATTATATATTACTCTGCATAACTTGGCCCAAATACATAATATAAAACAAAAAGTTTCATATAAAAAAGGTATTTTTAAGGAATTGAATCATACCTTTCGTGTTTCTTTCTCCTTACAAGCCTAACACTCACTTTTATTACCTTCTTATTACAGAGAAACATTTAACTAAATCTGCTACACACAGATGCACGCACACACTATAGGCTATTTACTCAAGGAGTGTACTTATAGTGAAATATTATGTATATATATATAAGTCATTATGTATAAGTACTGTAATATTGGTTTGAATCCATCAGAACCAACAATGTACATGCATGCTTGAGTATGTTCCATTCATTTAACTCTCTTGGTGTCATGTGACCTTCGTGTCACGTGACCTCGGTACTGACCTCTGAGGTCGTTCCTGGCGTTGGGGGGCATGCGGGGGTTCTCGTTCTGCCGGCTGTTGTTCCTGGAGGCAGAGCGCTCCCGGGGGCCCTCCGACTTCACCTCGATCATCAGCGGGACCCACTTGTGTTTGGGGCCTGGTGGGTCAGGAGACACACAGGGAGGGAGACCGTTGTTACGTCAGACGTTGTGTTACGTCAGAGCAGAACATTCATTTAGAGAAGTGAACTTTTGGAGCGGAGCAGTTTGCAACATTGTACATATGGACTCAAAAGGCCACCCAAGTACCGTGGTCACTTGGAAATTGTTCAATCTATTTCTGGTTTCTCGATGCAAAAAAAGACTAATCTACAACCCGAGTGACGGGTTTCCATTAAATGCTGGGATCAGAGGTGTTTTATGTTCTCTCCATTGGTGTTTAGTCAGAGAAGAGACATGAGTACTCATCACTTGCAAAGCATGGACCCTAAAACTACTTCTATCAATCCGATTACAATAGTGTTGTACAATGTTTGCATGTGTGGCATCATGGCAATGAAGCATGCTTGACAGCACTGATGTAAAGTTGCATCAACTACATTAACCTCGCCTACTGCGGTTCATGTGCTGGCCAGCAGGGGGAGCCAGCACTCCGCTGACCAAGAGAGGCTCTGGTGGGGAGTGAGCAGAGTGAACCAGCCATGAACAAGAGCAGAAAAATTAAAATGACGTGGCCATGTGCTTATCTGCTGACTGTGTAGTTTCAGCGAGAGAGAGAAAGGGAGCGATACACAGCGAGAGTTACGGGGAGAGAAAGGGAGCGATACATAGCAAAACATATGATGAAAACAAGAGACTGTCCCAAGAATGAAAAAGTGTTTCTTTCTAGCGAAGGTGATCCTGTTCTGGAGGTCAGAAACACCCACTTACTCACTGGGCTGTAATTTGAGCCTTTCCTTGCTGCTTCCACTAACTCCAGCCCAACTCTTACTTAAGCCTCCCACTCGCTCTGGGCTTGGGTCAGAAAAAAGGAAAGCGACGCCCAGTGCAGCTTTAAGACGCCTGTAGGGCGCGCCACATTTCACACGTGCACTGCTGTGTCATGCTCTCAGGCCTGAGCAGGAGGGCAAAGAGGAACGCTTCATATGTCACAAAAAACCCCAAGCACGGATTAATACTCTTTACATTGACTCATTGAGGCAGGAGATTGAAGAGGAAGGAAATGTTACAGGATCTTTAACAGTAGACTGCGCTGCGCTGACTTAACCCAGTTGGTGCTGTTAACAACTTTACAACTTTGTTGACTGGCTTTCTACCTAACTTTATTGGTGTGTTATGTTTTCTTACAACATCTCCTCGGTCGATTCATCCGTTTTCTTCACATTTTCTACGCAATATGGAAGGTTTTGGGTGATGTTCGAGATATCTAGAAAACTCTCGGACCCACAACATGTGTTTCACGTGAAAACAGTTTCAGTAGCTACCAGCATGTCCTGCCCCCTTCCATTAGAGAGGTGAGCTGGAGGTCAAGTACCACATGTCCTTGGTGTTAAGATTAACACAAGGTCCTGGCTTGGAGTAAGATTAAAGTACTAATAGTACTAGGGATGCACCGAAATTTCGGCCACCGAAAATTTTCGGCTTTCGGCTGAAACACTTTTATCACCAAAACAACACGGCCGAAACAGGAAATTGTGACGACGCAAACAAAAACCGCGGCCAGCACACGCTTGTCTGGATAAGCGCCTCTGCGCCAACATCCAGCTACAACCTTGTTTTCATCCAAACAAGCTGTCTTTAGCGACGGCTCGCTATGAGACAGCTTCTATGAGCTGTCGGCTATCAGCCGCGAGTTTAGGGACCGTCTGCAAAGTGCAAAACTGTGTTTTTTCAGTGCTAAATAAATATTTTTATACTTTTAATAATTGTAATTGATTTATTCTTTGAATTGCAATGCCTTGATTTAAGTGAGGTTAGTACACAGTCATAGCTATAAATGCATTAGTAGGCCTACTAATAATTGGCATAATAATTTATTTCGGTGTTTCGGTTTTCGGTTTCGGCCAAGAATTTTCATTTCGGTGCATCCCTAAATAGTACTAATACTAAGTATTAATACTAACTGCAGAGTTTATGAAAAATATATTTACATCAGGACGTAAAACTTGGATTAGCAAATGGTTTAATTTGCTTGATAAGTGAGCCTGTTCTTCCATGTGTGTATGCAGGGAAAAGACTTCAGAGACACATATCAAAACTCATTTAGAAACAACCTTCACACATACCTTTCTTCTTCTGCCCATTCTTCTGGGAGTCCTCCTCTCCGTTTTTCTCCTCCCCGGAGTCATCCGACTTGGCCTTCAGGTTCTCCTTGCTCTCCTCGTTGCTCTCCTTCTTCTCCTTGGTCTCCTTCTTCACCGCCGTCCTCTTGGGGGGCTGCAGAGAGAGCATGGGGGTCAACAGGGGCAGACTGGACCTGCACCCAGGAGGGGACCCGGGACCCGGACCGGGACTAGTGTGGCCACGCTATACGTTCACAACAATGAAGCAGACGGGGCTCGGTTCCCTGCAGCAGCAGAGCAGAACGCAGAGTACCCTCCCGAGTTAGCATCTCCTGATGTGGCTCCTCGTCAGACCAGGGTCAAGGGTGGCGGGGTCCAGCCAAGTGCTCAGTACGCACGCACGCACGCTACTTCAAACCAAACATTTTAGGGATATCAGGTCTCATCAGAATGCCTCATGATTATCATTAGGACCAACGACAACTTTAAGCCGAAGCCAATTAATTTAGTTAAATAGAAAGTAAGCTCTTCCTAATCCACTCCAACTGATCTTCTGATAACTGATTTGGAAGAACAGTATTGGGTTTCTCAACGCCTTCAGGGCCCTTTGGCTAACAGAGTTCATCATGTGGACACTTCAGACAGTTTTAATCATCATGTTTCTTTTTGAGTTTAGTAAAAAACAAAAGCCTTCAACTGGACCCTGCACAAGTTACAGACGCCGTGCTCCAGAAAAGGGACAACGACACGCACAGTCTCCATAGAAGGGCTCTGCTGAGGACAGTTCAATTCTGTCAAATTAAACTGCCCACTACCTAGACTGAGCTTCTTATGACCCTACACAGGAAAAAGATGTTGGGGAGGGTGGGATTTTGGATGGCTTGAAAATGTAGGAAAACCTATAGAGCTATGGGGTGTTTGGGGAAAGTAGTGATGCCACAATATCCAGATTCCTGGAGACCAAGTCATCGCTCAAATAAAAACACTTTGAGTGTACTGTGATGAAACCAAAAGGTTATAAAAAGCTCTGGTTCCCTTAATTTAGAATCTGTTTGTGCACCTGTCATTCTGTCACCTGATCAAAGAAATCATGTAACAGAATGACTACATTTACATGTGGTGCTGACCAGCTCCAGGTATTGTGACATACCTACAGTCCCCCTTAGAATGGCATGCAGGCGGTTGGGCAGTGTATTGCTCCATGACTTTCATTCATACAAGTTCAGGATCCTTATATGGGCAATGATGAAGTGATGGTTTCGGTTGAACATTCAGTTTTTATACATTATTTCAAAATATAATCTGGAGAAAAATGTCCTGAGGATAGCCCTTCTATTGGTAAATCCAAGCTGTGGAGGCAACATTAACAGTCAAGTAGGAAAGATTGGAGTGTAATGTTAAAGCAAAGCACTACACATTAATAAGACCGCATTCCCCGGGAACTGAACCACTCAAATCACACCATGCAGAGTTAATGAACACGCAGCAGTTGACACACCCTCAGGTACACACCGTTCCCCCACCGTTCTCCCAGTTGGCAGAACATCATCATCAGCACGGCCCAGCGGAGCTCATTCAGACCCAGACCTGCACAACCACGGCCCCACTAGAACCCCGGCCAAGCACTGTGTGCACCGGTACCACAGAAGACTCTGAAGGGAAGGCTGACCGATGAGTGGGCTCTAACCGGGTGAAGATCTCCTTTGTTGTTTTGTTGTGGTCTTCAAAAGCAGCCACAGTAACGGTCACAAAGCTTTTACTGTGTGCTTGAAAAACAGACCCTAGGGTCCGGTCCCCAGAAGGGTGGACATGTACGCGTGTGTGTATGTACGCCCCCCCGCCCCAGGCAGCCGTCAGGGTGAACTTACGGGGAGTCTCTGAGAGTCTCGGACCTGCTTGACGATGGGTGGGCAGGGCACCGTCCGTGCCACTACCTCCACCTAAGCAGAGGGAGGGAAGGCCAGTTTAGACAGGATGATGGGAGACACACATACACATGCAAACATCCACACACACACATAAGTAAACCTCATTTGCAAAATGTCTATGTGCAGGAACGGGCTGCAGCCATCCATGATGGGAGTTGATGGGATGTGGGGGAGGGGGGTGATGATGACAGTGAACGGCGTTGGCGCGAGTGGGACAGGCTCATGTCTGTGTTGATGGCTCAGGGTGGGGTGTGACCGTCCTGGGTTGCACTGGGACCAACGCCACCCTCACGCTTTCAAACCTACAGGACATTCTCCCAGGTACACACTGTAGCTCAAAAGATGGCCACCTCCAGACTAGCCTCCTCATATGAATAAATAACACATTCATACTCCATACATGAATTATGAACGATTGGGGAATAGGGTATAAACAACAGAGGGTTGTGTGTGTGTGTGTCAACAGTGAGTATGCATTTGGTCTCTCAACAATGGGAGGATAACTTGAGAGATTACAAGAGGCTTGCTTACAAGAAAATGCAGCCTCATTGTGACACCAGCACTTCAGAAGGATCCGCAGGAGCCAATAGCATTGTGCAGACCGGGTGTGCGGACCTGTGACAGCAGACCCAGTGTGCTCCAGTTGGCTCCTCTCCCCCGGATAAAAGACTGTTACATCTGGGATCTGCTGTGATGTAACCAACGTGCTGAGCGCTCCTTAAAGCTGCTGCTGTTTGTGGAGACTAATAACATGGCTACAGGCACATGGAGATGGTACCGTCCTTTTGGGGATAGCGTTACGGAACTCAGCCTGGAGACAGACAAACAGCTGCTTTGTTGACATTCTTCTGGGCAGGGAAGTCGAGGCATTAGGGAACACACCCAGAGTGAGCCAGACAAAGAGAGGAGGCAAGAAGAGAGAAGGCTGACGTGTCTAGTTACAGGGCTGGGATCAGAGGTGTTTCAATTCTCTCCATTGAAGCAGTCAGAGAAGAGACATGACAAACTCATCACATCCACAGTGTGTGTGGCCCCACATTGCACAAAGAGAACGCGGCCAGGGTGAAAAGAAAAAGGAGCGTCACGAGAGGACCAGCCCCTTGCCAAAATAACCTCCACTACCGCTGGCTTCACTGCAGCCAGCGTTGGTTCATGACCATCACAAGGGACGAGCCCTGGCTTCAGCCCACAGCTTTGGGTCATTGTGAATCACACGTTTGACATGCTTTACATGTATTCGTCCATTTCGTTAATCCAAGCACACAATAATGTGAGATGTTGCCCTATGTTGGTACATGAATGAAATAATAATTAAAAACCATCAAGAAAGGGCTCTTTTGTCCAAACCAGTTAGAGTGATTGTTGACGCCCCTTTACCTTTTGAAAAAAAAGGTGATTTGAGGAGTTAGATTGGTGTTGTGTTATTATAACCCCTACTGATTTGTCATTAAATGAAACAAAGGGATGGCTGAAGAGAATAACAGAATGATACAGTTGCAGGTTTAATCTTCCTAGAAAGTAGTTGACTCTACTGTGCTGTAGCCGTGAGTGAACCAATGGCGAAAGGCCAGGGTCCCCGGCCCTCACTCCTACTGTAAGAACATACATCCAAGCCCTGCCACCAAAGCCCTGGAGGGACCTGTTCCGGGGGCCGGTTCACACGGTGAGATTATGCAAGTGATTTACATTTCTAGATGTTACGTGGGGAGCCTCATACTTCCAACACTCCTAAGAATAGCAGCAACAGCCCCATCCCGGGGGGGGGTGGGGGGGGGGGAGCTTTTATGGGAGGGGGACCCCTAAAAGGACATCCCTCCGGGGTTTGGCCCGGGCCTTCATCCCCGCGCCCAGCTACCTGAGATCCAGACCCCCCCCCCCCCAAACACACAGCCAACACACAGGTTATTCCTGGCTCTGATGCCATGACCTACATTTTGTTACACTGGCATTTCTCACACATGCAGGAACACTCTGGTCGAGTCATTACGTGAACCGTAATGACTCGACCCGTCTACAATAAGAACAATTCTAAAATAAGAACAATTCATTCTGCTAATTCATTACTATAAGACAGTAACAACATTTGTATATTGTGATGTCAATATTTACCATGATAGCGTTCTGCCATTTCAAATTGGTAAAACTGTGTGCAACTACTTCTACAGTAGATTTATATTTATATACACATATATACATAAATGTATGTAATTATTCAATCCTTATGACAGCTAGCCCCAGCTGGTGGAGGGGTGTTCGCCGTGGGGCCGTTCTGCTAGTAACAGGTCTGAAATAGAACCCTGCCCCGTGGCCTAGTCCTGCTGCTACTACTGTAAGATAAGAGGGCCGCTGGCCGCCTGGGCCACTTGACACCATCATCAGGACCTTACTGGACTAGCTCTTGGAAGAGAGAACCTCACTAGAGAGACACTTGGTTCCATCTCAGTGCCTCGTCTCTATTGTATAGACTCCAGTTAACATAACAGCCATCCTTTACCGGCAGTACAAATCAAATATTTGCAGAAAATGATATTCATGCTGCCAGGTCTCCTCATGCTGACAGAATGTCATGCTGATTCAAAACGTCACCGCAGGAATCCAGCATTGAGAAATTCCCAGCAGGTTTGAATGTAGATTGCAGCTAATCAAGTGTGGGCTGACTGTGCCCTGAACACGACGGTAACACAGTGGCTTACTGGTGGGTTTCTGAACAGCTGCCGAAGGCAGGCTACTCTGTTACAGAACATACGATGGCACATGTGTGGTTTGTAGTGTCAAATTACTCGAATACTAAAACAACAAAAATCTGAGTTTGAGAAATAGTTTTTCAGATACAAGACCAATATATAAATTAAGGTCAACAATTGGGGGGGAAATGGCAAATCTTTTTTTAGTTCAACTGAATGACCAAATGTTTCCAATAGTCCATGCACGTACAGTTTACACGGTACAGTCTAAATGGATATCTGTAGTGCAACTCTGGCCTTTTGAGCAGGAAGGCTATCTTGCTTGTGTCTCAACATAGACGCTCAGATCGTGCCAAGTTAGTGGCTTACCACAACTATAAAACTGAAAACAGGAGCCAGCAGGGCAGACAACGCCTAACCAGTAGCAACTAACAGTCCGGTCTGTCTGGGCCTGCAAGACCTTCCTGTGTGGCTGCGTAACAAACAGCCCTAAACCTCTTAAATCTCTCTAAACACAATGCCCCCACTACTTGCGCAGCGGGAGTGGGATAATACCTTCAGGTTAACATGTTGAAATACTATACAAACCAAGCTTTTATGCACTTATTTATGAATGGGGGATAATTGGACCTGCCGCGTTGTTGGCTGGTGATGCTTGATCTGCCAGCCAGTGTTCAGACCGAGAGGAACCCACCTGTGTGTCTTTCGTGGCGATCTCCCCTGGAGTTGGCCAGTTGTTAGCGTCTCCAAAATCTCCAACCTGATTGTCCAAATCATACACAGGAAAAAGAAAAAATGGAAATGACTTGTTTTACACATTGTGTTTATGTCATTGATAGTTTAAATTCAATATTAAGCATTTTAGCAATTGTGGCCAAGTACATAAAGTCTAAGATCTCATGAGAAAAATTGATGAATAATGAATGTTATGTCTAGGTTGTCAAACTTAATTCAATAACACACAAGTTTAAGCAAGCACTCCGATTGGTCAATTCCCATTCTCGAGTGTGTTTAAATGCCTGGTGAAAGAACGGACAAAAAGATTGTGCCTAATTACAGAAAGTATCGCTACGCTAACTAGCCAAAACTACTTTCATGAGCCTAGTTTCCATAACAACGTTCAACTGACCAAGAGTCGGCTATCGTTACTATAGGAACTATTTTCTGATGGATATGAACTTGGGCAGAAAGCTTGAATTTGAGGGCAAATTAACCCACCATATGAAAATATTTTACAATATTGTTGATAATGAAGATGGTTTGTGTTATTGAATTGCAATCTTACACTCGATGGCGTTCTTGAATGTCATTATTGGTACTTGAAGCACAGGACTTTGGAACTTGGCGCAAGCGCCTCGTTCCTACGGCTGTGCTTTGCGTACCAATAATGACTTTCAAGAACGCCATCTCATGTAAGATTGCTTAAATATAGTCTGGATACCAGTAATGCAAGGTGGTACATTCTAATACATCGTAGCGGATTAGAAGATCCATTCACCGTAGGATGAGAGTACCAAAGTGCAGTAAAACAGCCCTAGAGCTGTGTCAGAGATTGGTACCTTATGTAAGGCAGAATAATCCATAATGGTATGCATGTGTATGTACCGCACACCCTCCAACCCCACTGTAGCCATTACCTTTCCCCCTCGCCGGGGCCTGGGTGGGTTCCCTGCCCTCACCACCTTGGCCGGGCCTGTGGGCTCTGTGGAAACAAACATGTGGCGTTAGAGCACACTCTAACACCAAGGGAATTGGGTGTACACTTGGTCACATGCACCGCTCGGTGCTTCATACATCAGTTTCAATGTTCCTGACAAATACTGTATTTTCCTAACCAGAAATTAAGAGAATCACATTACAGCCATATCTCAAAAGTGGTGATAATAAGCTGACATATGTTTAAAGTTCTGACTTCAAATCCCCAAACATTGGACTAAGAAAACTAAATCTGCTGCAGTATCACAAAACCTAGCCTGCAGAAAACAATTTGACAAAGTCCATCGTTATCAGCTTGCCTTGTCTACCATGTGACGGGGTGTCAAGTAGGGTGAATTGAAGTAGGGTGAATTAGAGCCACCATGAATTGGCTTAAGAAAATGAATCGCAACCTGACTGATTACACTGAGTCGATGAAGCAAATGCTAGAGTCCCTAGTACTGAATGGCAGGGCAGCAAGTGGGGAGCCAAGTCTGCATGTTGAGCATAAAGATGGGTCTCTAGGACACACACACACACACACACACACACACACACACACACACACACACACACACACACACACACACACACACACACACACACACACACACACACACACACACACACACACACACACACACACACACACACTTCATTCCCTGGCTAGAGCCCTGAAAAAAGAAACTGACCTTGGTGCAAATAAAATTTGTATTGTTTTTCTCAAAACGGAAAATGCATTGTATGTGTACAGCACCATTGAACTCATCCTAAAATAGGATATTTTACATTTTATATGTGTGAAAACCCAACTTACAAATCATGTTCAATAGAACCGTACAACGCAAGTCGTGAGTCAGTGCTCACCATCACCACGGGCAACGTGTCTAGATACATTAACACCGTCGAGAGGCAACGTTAATGTATATAATATACATTTTGTGCCTAATATTATTTACTTAAAAGAATTGGTAGAATTCCCTTTAGTACACAGAACAGTCAACAACCACTTGCTGATAGTGGCATTGGCAATGCATAACCCTGTGTAAGTGTATATAGGTATATTGTATTAATAATAGACTTTCGAATAACAAATAATAGGGATTGAAATTCTAATGGAATTCTAGACAAGATTGGCAGCTCACACACAATGAACACACATGTGATCACCACAGATGATTCAGCACTGACTGGAGCTGAAAGCAGAGCTGCAGGAGTGGCTTCATGTCCGAGATGAAACCCGACACTATTCACACCATGCGAGGAGTTTAATATCCTCCCGGATTTGGGCCCTTCTCTTCAGGATCTGAATGAATTCCATCCAAGTGCATTTGGACTTCTAGTTCAGGGGAGTCAACTAAAAAGAATTGCATGTTTCATGTTCATATCATCATATGTGCAGTGGATGGTGATGAAACCAAAAGATGATGATATTCACCATTTACTTAATCTCCCTGCTAGACAACATGCTAGACCCAAAGGGGTAGAGGACAGAAACCTTGGCCCATGGGCACCTGTAGCACCGGCAGGTTTGGGGGATTTCACAGACACTGTGGCCTCACAAGGTTGTTGACACAAAGCTTGCTGATCGTGGTAATCCCATTATGGCGGGGGCCATTGCACTGGTGGCTGAAGACACTAAACCAGTAGGACACTAATCCACTGTGACGGTGCTCTGAATTCATAATATTTGGGTATAGTCAAACTACATCATTGTTGCCTTATATAAACTAGAGCCAGTTATTTATCAGCATGGACCTATCGCAAGTCGTATCGTAAGTATTGGTGGAAATTCTACCAATATAGAGCTTTTAGTCTCCTTAAGTAGCACATAAAAAACAATGCAATTTGGCAGCTTAATACCACCAGACATCTGACAACATAGTGTTCTTCCCAAAGGATTCTACATAACAGTGGCGTTGTGACGCCATGCTCCTTTACAGCTCCACAATGTTAAATTCTGGGCCATCGTGATGCGGGCATTGACGTCTTAATTTCTTTGCATTTTAATTTCAGAAGGGATCAATCGTTATGTTTGAATCATGCTTCATAACTAACATCTCTGGCTCTCTGACACTCTGGCTCTTAAGGGCTGATTATGGTCCCACGTTCACACAATGCAATGACCCCACAGACGCTTTGACGCAGTCGTGAACCTGTTTTGGTTCTGCGTCGGGTTTTAGTGAGCGGACCAATCACAGCCCTTGCGGCTGCGTCGCCTCGACGGAAGGTTACGATTTTTGGGAGGCGCACGTCAGGCCCTTGTGGTGGATGCAAGGATGTAAGGGGTCCGTAACCGTTGTGTGAACGTGGGACCATAAGCAGCCCTTTAGTCTGACTAGCGTACGATGTAGCTTCAAAGAGGGCACAAAAAGAGCTTCAGTTAAGATCAGTGTGCAAACATCTGAAACACACACAATTCCAAGTCTGAGGCCCTGTCAACACTAACCCGGGTAAATCTACAAACGCATGAATATTTATCCGTTTAGCCTTTCTGTCCACATTAGAACGGTGAATTCTGACACTGAAAACAATGCTTTTCAAAAACGATCGCTGAGGTGGATAAATGTGAAAACTCTGGGTTTGCATTGTAGTGTGGTCAGGGTAGAGGAAGGCTTTCGGAGACGATGACGTTCGGTTGCCATGACACTGCCACACGCTTGCGCTCGAGACAGAGACCCTCATCTAAACAAAAATGGCAGGTGAAATGGAAATTATGATTTCTCTGTGCAATGTACTTATATCTTCAGTTACAACTGGGCATACTGTCTCATACATATTCGTTACTCCAACACCGAAGGCGAGCGCTGTACTTTCTGTGCTTAAGCGATGGGAAAAAAAACGACGCCGGTTCAAACCATACTTGGAGTGGCGTTTCTAAAAGAAAAAAACTTTCGCCTTTGTGCTTTTGGCTTGAGACATATTTTTGCTTGTGAGTGCAAATGATAAGCCAGCTGATCAACTGCAACTATCAGCTGATCGCGTGCCTGTATCTAAACAGAGAGGCGTGGTGGGAGTCGCGTTACCACAACAACAACTGTTTAACAAAATCATTTCAGTGTGGAACGTGGATGCAAAACATTCCGTAAACTATATGAAAACGATAGTGTGGACGGAGATTGTTTTCATTGCGAATGTGCGTTTTTATATTTACCCGGGTTAGTGTGGACAAGGCCTTAGTTTGCACATAAACCAGTTGAACAATGTTTGAACATTTTGCTGCCTGAAACCAGTCAAACCATTTAACCAGTATAAACACCTTGATTTAACATTAAAAGTAAATTTTGATGGCCTAACTGCCCCGTCAAAATACAACTGTTTTAAGGGCTCCTCTACAAGCCTTAATAAAAACGGTTCTATGAGAATAGGAAAACATGACATGACACGGTTCAGAGGTTATCTAATTAATAATACATTATAAGAAACAAATGTCCCATAACAATTCCTGTAGTATTCAGGCTATGTCTTGCAAAGTTACGTTTATTGCACTGGAATATGACTCAACTTGAGTGAAGCCAGGAGAGAACGTAATGATGGTTTGATCATTCAGAATTGTCCTGTCAGGTACATGAGTTCCAAGTAGTATTTTGGTTGGAATGCTTCACAGCTCTTGATGGAATGGGATTAGGCCTAGGCCTAATAATGCAGAGGATTGTAGCTGTACACCAGCCTTAATTATATTGTACCGCATTTAAAATAGAAAATAAGCGTTAATAAGGTTCTTATTCACTTCCCCATCTAAAATAAATTAGTAATGATTAGCAAAGAAAGAATGCTCAGATTACTGTGAGAATATCTCCAGGACAAAATTCTACTCCTGCTCGCATATGTAGTGAAAACTAAATTGCTTGCTTAGCGAGTGGGGCTTCAACCATTAAAGCTAGAGATGGAGGGCATTTACGCGTTGGCTACGATTGCCCACCGCTCTCTTTTCACATTATTAATGTGGTTCCTTATTGAGTATACTTGCGTATCAACACATTCTGATACAGTTGTTAGCGGTATGCACCTAGTTGGTGTCTCATCTGCCAAACTCATGTTAGAAGCAATGTGTTTACGTGTATAAAAGCACGCCACTCGCAAGATTCCAGGCCCATACACTGGATTCAAACCTTGCACAACAATACCTTCTTCTATTTATATGCTAACTTGGACACTGTCAAGAACAAGCCTCCACTAATTAAATAGCAGTCCACTTCAGTGGTTGGGTACAGTAGTTTTCCCACCTGATGTGAATCGTACCCAAGTCAATCGACCTATACTCAACGGGACTCTGCCCCGTTTGCAGATACAAGCCTGGGTACAGCCACACACTTTTAGCGTTTACACTGGGGATCGACTGATATGGATTTTTTAGGGCCGATACCGATATTTTTGCATCAGCCTTAGCCGATGACCGATACGCCGATACAGATTTTCTTGAGCCGATATTTGGAGCCGATACTGCTTTTGCACCCTCGAATTACATCATAAAAATGACAATGATGATAACAAATGTTACAAGTCTCAATTTTAAAAAGGAACATTTATTGAACTGACTGTAAATCATGCCGGGGAAAAAAAAAAAAATCAATAAAAAAAATGGCGAAACAAATCGGCCGATGACGATAAACGTAAAAAACGCAAATATCGGCCGGCCAAAATATCAGTCAATCACTAGTTTACACTAATGAAATGAACTGGACTTGAGAACCCTTCATTTAAATATTAAGAAGTGTCGCATTGTCAGTATTTCCGGTTCCTTAACTAGCCATGATGACCCGCCCATTCAATCTAATGACTGATGCACTATAACAATACAAAATTTGGCTTGCTTGGATCTTCCTCCAACAGATTTGCCTAAATATAGTCGATTAGTTCCAGTATGCGGCATGCCTTATGCAGTACAAGTCTCAAAACAGTTTTTATATTCAATGATTTGTTCAGGTCATTGCCCATCATGGAACTAGCAGACATCACATATGAACCCCAGTTCTGCTCAATTTTCAGAGTACAATTTGATAAACGCATTGCAATATCCATTATTGCTTGCGGAATGGGGGTTGGGTTCATCTCACCGTAACTGGGCCATGTGACAGTCATTTGCTTTATATTGTATACTAAAGTATATTATACACCTTAACTGAACAGGGTGGATTGGATCGTAAACTGTCAACATGCGCTTTGAGTGTGAGAAAAGCGCTATACAAATCTAATTTATTAATATTATTAACAACTGGTTATTTAAAATTTGGCTGGGGGCCTTTTGTGACACAATACACTTAAGCAATAGATCACGACAGGCTGTGGTATACGCTCATTATACCACAGTTAAGGGGTGTTGTCCGTCCCGACGCGCAGCGGAGGGACAGCGACCCCCTTAACTGTGGTATAATGACCGTATACCACTGACTGAAGTGATCTATTGCTTTTATAAAACAGTTACGCACGTATGGCGAAATGAAAGTCATAGACACCCTCAATTTTTTTTTCTCTCAAAAGGCTAGAAAGTCGGAAAAGCATTTTTTTTAACGAATACAAAAAAGTAGTCCCTTCTGGCTGCCGGCAAAGTGTACGGCGGTTACTATGCAACACACGGTAGCGTCCTTCAGAGAGAATGCTAGAGACAGTAGCTCGGTTCGCCGGCAATTTAGCCTTCTATCGAGTTCACTCGAACTCGATAGTAGGCTAAATTGCCGACCGTGTGCCTATTGCTTTACAACATTTCCACCCTCTCCAGCAATCAACATGTTTTTTAGGCTTCAGTGAACTATGCTATCGCTTTTATATATAAACAAACAACAGTTAGAGTTAGGCGCGGAGTGATACTGAACTCTGTAAACTGAACGAGCGTCATAGCTGTGTGTATACGCTCAATATACAACAGTTGGGAACCAATCAGATCTCTTGATTTAAGCCACCTGTTTTATAATTGGATATAACAACTGGCTGGTAGCTATTGTTATTCAAATAAAACTACTTCTGCCCACATTAGGTTGCTCTGAATTAACCAAATTAAATAAAAAACGCAATTAAGTGTACATTGCTTTGCAGGGAGTGTGTGGCACATGCTGTATTAGGGCTGGGCGATATGGAAAAAAATATTATCATGATTATTTCTGTATTGATCGATATTAATCACAATATATAATTTGATACTGTTGAAACCTGAAAAAAGAAAGAGTGTTCATTAGTTAAACTATACAATGTTGTTTATTTGCATATTTGTGATAAAGAGAAAATCAAATCACATTTAAATATAAACATTTAACTTCAAACATGTTTTATCTGCCCCTGACAAAATATAAGATAGCTTGCCTTGTAACCTATTGAAAATAATGTAAATTAAAACTGCGCGCAGTGATGAACGGGACCTCGTACCGGCTTGCGGCCGCATCACGTGCCGTCGTAACACGTGCACACTTGTCAGCGCACATGTTACGACGGCACGTGACGCGGCCGCAAGCCGGTGCTCGGTCCCGTTCATCACTGCGCACAGTTTTAATTGAAATTTTTCGCAAATTTATGTAATCTGTAGAAGCAGATCTGATAAATTCCCTAGGAGGAGTTAGTTGAAGTACAAGGCGAAAAAGTGAAAAAATTCCATTCAAAATGGCCAAATTTGACAGCACGCCACGGACATGCCCTTCAACGTACAGTCACAAATAACACAGCGTTGGTTCAGCTCCATTTTATGACTGTACTGACCAAATTTGAAGCAGATCCGATAAAATCCCTAGGAGGAGTTTGTTGAAATACAAGACGAAAAAGTGAAATTTGCTGCCGAAAGTGAAAAATATAAATGCAAATAGCCAACTTCCGGTGGGTTTTGGGGCATGTGTCCAAGAGGCTTTTCTGTAGGTATGGTGACGTTGTACGTGCATACCGAGTTTCATACGTATTGGTGAAACGTGGCGCAGGGGCTGCTTTTTAAAGTTCCTGTAGGGGGCGCTACAATTTTGGTATGTGAGCTACAGGCACCAGTCTACACGTGCCCTGTGAATTTCATATTCACAACTATTACGGTCTCTGCAGAGTGATTTACCCTCCTCTGGCGGCCTTTTTTTTTTTTTTTACACAATCGACTTCATTTTACTTGAGCAGTTGGAACTTTGGTCCCTAACAGCCACTAAGTCGGTCCCGCTAAAATCAAACATTGCGTCTATGAACTGTGGCGATTTTACTGACAGGCCATGCCCATTTCGATGCCACGCCCCATTTGAAAAAATGTTGACTCTATCTTGTTTAGAAATAGATTCTGATCAACTTTTGTGTCTGGGTCAACATCATAGGAGTCCAACTTGATGTTGATATGAGCAATCTCTAATTTACAGCAGTCCCACCAAATGCGGCAAATAAAAATGAGTTTTCATATATACCAACGGCATAGTTTACAGACGGTCTTATATTTTGCTTCATCACTTTTTAGATATCCAAACCACTTCCATATAATGGACTTTGTGTAACCTTTTTTATCTACAACTTCATCTACGGAGGATAATGCAGGTTCACTTGCAACATCCATGCTCGTTTTTTCGCCCTCCGTTGTTCCACTCATTTATCTTTTTCAGTCGTCAAAGTCTCATTCTCTTTCCTTACTGCTGGAAGCTCAAACATGCTCGTCACACCAGGAAATGGGCCTGTACTTAGACATGAACCGCAAAAAGTGCAATCTGACTGGCTATTGCGTTTATTTCTGCTGTGTAATTGGCTGTTGGGTAAATCCATATTGGCACTTTTGTGTGTTTTATTTAATTTCCATATCGAGCATTTATGTCAAGCTTATCGTCGTAATCGATGTGAGTTTTATCGCCATTAATAATCATAATTGAATTATTGCCCAGCCCTAGGCTGTATGCCTTAATTAGGAAAATAATTAGGTGTGATGCACCAGTTAATCAGCCAAAACAAACCAGTTTGCGTAAAATGTAGCAGATTCTGTAGATAGATTTGTAATTTCTAGAAAAATACACTTGCACACTTGCACATTAAGTAAGGTACTGGAAAACATTGATATGGTATTGGACCAAAACCCCATGTAAAGCAGGATTTGACAGTGGTGTATGGACTCTGAACTAAGTGTGCTAACATGTGCTAGAGACAGTACAAACCATTACAAAAAAAATGTTATTGAAAGTAGCTTTTAGCTCACCCAACCCAATCCCTTTCTGGACGCACAATAAGGATTTTGGAATCAAACAACTTTTCTTCTGAATCTGGGTAAGATCGCCAAGTTACAGATTTCCCTGCTTAGCCAATTAATAAGAAGCCATTTTTTGTTTAAAATTAGTTCATGTAAACCATTTTACTATTTATCAATCTGTGCACCCTGAACACAACAACATACAACAACAACATAAATATGCTACAAGATGACCTAGCCTGAAGTTTGGTTGCAAGGCACAGTGCAGCAGCATGAAGGCTGTTCTTCCTGTTCAGATGTTTGACTGCAACACAATTGTGTCAAAAATTCAACAGACCTACTATAGATTCACGACCACTGCTGGGTTTATTCAGGTTAAACGTTAAAACACAGGGCAGTGTAACATCCACTAAACTTGACCTTAATAGTCCAATGTTGTACAAGTTATCGATATACGTATCAATTTGACAATTTTTTTCCAGAATAACCACACAGGTTACTTGTAGGCTTTGCGGTTGTTGTGTTTTCTCATCACCATTTAGTATATGCTACAAGTGAACCTTCTAAGATGGCGCAATTTGATTAGTTTGCTATCTCGGGATATTGGGCAATATCCCATGATTGAGATCTCAAACTTAGGATATTGTTTTCATCGCAAAATGGCATGCGTGACGGTTGTCTCGTCACGCTAATAAAAACAAACAAACAAATAAACCGCTAATATAAAACAAATAAATCCTGGCATGAAGTGTTATCTTGTTTATTTTTGGAGTGTTCACGTGTAGTATATACTAGAACAATTATTCACCTCAGGCTCCGTGAATAGTGAACTTCGGTCTCGGGGACTATTCCCCGCTATTCACTTCGCTTTCGGTGAGTAATTGTTAAATATATCAGAAAAAACAAAAATATTGCAGCGTCGTTCTTTTCCAATATTGTGCATCCCTAGTATTTATATTCTGTAAAATAAATTGTCGGGTGCACACCCGTACATTGGTGATCGGATCATTTCTGTGACTAATTAAGAAAAAACCAAATACCAGTTTAACCATTTATATCACACACACACACACACACACACACACACACACACACACACACACACACACACACACACACACACACACACACACACACACACACACACACACACACACACACACACGAAGCGTGTGGCGTCCCCTTTCTGTCCCTGTGCATATGAATAGTCTCATCCCCAGAGCATACACAGGCCAAACTATTCTGTGGTTAATGTAACTTATGTTTAAAGCAGCGTCGCAGTGCGTAAAGTTTGTTTGTATTATGTTGCATGGATGTTTATATGTTTTGGTTCAACCCTATAAATAAGTTAACACTTTAATCACCACCAATTGGAAAATGTTGATGCGACAACAGTACTGAGAGAAAAATAAATAAAGATCAAATGTAAATTTAAAAAAGGATGTATGAGGGTTACTGCAGTGGAGCTCAGGGGCTGAATGATAAAACCGTGCTAGGGGCTAAAAGGTAAGCAGTGTGGGGCTGAATGATTAAACCGTGCTAGGGGCTAAAAGGTAAGCAGTGTGGGGCTGAATGATTAAACAGTGCTAGGGGCTAAAAGGTAAGCAGTGTGGGGCTGAATGATTCAACAGTGCTAGGGGCTAAAAGGTAAGCAGTGTGGGGCTGAATGATTAAACCGTGCTAGGGGCTAAAAGGTAAGCAGTGTGGGGCTGAATGATAAAACAGTGCTAGGCGCTACACGTTAGCAGTAGAGATTGCCGATCACAGAATGGCAGGGGAATGGGAATCTATCTATCTATCTATAATAAATAAAATATATGGAAGATTCCATGTCTTTTATATATAATCTGGATAGCAGACAAGCACCAGTTTCTGTTCCAATAGACTCTTTACTTGTCTTTGGCTCCCCTGTGACTGAAACATGTTGCTCAATGCATTCATCAAAGCCTCTGCAGAATGTGACGTGTGATACTGAAATGTGCCTGTGCGCATACTGCTGTTTTCAACGGTACTGAAATGTGCCTGCGAGCTTACTGAGCTATGCAAGTGCTCCGTAAACGAAACTTAACGTTAAACTGCCTCCTTTGCCATCATTACACTGACCCCGTGAAATCATGGCAGTGTAGCACAATGTTTTAGACGGTAGAACTCATGCTGCCACTGGCAAGTCTCGCTTTGAAAAAAAAAAGAAAAAAAAGTTACACAAGTAATTTATGTCAAGTGATCAGCTTTTTTGATCTGCGCTTTTGGGATTCTCCAATCACACTATTTTTAGCCAATATTGGCCAGTCATGATTGGCGGCCGATCATGATCGGCGGCTGATCAATTGGAGCATCTCTACTTAGCAGTGTGGGGCTGAATGATTAAACAGTGCTAGGCGCTACACGTTAGCAGTGTGGGGCTGAATGATTAAACAGTGCTCTGCGCTACACGTAAGCAGTGTTTGAACTTGGTGTGATATGGAGACACTGTAAGGGAAAGGCAGAGATATATGCATGTAAATAGACATCCAACAATTCAACTATAAAGGCAGGTGTATCAGTGTGCATGTCCGTCCTTTGATTTCTCTACAACCGGTCATGAGATCTAATTCAGACGGTATATTGCTGTGGAGCCAAGGAGCTGAAGTGTAGAGTGCAAGCTTTTCAGATGCTACATTTGTTTTCTGTACACTGCAGTTTAACAAGCAAACATTCAAACCCAATTCGCAGTGGATTTCCAAATTAAAAAGAAATTTTTTTGCCACTTTGGCAATTTTCTACTTTCCCATCGTATTGTAAATGAATGAACAAACACCCAAGATGAAAAATCCAGTTAATAAAGGGAGTTTGTGCAAACATGTTTGGTAAATGATGGTAGTTGACGAGCTCTTTAATGCTTGCATTTTTATTGGTCATACTTGTTGATTGGTCAACAAAACAGTAATGTTATCAAGTGCATTTACTAACTTTCTGTGGCCGGGGCGGACTTGACAGGAGTGGGCAGAGAGGCAGGGGGGAAAGAAAAAAACAAAAGGGGCAGAGCGCGGGGCACCAAGGCCACAGTGGCCGATGGGCATACAATTTTCAGAAGGGCATCACGGCCAGACAGAGGGACAATGACGGCCATGGCCGTCTGAAATTCCTGCCCTGCACTGCACAGAAGAAAAGTCCAGACTGTTCAACATGCAAAATTAGGAATGGAATACCAGGTTTCAGAAATGTTTGTACAATTTAAGGGTTAACAAAGGAGAATAATAATAATAATAATAAAAAAAATAATAATAATAATAATAATAATATCCAGTACAAATACAATAAGCATCCACAGATACTCAGTGAATACCTAATTCCATGAATTGTCAGTCTGGCACTTCATTGTGATAAAGCTCAACCACAGTATTATTAGCCTGCAGGCTACAGCCGACTGAACACAAACTACTCAATGCACCTTGTGAGCAGATCTCTGCTCTGCTGACATTTTAGGAGTTTGCCATAGTATCGTTTCAGTATCTGTATCGAGATATTAGGGCAGGAATCGTACCGAAGTCATAATTTTGGAATCGTGACAGCTACCAGAAAAACTGCCTACTAACTAGTGTTTGAATAGTTAGTTTGTTTATTTGTTATTATTTGGTCATTGATTAACCGCCATTTCATTAAGTAAAGTTATTGCAGTCCTAAATTATTTTGCTTTCACTTGCCGATGGTCCTTAAGGCTGTGAATAAGGTTGCCATTGGCTAATGAAGGCTAAAACGTAAATGTTCCTTCTTCCAAATACTAAAGCTATCTTTTATTTACTTTACTTTGCCACAGATGCCATGGATGTATAGGCTTATGAACAAGAACTATCGCTTTTTTTTATGTGCCGATTACAGGAGCAGATCATGTGACTGGAAAAAGATTGCGCACTATACGAATCTGGGTCAACCTGTGCCCTCATTATGTTCCGTCAATGAGCCAATTATCTCAATAAAAAAGGTAGGCTACACTTCACTATAAACATACAGCCCGTTTCATTGATCTCGTCATGGGATAATAACCATCCTGCATCTCACTGGCTTCACACACTTTTTGGATGACGCAACAAAAAGAGTAGTCCTGTTCTTGTCATAATACACACATCCCCATGTTTGTTGAAAATGCATCTATAACCTCATAGGACAAGGCTGCTCCCCACTCATTTGAACTTTAAGAAAACTTTAGGAGAAGATGGGCGAGGGTGATTTCCTAATTAATCAAGTCTTGCATGATCTAGGCGTTACTGATATGTCAACATAAATCTAAAATGTGAAGAAAAGACTTAAGAGAGTTAAAAGACTTAAAAGACCTAAACTTTAAAACTGTCAGCTAAACCATGGGTGGAGACTAAGTGAATCAATGGACAGAACTCCTTTCATGGACTCATAACCAAGCTTTGTGTGTTTCCTGAAAACAGTTCTGTTATAATTTTGTTTCTAATGTTCTGCCATAGCGTATTATATTAATCCACTTGAAATGGTATGTGCTTCCTTTGCATACTAGTTATTAATGTTTAATCTTTTCTTTATGTTTTGGCAGATTTTAGTTTGCTGCAATGATACATTAATCATATGTGTGCAAAACTCACATATGTGTGCAAAACTTATTCATCAATAATGAATAAATAGTACCTTTATGAGCTTTTTTGGACATAAAAAAATAAGGATGTGGTCGAGTATAGGAAGTATATCTCTGTCGCAGCAGGGGTTTCAACTTCTTTCTCATCATTTGAATTTGTTATATTTCTAAAAAGAAACTCACCGTAACATATCGTTTACTTAATTGACTTAAAATCGTAACACGAGACCTGCAGCTGTGCTGGCCATGTGATAGCCATGCGCAACACGGTAATAGTTCCTCACCATATCATTCTTCATACTTATGTTTGAACAGCATCTTTTAATCCAACATACAAGAAAGTGGTTTTTCATGTAATGGAATACGATGCTCAGAAATGGAGAGGAAGTCATTTGTGCCCGACCTTGGTCTAGCTGGCCCCTAAAACAATGTGTCCCTCTCTTCAGAAGACCTTAAGGACAACGCCAGTCTGGGTGATTAAACCATCGTAACTCTGGGCTTCACTCAAACCTCTGATACCAATTTGTCAAAATGTGTCGGCCATAGAGCATTTAGCATCAGCATACCTCAAGACGATGCATTTTCTCCATGCTTGTAATAAGATGGCAATGAAGGACAATGTGAATATCAAATAAAGCTAGCATTATGTACACCAGCCATTCTTCTAAGTAAAGAGCTGTAATGCATGCTTTAGTCTGTTCTTAGGTGAGAAAGCACCTTGTGAACACTACGAATGGACAGGTGTGTGTTATCATGGCAATGTGTACCAGGCTCTGGCTCTGATAAAGCTTGTCCCTTCATTCCTCAAGCTCAAGGACATGTTGGGTGTAGGGCTGGGCAATATTTTCAATCAATTTCATATTTACTCTCCTATGGTTTATGAAATGGCTGAACCAAAAAAAAGACGATTTATAAAAGTTCTAGACTCGTTTTGCTTTAAAGAGCAGGTGACTGAGCCCGATATTTCAGCTTGGATTCGAACACTTAAATGTTTGCACTGCGAGTTCTCGGAAACAGTGTTGCGACCCACAGCAACTTTGCGATACCTTTTTAGTAATGTTGTGGTGTACTGCGCCACACACCGTGTTATACTATAGTTGTCCAGGAAGCGTAACTCTCTCCCGGACCCTATCATCAAAATCAATAGCTGTCCACCGCCAGCTCCACATATCTGCACATCACACACACAGCGTGGCGTTATACTACAAGTGTCCGAGAAGCTTAGCCCATTTATACAGTAGGAAAAAAGTGGGTTCATTTAGGCATCGTCCACATGGAGCCTATTTTTTGGTGAAACCGCATGTCTTGTACATTGGGGCCGACAGTCCAGATGGATCCGGCGGATCCGGTGCCCGAAAACGCACTTTTCTGAAACCACCTCTGAGGGTGGATTCAAATAAAAACGGACCTATGCGGTTTCGTGTTAGGATTCGTGTGGACACCTGAAACGCAAACGATGACGTCATCGCCCCGCCCCTCGACCCTGCAGCCTATGCGCTCTTAAAGGGATAGTTCAGGATTTTGGACATCGGGTCTCATTTCCAAGTGAGCCAGTGTGTTATTTATCATTGGAGACCGTTTAACACTTTTCATTCAGTTATTCTATTTGAACTGCTAGCCTGCCAATAAAAACAGTTTTACCCACTCCAAAGTACACCCGATGCAAACCAATTATAATGCCCGACTATCGATGTAAATGTCTGTGTTGATAGAAGAATATTAGAAATTAAAACTGCGCGCAGTGATGAACGGGACCTCGCGCCGGCTTGCGGCCGCGTCACGTGCCGTCCTAACATGTGGGCTGGCGAGATGTGCACATGTTAGGACCGCACGTGACGCGGCCGCAAGCCGGTACGAGGTCCCGTTCATCACTGCGCGCAGTTTAAAAAAAAATTTGCGCCGGCTTGCGGCCGCGTCACGTGCCGTCGTAACATGTGTGCTGGCAAGATGTGCACATGTTAGGACCGCACGTGACGCAGCCGCAAGCCGGCACGAGGTCCCGTTCATCACTGCGCGCAGTTTTAAAAAAGCGCAGTTTTAAAAAAAATTCGCGAATTTATGTAATCTGTAGAAGCAGAGGTGCCCTGTGGTGTCCTACTGATTGTTTTGACATTAACATGTAAGACCACATTTAACTGAATTACATGTTCATTAACCCTACATCAATGATCCGATAAATTCCCTAGGAGGAGTTAGTTGAAATACAACGCGAAAAAGTGAAAGAATTCCATTCAAAATGGCCAACTTTGACGGCACGCCACGGCCACGCCATTCAACGTACAGTCACAAATAACACAGCGTTGGTTGAGCACCATTTTTTGACTGTACTGACTAATTGTGAAGCAGATCCGATAA
Organism: Micromesistius poutassou; assembly: GCF_964030765.1. Taxonomy (NCBI): domain Eukaryota; kingdom Metazoa; phylum Chordata; class Actinopteri; order Gadiformes; family Gadidae; genus Micromesistius; species Micromesistius poutassou. The sequence continues at coordinate 9,396,141 of NC_140280.1, read as the reverse complement.
ATACCCTAGGAGGAGTTCGTTCAAATACAAGGGGAAAAAAGCTAAAATAAGACCACGGAATTCAACATGGCCAACTTTGACGGCACGCCACGGCCACGCCATTCAACGTACAGTCACAAATAACACAGCGTTGGTTGAGCACCATTTTTTGACTGTACTGACTAATTGTGAAGCAGATGCGATAAATTCCCTAGGAGGAGTTCGTTCAAATACAATGCGAAAAAGTGAAATTCCATTCAAAATGGCCAACTTTGACATCACGCCACGGACACGCCCTTCAACGTACAGTCCGAAATAGCACGGCGTTTATTCAGCACCACTTCATGACTGTACTGACCAATTTGGAAGCAGATTCGATAAATTCCCTAGGAGGAGTTAGTTCAAATACAAGGCGACGGAATTAAAAAATGGCCAACTTTGACGGCACGCCACGGACACGCCCTTCAACGTACAGTCACAAATAGCACGGCGTTGGTTCGGCACCATTTATTGACTGTACTGACCAATTTTGAAGCAGATCCGATAAATTCCCTAGGAGGAGTTCATTCAAATACAAGGCAAAAATGTGAAATTTTTTCAAAATGGCCGCCAAGAGTGAAAATGAAGAAATTAAGATTTCCGACTTCCCGTGGGGTTTGGAGCATGGGTCCAAGAGGCTTTTCTGTAGGTATTGGCACGTTATACGTGCCTACCGATTTTCATACATATTGGTGAAACGTGGCGCAGGGGCTGCTTTTTAAAGTTCCTGTAGGGGGCGCTACACACATGAGAAACACAAATTTTGGTATGTGAGCTATCGGCACCAGTCTACACGTGTCCAGTGAATTTCATATTCATAACTATTACGGTGTCTGCAGAGTGATCGACCCTCCTCTGGCGGCCATGTTTTTTAAATCGACTTAATTTTTGGTGAGCAGTTAGAACTTTGGTACCTAACGGCCATTGAGTTGGTCCCGCTCAAATCAAACATTGCGTCTATGAACTGTGGCTATTTTAGTAACGGGCCACGCCCACTTCGATGCCACGCCCCATTTGAAAAATTGTTGACTTATTCTTGTTCAGAATTTGATTATGAACAACTTTAGTAGAGAGGTCCAACACCATAGGAGTCCAATTAATGTAGATATGTGCAATTTACTATTTTTGGGGTGAAAAACACACCCCTTTTTGAACTCAATGGCTCATGGGTACTTTGAAATTTATCCTACAGACTAATCCTTATGTCAGATTGAAGATAACGGGCCATAGATGATATGTGCCAAAGGAATTCTGTCAAAGTCGAAAAACCTGGGATCCTTGGGGAATTTACTGTTTTTAACTAAATTCAAAATGGCGGGAAATCTGGCTACCGGAAGTGCTAAGTTAGTATCTGCAAATTTCTTCATTATGAGGATTTGCATATGTGTGCAAAGTTTCATGAGTTTAGGTCCAACCGGTGACGAGTTATGCTTGTGCAAACGTTGAAATTTTGGCATAGTTGGTATAGCGCCACCTAGGGGCGAATGTGAATTTGAGGGCTAGAATATCAAATTTTTCACCAGTCCCACAAAATGTGCCAAATAAAAATGAGTTTTCGAATATGTGCAGGGGGGGAAAAATGCAGTCGAAGATGAGGAAAAATAAGAAGAAGAAGAATAAACACGAGGGTTTCAATAGGGTCCTTGCCAAGTTTGGCTCGGTCCCTAATAAAACTATCCTTGTATTGCATTGACCACATTACATTTTGGGGGACTACTTTCTCAGCAGCGGCGGAATTTCACTTTGCTCCGGTGTAGCAATCAATTCACTACAGCAGAAGGTAAACAGAAGCACACTCCAGGTAATATCAGGCCGCCGCTGCCATAGCTTGCTTCCAACTACAGGGATTATAAACTAAATGCAATGCGATGCAAGGGTAAGTTTATTTCTAACACTATTCTAGCAACACAGACATTTACATCGATAGTCTGGCATTGGTTTGCCTCGGGAGTCGGTAAAACTGTTTTTATTGGCAGGTTAGCAGTTCCCCTCAAGTTGCGCTAGCCTAGCACCAGCAATTTCTGCAACTAGAAGGACTGAATGAAAAGTGTTGAAAACGGTCTCCAATGATAAATAACACACTGGCTCACTTGGAAATGAGACCCGATGGCCAAAATCTTGAACTATCCCTTTAAGCCTGCGGCGTCTCAGAACGACAACAACAATGATGGTGGACTACATGCTTGTGATGATTCTGCAGCAGATAATGTCCCTTGGGTTGCTAGGGCAATATTTAATGTTGCTCCGCTACCAAAAGAAGCTAAAAAGGAGTACGGACAGACCCATTCGCCATTGTTGAAGAGCTGTTCTTGATACTTGATCTTCTCTGACTGAATGTTTGTAAACAGCGCAGGCTTTATGCGAATGCTCGCCTCTTCTTTTTTTTGCTGGAGTTTTGTAGCAGAAGCAGCTCCCCTTATGGGCCTGGAATGTGTACTACAGCTTTTTTACATCTCGATGCGGTTTCGCAATGAATCCGTCTTTACAGAGATATTCCTGAACCGCATCAAAAGGAAAACGGATCGTTTCGCCCGTGTGGACGGGGCCTAAGATGTTGTAAACTACGCTCTTTTGATCTCATATATATATATATATATATTAGATTTTTAGGCCAAATTAGGGTCATGGGTGTGCATGGGATGATGGGACACGTTGGACACGTTCTTTACACTTTTCTGTTCCCTGTCCGGGCTCCAACATCAAAATCTGCCCTAACATGAAGGACTATATTTAGTACTATATTTATACTATTGTATATCTTTCCAAAAATGTTGGCTGAGGCTGTAGGGAGTTAGTTAGTGATAGTTGTTTAGGTCTAGTACAGGCCGGCTATGCTCCCCTCATGCTTGCCAAAGTAACAGTAAGATGGCATCTCTATAAATCTTTTACATGCTCCCACTAGTATAAGTACTGCACAAGGAGGAAGGTCGCTGACAACCTATTCAGCATGCACAGGGGTGCAGTCCATAATTGCTTATGTATTTGGACTTACGATGCCAAACTTAATGCACAGCAATGTTTTACTTATAAAAACATGCATTATAGCATAATAGGCATTTATTTAGGCAAATTCTTTCTGAACAGATAACAGACCGGCTGAAATACAAAAGGCTGATCCTCATCTTCCCACACCTGCGGTTAAACAGGGTCAAATGGGGCCAGTTACTCAAACCGCCCATCTCTACAGGACAGTAAGGTTAGCTCCAGTGTATGAGAAATACTTCTACAGCGGAATGCTGCAAAGATTCTAGTCAATGATAAAGAATGTTGTCATCTAAAATGTAATGAGGTGTAACGAGATACAATTGAGGCCAACAGGAAATCTTGAAAACGTTCACCGCACAAAAACTCTGATAGAGATAAGTACAGCAACGTGTCCCAGCTAGGGAAGAGCCATGCATATGTCCAGCTGTGAGCAGCTTGTCAGTGGGGGGCCTCAGAGTAGCCGGGACAGCTGCTGGGAACAGGAGCATTCTCTCCAGACTGTGCCCTGCTGCAACCGCCCACCACACAGTACTACCAGGTCAGATAGGACTGTACACCAGTAAGGGTTTGACTGGTCAGCCCAGTGCAGCTGGAATATACATCTCCATTACAACAAGGCCTGAAGATGTGTCTTTCATTGATAACACGATTGTTATGAGTCCATGACACATCAACATAAACACACACTTATTGTTGCCCATTGAGTTTTGTTATAGCCTGCCGTGACATTTGATTGATTTGTTTGAGAGACATTTTATATGTTTGTGTTGTTTGACGGACTGAACAGCATTGAAATCCACGATGATTTAACTCAGATTAGTCTTCTTTACACATAGGACAATGTTTCACACATGTTTCCCAGAGGGTCAAAGTATCTCCTTGATAGGAGAAAACATGTTGAATATCAATATCAGCGATCTAGTGTGTAATATTATCCAAAGTCCAGTCTTTAGACCAAGACAAATTTGAAAGACTATCTGCCTTCCTTAACCTTTTTAAATTAAAATGAGCATTAAGATGGGCCATCTTGGGAACGACTGCAAAACGTGGGCGTTTAAACCAGTGATGGAAATACAAACCAGCGTGGCATGGTTTGACTCTGCCCAGTCTAAATGGGCCAATGGAAACGGGCCACAGTAAGCATTGACTGGTCGTGGCCATCAGCAAAGGCCAGACAAACTATAATCACACAATAGACCAGCAAAGAGGAAAAGCCACATGTACTTTTCATTCAGTGGTTGCCAACACAGACAAATGGATCAGTCTACACGTGAATACTTCTGTTGTAGGGTCAACAGACATTATGTACAATTAAAATATAGTCAAGCCCTTGGATTAACTGTACATAGTTTCATTTACTATACAGATCTCTTATTTTACATTGAAACAAACAAACAAACTTCACCCTGCCACTGCTGGAGTATTCTCTGCGTTTCCCACATCCCCTCTGTGTTGGCCAGCCGTGACAGTCAGCAGTCGCGGCTTGCAGTGGACATTCATGGGCAGGGAATTCTATTAGCATTAGCTTAGAGCACCACCCCCAGCTGCAGCCGGTTGGTGTGCCCTTACCACCCATTAGCCCACTTTCAGAGGGTCCAATGTTGAAAGGACATGACCAGAGTCAATGTGACCTTTTATTGACATCTTCAATAACCATTATCTTTCAATTTTCCATCAAGCAATCAATTAGTAATTTAATTCGCTTTCTTTTTTATTGTGCAAACACTTAAATACCTCACTTATTTAAATACTTGCCTTAATTCTTGACTGAGCAGACTAGGGGTGTAATGATACGCGTATTCGAACCAAAATATTTCGGTACGGGTCTAACGGTTCGATGTACATTTCATTTTGGTACGTAGTTTTTATTGATTATCACACACTGTTAGTGTCTTGTCTTATCCTGATGTTTTGTGTTGAGGACCACAATGGAAATAAGTCCTGGACTTTATTGTGTTTTTATCCTCAATTGTCTTATCATTTGTGTAAGGCATTTGTTTGATACAATTTAATAAATCAAAATCGAATTGTTTAATAAAATAATAAAAACTGCTGTACCGAAAAACATACCGAACCGTGACTTAAAAACCGAGGTACGTACCGAACCGTGACTTTAGTGTATCATCACACCCCTAGAGCAGACACTGGACGAATATACACTCCAAGTCTCTGAAGTCAGATGGGGCCCTCATCACAGCAGTCCCTGGCACACCATCCACCACAGAGGTAGAAGAAGGAGAGGACGTTTTGTCCACTTCTTCCTTTCTTTAATAACATTGAAAGACGGACAGTGAGAATCGTGTTTTAACACACCGGGAAGGGGGCCCAACGAGAGCGTTGTATTGCAGTTTGAGTGAAAACTAAAAAAAACAACAAGCCATGTATCCTTGGGCGCACAAATGTTACTTGCCACCGCTCTCTCCCCTACAGATAAACAATCAGCAGTTAGCCCTTTAAAGTGGCTTGATAACAGGTTCAAAGTACATGGTAGTTGGTGGTTTTCATTTGTTTTTCAAAGTGGTTTGGCATTCTTATAGACATTCCTTTAAAAGCCATTCCTATAAATGAGTTAAACACAAAAGTTTGAAGAGTGAAAAGGCAGTGATTCAGAGCTGGATTATTGCAGCACCAACTTAATTGAATGTATAATGAGTAGTGCTGTTGCACAACCTTGTAGAGTGTTCTCCAGGCAGGCAGACTGACATAAAATCCTCCAAGCAGGAGTGGCGAAAGCAAAGGAAGAGAGGCCCATCCACTAGAACCAAATATGGAGCAAGTGACAGCCAGACAAGTGCGTGCTAGCAGACAGCCTTGCCTGCTAGCCAAGACAGCTGACACACACACGCAGCTTAAAGGACCCCTCACTGGTGTCACGTGACCAATGACATCACCTGGCTGCAGAGCAAGAACCTCTGGAACAAAGACGATGAAGATCAACGGTTGGACAGGGTGAGATGTTTGGAGCGGATTTTTAACCTGTGCACCATCATTACTATTAGTATTGGTTTTTTTTACATACATTCAATTTTGGGAAGAAATTAGTTCATTAAAAAAAAAAATCATAACCGATACTGAGCCGATATTAGGTAGGGGTAGATGGCGTGAATGGTATATCAATTACACTAGTATCAAGTTGGAAAAAACAAGCGGTAGAGTACACCAATTGAAAGAACGACGTCATCAGACATCGTCCGCACAATCCACTCCAGGTTTCCTTTCCAGAGAATGTAATAGTGGTACTGGGCCACCATGTTCTAGTGCACCATGTGCATAAATGTGAACAAAGATATGCACATATTGTTGATATTTCACCAGGAAAGGTGAATATCGAACAGGAGTAAAGTAATAACCTAATTACCAGCCTATTATTTTTAGGTTAGGATTTTTTATGTCAAAGCCAAAGAGGTTGTTTGTGAGGGGAGAGATGTCAAGAAACTGGTGGTGGAAAAAATAATTCAAATAAAAACACCTATGTAATAAAAACATTTTACAGTTTATTACGTTTATATTTTCAAATGAATGCGAGTAGGTGGATGATGTGTGAAAAACCCCATGAAAATAGTGCAAAAAAATGGGTGCAACTAAATGTGTTGTGGTGCCACCAAATGGAAAACCTAGTCTTGAGTTGAGAGTTTTCTTAACTTTTAAAAATGCAATTATAACATTTTCAAAAAAAGTTAAATAGAAGAGTGCTATATTTTTTACCTTATCGAGTCAAACCTCAAATAGTGTTAAAGTAAAAAAGGGTGCATGGAGTGGTCACCAATCACAGGATTCTCATATCAAATTAAGTAGAGGCAATCGATACGGTTTAAAGCGACTCCTTGATTGCCCATTGAAATTGTGTTGTCTCAATTTGAATAGACCAATATCTACCAATGCCAACAACCACTCCTCCCTGTAGAAAGAGCTTCACAAGACCCGTGTTCCTATCAGGGTCTGCAGAAACACTGCCAAGACACTGATAAAAGACACTACAGCTCTAAAATCTCCTGTGCAGACCAGACTCTCCCAATACTGCGGAGGATGTGTGTGTACCAGCAGCGCTGTTACAGTCCAACCATTTTGATTACATTCTATAAAGAATTACTTATAACCTACAATTCCTACTATTCAGACATCCACCAAAATGAAAAGGTACTTTCAGGTAGTTGATAATATCCCAGAATCAAGCAGAGAAAGAAGACATGACTTGGAGGTTAAGGAGTTAACCATTGCCACAGCATAACATTTACCAGGGTAGGTAGCATTCCCCGCGGGGTCGCCATGTTTACAATAGTGACCGCCTGTACGAACATCCCAGCCTCAAAACTGAAAGTGAAATGTATAGCAGCATAGCATAAAATCCTGCATCTGAATTGCAACTCACACAGTTAGAATGTCTTTTTTCATTGTACATTTTTTTCATTGTACATTACATTGTAGGCTGCTCTAAACAATAGCCAACTAAGCCGCAATTCAACTGGATACGTCAGCTTATTGAGACCGGAAACCGTTGAAAAAAACTTCAGACAGCAATAACTTCCTCACACTCATTGTTTAGTCAATTAAACTATCATAATGCTATATGTATTGTATATACATATTTTTGGAGCAATTAAATTAAATATTTAGACAAAATAATGATGTAACGCCTAATTTATAGCACCTGAATTTATGAACATAGATTGTTACCCGAACATTGCTGATAATCCCTTTTATCCTGTATATATTTGTTACTGGATTATACTTTGTGATTTTAACGGTCTCCATTGACCATTATGTCACAGTCGTTTTTTAGTAGCCTTTTATTATTGTCAGACCCAGATATTAATATTATGCACTGGCTTTCCTCATCAAAACATTGAAGGTGGCCAAACTATGAGTGGCCACATTTCAATTCTCAGGTTTAAACATTTGGTTAGGAACCTGCTCAAATTCACCAACAATAAGTAAATGCAGCACCCTTTAAAGTAAGCGTTCAGCCCTCAGGGTTTCTACAAAACAGTTAAGCAGGGGAAGGGGGGGGGGGGGGGGGTGGGGCGCTTACGATGAAGAGCCAAGACGTACCGTAGGGCTGCACCTTAAAATGGGAATGGACTACTTGTTATGAGTTGACTCAGATTCTCATCAATAAAATAAAAATATATGCATTATAATAACCAAATCTAACAGGTTATAGAGGCTGCTGTAGGCAAGATTTGAGAATTGTTAAGAGAGCTTGAGAGAATTAAAACACCCCAAAACAATACTCCCTCGCCAAGTTTCTCTGCCATTTAGAAGTGTTTCAGTCACACAGGTCTGTGGAGAGAGCTTGACTGTACCCGACAGGCAAGATGGCTTCCCTGAAACTATCAGAGAAAAGACGCCCTGATCGGACAAAAACTAGGTGGAGTGGTCTCAAAGTGAAAATGTCTCACACTTTTTGAGTTGATGCAGTAGAAAATATATATTTCTTACATTTGACACACACATACCTGATGACTGAATGATACTCAAATGATATACTCAAAGCTCTTCGATCGCCTACAGCACATTCTAAGAACACAAATCCCAACAGGCAGGGATGTGGTCGGGTGTGACTACTGAGCATAATCAGATACTGGAGCTTGCGGCCCCCACAGAGACCGGCCACTGATCATTTCATAGATGTATTATATTAATTAGCCCACTGTTCATTATATTAGGCTAAAAGTAACCTTTATTTGAATTATATAGGTATATTTATTCATAGGCATATATAATTTAATGATTGCAGACAAATGCGTACATTGTTGTCATCTTGTGAAAGGGGAATTCGCTGAATCGTTCATTCAGCAGAGGCCCTGGGCCTCGTCTACAGACAGCTGTGGCAAACCCTGCAGTGATTGGACTTCTTTAAAGATGGCTTCAGGTCCATTTATTAAAAGGAAACACTAAACTGAACAGTGATAAATGGATTGAATGACGGTAAACAAACCGGATGAAGGAATGAAACGGAAGCCTTGTCATCTCCATTTTAAATTGTTTTCCCCCCCAAAAAAGTTTGAAATGTCCCATTAATTATTTAAATACAACTTCTTATTTACTGACCAAAATAATTACCCGCAATCATATTCAAATTGAATCCTTTTGCGGGATTTTCACAAAATAATGTCTGGCAAGAAGCTCACTGGTGTCACTGGTGGCTGAAAACGTTACCACTACTGCTAGTAGCAGCAAGCTTAGCAAGAAAGAGGGCTTACTCTGCTTTCCATGTCTAGGGTCATAGTCTGGCTAAAACCTTATATTGCATTTTCAATATCTTGACAATCTCTAACTATGGTTTACCGAAATTACACATTTGCCCTTATTAATGCAAAAAAAGATTGCCAACAATTGGTCAACATTTGCATTTACATACCCATGTCAATGGCGATCAAATATCGTTTTGAAGGGGAATGAACCAGCGTCTCAGATGTTCAACTAACACCAACATGAGAATACATTCTCGCAGGGCAGACATGGCGGCACGCTCCATTGCAAAGGAGTCTGAGACCCTGTTGCTTCGACCAACACCTCGTAAACCACAATACAAAAAGAAATGTGTGTCAAATCGCAAAGAGGGCAGGGTGGTCTATTTTTGCCTGGCCGTAACAAAGGGAGAGTAGAGGTGTCCCTGCATCACATTCAAATCAAGCAGTGTTCCCCCAATCCCAGCTTACTCTTTATTTTAAACTCACGTCTTACCAAATTATAACAATAAGGCTCCAAGAAATAAACTATTATTGTTTATTCAAATTCAAAGAATACCATTGTCGAAACTCCCTTCTATAATTCCTAGTACTGGGGAAACTGACTTTCTTAGAACAAAGTTGGGCTCATTTGCACTTTGTGGAAGTTTCTGAAGCCATTAAAGGAATGCTAATGTATCAAAATGAACTCATTGGTCTCTCCAGACCAGTTCTATTCGACCAGGACTTAAACACCAACGTTACCCTACAGGACAACCTCACACTCTTCCAAACCACCAACTTAAATGAGCTATGAACTCTAAATGAATGAAATACCAGTTTTGTGCTGAACCTTCAGATTACAGACAAATTTAACTTAATATAAATTTGGCAGTTCATGTGTAAACTTTTTTTTGTGTGTTGGTCTTCAGTGGAGTGCATTACATGAAAACATTTTCTGGATTTATTGCATTTCTCAAGGACTCAACACATGTTTACAAAAAGGAGGTAATGTTATTGACTTCACAACCTCAACCTCAGAGCAAGGACACACACGTGCCCTTGCTCTGAGGTTTTGCACCGAATATGGAACGGGAAATGTGCAGATCTACTCTACTGCTGCTTAAGATATACTTGAAATATCATATGTTGGGTTGGTGATCTGTGACATGTTTAATGTGACTATTAACAACAATGGAAACCGCACATGCTTAACCTAAAAGGCCAAGAATATCAACAATAGTGGCTACTTACATTACACTAATTTAGCTGACGCTAGATCTAAGAAATATATCTCAACAGATGCGTGCTTATGAAAACCCTAGCTTTGCATTAACTAATTTACAAACACTAATACAGTACGAGGCTATGACGATTTTTCTGCAAGAAGATTCAGTTTCCCTTACTTGGTCATTCTAGCAGACATGTTTGCCATGGTACAACCTTTTAATACATTTATATCGACTAAAACCTGGTAAACATACTCCACTTGTATGTGACCCAAAGCACAATAAACCGTATCTGCCAGCCTTCTTAACCAGCATAGTGATGAAAGTTGTAAAAAATTGTCCTTCAACGAGGCAGGGGCAAACTTTTAGTTTGGCCGACATGCAACACATTGTGGCCTATCTAACCAACAATACACAACAGACAGCTGCATGTCAATGGGGGGATGGCGGGTCGCTACACGGACAGCATGGGGGAAACACGCGTGGAGAGTCAACACCACGTCGCCTCTACAGCGCACCACGTTGCCAAGTGGGATCATGGGACAGTTGGAGCATCATGATCACGTCCACAGCAACGCTTCTACACGTTTCCAATCACTGTCAATAGACCAACATGTGTCATATTATCCTTTACCACATGTATGGCAAACCTGGCCGTGCGAGCATTGTCGACTCACGCCTTAAGTAGTTCTGAACGCAGTGTTGTGTTGGCTAGTTAGCCTAGCTTGTTATGCAATACGATATCTCAACACATCGATGTTGCGTTCAGAATAGATGAACCAAACAGTCACTAGTGGACATGCGCATCGCACCAGTCGTTTTCGTTAGAAAAGGGTTCAACTCCCAACGTTACGCATCAATTCCCGCAGCCTGAAGGCCAGCGCCATTGTCCCCATGCTGCCTGGAACACGTGGAGGAACACGTGATGCTCCCGATAAGCTGGTCTTGTTAATGCTAACACCACATTCGTTTTAGGACCATCGTTCAGACTTCAGGAGCATTGCCATGTAATAAAGCCGATCTGAAGGCAAACGCGTCGTGCAATGAGAGAAAGAACACCGTTTGGCTTCCGTTACCCAGGGCTAAGCTAGCCCACTCAGAGGGAGGCCTTGCGGTAGGACTAGGCCCAGGAGGACTTTGAGCTATTGTTAGCTAGCCTGATAGCTAGGCAGACACCCAGACCAGCCTCGGGTCCAATGCTGGACATCAGATGACCCCGCAGCAGACCAGCACGTTGCAGCCCAACATGCAGAACCCGAAGTTAAAACACGCACATGAGAAACTAAGTGTTGTCCCCGTTTAGACGAGGATGAGGGGGCGGGCAGGGCTGTTTACAGGACTCACACTGGGCGGACATAGAGACCAACGTGAGGCTCTCAACACTGGAGCATGGGTGTAGAAACAGCCATGCTCCATGTTTTACCTACATCAATCACAACATAAAAACCATCGTTTATGACGATGACACCTTCAACAAACTCCATGAATAGATCCACTGATACAGAAGACAACTTGTCGATCCAACGCACGAAGCTGGTGGGAGAGATGTTTAACTGGATTAGTTGAGTCTTAACCACCGTGTGCTGGGCTCAACCCAGTGGTCCCACACTGCAGCCACCTCGACCGGTTATGTTCCTCACAGCACGCTAGTCAACGTGTCTTTTGCACCAGTTACTCGTGTTATCACCATAGACAGAACTGGGAACAGCACATTTGTTCTATATATAGCGAGGTAACCAAGCAGCGGTCGTCAGACAAGAGACCCAGCATACCAGTGCAGCCATTAACTCCCAACTGGAGTTCCGCTTGCCCAAAACGGACCGTGGACAGCTGGTTTGTCATTAGGCAACGAAAACGTACACGTTAGTAACCCTCATAATCCGCACAGAGAGACACAAACACAGAACGAGGATACACACCATGAGCTTGTCCGTTCACGTTGACCACGGTTACCGCATTCATCTTCTTAGTCCATGGGTTCACCTTGGGTGGGGGGGCTTCAGTAAATTCCTTTGGGTTGCCTTTAGCAGAGTCCTCAGTCAGGTTGTTACAAACCATCTGATCCGACGTCAGGCTGTCTTTTCCCTGGCTGTGGCTCTCCTCTGTCCCCTGTTTCGGGGTCTCCTCGTTGTCCGCGGTGTCCTGCTCCGGGTCGTCCGTCCTGGAGCGGCTCCCCGCAGCGTCAGTACTCCTCCGCTTCGCCCCTGTCTCCGAACACACCTCATCGTGGAGCATGTTGCCCGCATGTCCATGCTCCTCTTGCTTGACAAGAGGGTTGTTGGGCAATAGAGCCTCCACCTGAGTGGCCATTTCCCCCTTTCCTCACGACACCCCCAAATTCGCCTTCAATTCGGGAAGGAAAATTAAGTATTCGGTGGAATCGCCTGGTATCAGCTGCTTCTCCACTCCACCCCTAGACCAAGTAACCTTCAGTCTAAGACGCAGAGTGGTCAGTGCTAAATTAAAACATATAAAACGCCCGATATTCTCTCAAAATTACAACCTTATCTCTACCACTAGTAGCAATATGGATGATCCCCACCACGCGATAGAAGGGTGCGCGCACGCACGACGTAAGGGGAGTAGCCACGTACCACGAGCACGCGCAGCAGGGCTGAAGCCACGGTGACGCTGGTCTCGCCCTCCTGGAGAATTGAGTTTGTAAATCCAACCAGAATCCACCGAAAACCCCAACACACATTCCCACACACACAACAACTCAACACACAAGCACGTGTTTGCCACTGGAAGAGCACGTGTGCTCGATCGCTCCAATTACACGCTTTATTTTCCATTTTTGCCATCTGTGTTGAGTGCGCGTTGAGAGTTGTGTTCGTCAATATGTTACAGAACTAATTAAAACTTATGACTTTTTGTTTGGGAATCTGATTTATGAGGAGCTATTACTGTGTGTGTGTGTGTGTGTGTGTGTGTGTGTGTGTGTGTGTGTGTGTGTGTGTGTGTGTGTGTGTGTGTGTGTGTGTGTGTGTGTGTGTGTGTGTGTGTGTGTGTGTGTGTGTGCCTGCTGCATACTGTGACTGAGCTGTGGTGACAGTATAGCCCATGTGTTGGGCTCATGTAACCAGTACTTAAGCAAACGGAAACATGTTATGTTATGTTCACATGTGTTTAAATGCAGCTATGGACACATTCAAGACACAGTTAAAAGCTAATTACAACAGTTTACACTTTAATCACAATTTTAAGTATGTTGGTAGAAGAATATAATTTTGTCACTTAGAAAATTACATCACCAAATCATGTGTATTGGTTTTGATAATGGAAATAAGATGAAATATGGAAAAGATGTTCCTTGCATCCACTCAGTCAGGATTAAGGTCATCATCTGGCATATTGCTTAATATAATCTTTTAATAACAATATTTTATTGTCAAAGGAAATGCAAGACAAATATATATAGAGGCCTGCATATTTTTTAAATTGTTATTGAATGTGTGAAGACTCCAGACTGTATAAAAGAGATATAAACAGCCAGGCCTGCCTTATTTATTAGGTGTGTGTTAGCCTTAAGAGAAGACACAGCAGTATTAATCTGCAAAGACAAAGGCGTATCTTGACACAATGTAACAACAAGGTGTAATTTACATGGTTGAATGGGTTAAAATTCTCATTAAACACTTTATTGTTGAAAGTTAAACTCTTTCATTATGCAGAGAAGTGCTTTACTGGGGGTGGGACATATAGGATTAGAAGGATGGATGTCAAGTTAATGCTCATGCACCAACAAAAGCCAATGTGGATTTTGGAAATAGTGGCTGGCAGGGCTTGTTTGGGCTTGCAGACATATATTATGAGTAGCACATTGGGGTACTGTCCTACATCTACGATTCTACAACCAGCATGAATGTGGCAGTATCCTCTTCACTTTGCAGTCCAATTCAAAGGTCCCCTCCTCCAGCCCTGTGATTTTGAAATACCACCTTTGGTTTAGTTGTGACAGCAAGGCCTTCTAGACAAAAGTGAGGCAAACAAACAGCAAATAGACATTTCATCATGCTTCCAACAAAACATGCCTTTACCAAGAGGTTTGGCCCATTTCTGGAACAATGTGAATGTTCTTTCAAACCATGGTAAACCAAGTATTTATTATATATTATATATTTAAGTCCTGTATTTTAAGTTTAATTTAAGTCCATGTTTGATTCACAAATCATTAACAATAGATGCTGTCATTGGTGAGTGTGGCACGTTGAATCCTAAAACTCAAGTAAAACACACACACACGCACACGCACACACACACACACACACACACACACACACACACACACACACACACACACACACACACACACACGCACATTTACACACATAGGCAGCTCCAATGCTCACTCTTATTGAGAGTTGTCATTCATAATGTAAATATGTACTGTCTTTGGGACTGGGACACCTATAGAGAGTTCACTCAACCCTAGTGGAATATAATCAATGTATCAATGTACTTAACTGTCAGAAAAAAGGATCAGGAAAGATCTTTAATGAAACGACAGGAGACTTCATGAAACGACAGGAGACTAAACTCTAATAGTCTAATAGTGCCAACCTTCTTCTCCCCATCTCAGGAATCTGAAGAAGTTTCAAAATGTGAGACAGGAGCATAGCCACGGAAATATTGTTAGCCTGTTTGCGTGCCGGTTGAAATATGCCCTCATCAATGTGATCTGAACTAGAAGTCAATAGTGAACCTAAAGCCACAATGTCCTACACACTCTCCCACTCCAAACTCGAAGGCAACGGTACCATGTACATAGAAACACAACCCAGGCCCAAGACAAAGTGCACACACAAACATACACACACACACACACACACACACGTACCATTGCACAAACAAAACACAGCAAGCCACGCATTAACACACACATACACACACACATACACCAATCCACACAGCGACACCATACTTTCACCCCTGTCCCCTACCAGGGCCCCTCATTGTAAACACTGATATTTGGTACGGACGGCAGAATCCCATTCTTTGCAGATGATGACATCAGTGACATGTAAATCTCTCTGGCATTGTCCAGTCCTCTGGAGCTCTTTAGCACCGCAATCGCCAGCCAATCGCCAGCCAAACGCCAGTGGGCCCCAGGAATAAAAACTCCAGTCAGCAACTGGTCAGCAATTCACAATAGAAAGCTGGGAAATGGCAGAGTAAGCAAGACAAGCAATCCTTGTTGACCTGGGAAAGGATGATGGCTGTGGATATATTTATATACATATAAATATATACATTTAAATATATATTTGTATATATTTATATTATAGTATAGTATATAGACATGCTTACTGGGCCAGAACAGTGCCTTGACACACACACAAAACCACAGCATGCGCTGACTTGTCAGGCTGCCATTAAAAACCCTGTGCGCAAAAGCTGTACTCCTTCAAATTCTCTTCGCTAATGGCCTGCAGCTCTAATTCACCAAGTAAATGGGGGAGGTGTCAAGATGTCAGATTGCCTCACAATTGCGTAAGAGTGAAGCTCACCTGGTAATATGTGAGTCCAGTTGTGCTAACCTATGGTTGTGAAGTAGATTAGTAATATATTATGATGCCACACTTGATACACTTTTGGTTGAGTCATGTTTTCCTAAAATCATAAAAAATATAGGCACACATTACTCTATATTTAACAGTTCAAATCCCATATGTTTCGCGAAAACGTCAAAAGACAAATAATCCTAGCACAAAGGCTCACCCTGACCTCAAACAAGCTGTTTTGCAAGTTATTCAGACATAGTTGAAATAGCATTAAAAAATAGGGTTAAAAAGCATTGTAAATGTCACATGGGTGGTTTCCCTGTTGTATAGCCCTAAGGCCTGTAACCTATTGGGGTAGCAACATTCATGCACTCTACACTGGTTCTTTCTCTCCTACCCTGCATGCCTGACATCTACAATGAAACAGCAACTACTTCATCAGAGAAGGGACACCAAACACACAAAAGGAAGAAGATTAGGGTTGCAAAAGTGAAGATGTATCAATATATGTATGCTATTGGATCTTACAATAGTGCATAGAGTGCATATACTGTACACGCGTAGCCCCAAAGGGAACCCAACCTTGAACTCTGTCAGGGTTTAATACTTTACCAAAAGATCAATGCAGTGCAGACACACTGAACTAGTTTAAATAGATGTGTGATGAACTCTTGAGAGCCAATGGAAAAGTCATGGGAAGTTATCAGATGCATGGGTGGGCTGTCCCGTAATCAGCCACTGTAAGTGCAGTGTTCAGCCTATCAGGATGGGGTGTACCCTACATGGGAATGACTGATAGCACTCAAAGGGTTGTCCTTGCCTGCCTTCTCAGAAAGTATAAGAATGTTTACAGACCCCCCCCCCCCCCCCCCCCCCCACACACACACACACACACACACACACACACACACACACACAAATGCTCACCATCCACACAGAATGAAACATCACCTCAATCATAGAACCATGTTTGTCATCTTATTAATTGCTTTAGTAAAATGACACTAATGCTTGACATCCCAGTGTCACTGATGATGTCATTGTCGTCCGAAGCCACAGTGCAAAACATGGTAGCAGATCTGGAAACAAGAACAATATGTTCTGAATTTGCTGCTAGGGTGTCCTTAACCCACACACTCTGTGAGTGTGAGTGTGTGTGTGTGTGTGTGTGTGTGTGTGTGTGTGTGTGTGTGTGTGTGTGTGTGCAACTATATTATGAATAAGCTTGTTTTATGGTATATTGTATCACTTATTAAATGTACTGCCAAAGCACCTGCATAAAGCATTTCTGTGGAAGTTAGATAGGTTGTCCTAAACATATGAGTTACATGTTGATTTGATAGTATTATATTGTTATAACATTATACAATTACTATTATGACAAGAAGTTAAAACGTAAACGTTAATGTAAGATTAACCCTTATTCCATCTTATCAACACGAGTAAACACTGAGTTTAGGCCATTCACCGCTTACGCAAACTTTTGCTGAACGTTGGTGATTAGCTCTTTTCCGGTTACAAAATTATAGTAAAGGGCAGAGGGATCGGGTCCATTCATTATTGGCTCTATACCACCATCTAGGGGCTAGATTTTCCATTGCGACAAATGCGGGATGCCTGCTGGAATTTGTTAAAAAAAAAGAAGTCGTTGGATGGACATAATTTTTAGCAAGAGATTATCTTAATTTTTTTTATTTTGTTTTTTCTTGGATCAATGACATTTCTTGAGCATAGCACCACTATAGCACACAAACGCCTACTACCATAAAAGACTGAGAAAAAATAATATTCTAGAAAAATAAAATTCTATTTCCAGTTTTCTTCTTTGGTGCTGCTTTTGGAGCATGAGAAGTAGGCCTACCTGCAAACCAACTTTAATAAACAAATATGTTAGGCCTACTTCATCTTTCCAGATGGTGCCACTATAGTCAATGCTTTTGTAACTCCCTCACAATATACTAACTAACAATATACTAACTAACAGCACTGTCCCCTTAGTTTAATTGTCCCCTGAGTAAAATTGGTCTATAGGGAATGTGAGGTTGACATTCCACCATGTTGAAGGTATGGTGACCATTTTAGGTAGTGGCCTCTATTGGTCTGCTGTCAAAAAGTTAAAAAAAAATGACATTCCATATGTCCTTTCCCAACCTCTTTTCCTTGACCTTGATAGAAAACATAATCTCTGAATAATAAGCAGGTGCAAAACCGTTCAAGGCTTTTAAATCAAACACTAGAATGATACAATTGATTCTAAAGGAGCAATGGTAGACTGGACCTTGATGGGGAATAATATTGGTCCAGGTGCTATGGATAATTTGTTATTCATGTGTTACCAAAACAGAGGGTACAATGATAAAAATAACTGCCAAAAATAAAAAAAGATTAAAAAAAGAGTTTCTTCCCTTTATGACTTTGAACCGATGATGATGCCCAGACAGTAAACATATTAAAATTGTGTTTTTAAGTGGTTCAACGCCATATTTGAATTTCAAAGAAGTGAAATCAAAATTAATACATTTAGATGATTTTGTTTGAATGCAAGGGGTTTACATTTCCATACACAAAATACATTAAACATAATGGTAGTGTTTACTAGCTGACCAACACGATCTTTGAAGGAGCTTTTTCATCCAGACTTTTCTGTCCCTATGCAGTATGCACACACAGTGTATACAACCTCAGTTACGCTGCTACCTGCTGTTGCTCTTTGTTTTAACATAATGTTCAGGTTGATATTTGACGCCAGTGGGTAGATCTATCGGCGAGCATGTAAGGCTCATCTCGGGGGAAACGCTATTCATACTTTGCACGTGACGTCACAACCACTGGCTGGCGGGCAAGAACTCCAGCAACAGTCGAGTCGAGCTGATACTGTCGGTGGAAAAGCGGCGTAACCTAATCAGGACGCCGCCAGTTTTACCACACGAACGGTCCTTAGGTTCCTCTCAGTCCAAATACCCCCATGATGGAAAGATTAGTTAAACGGGAGCATTTGTGCCGGGCATACACATGGCAAACTGACAAATTAGACATATATTTTTGTACGGAATCTCCCTGCTTCTGAAATGCGCGAACATCTCCGCCCAGCGCTCATTCCACTGTGCAAATTAAATCGCGCAGCATTCTGTAACAGCAACTGTGCGATCATCCCTGCCCTCACACATTGTTGAAATCATAATGCTGGATGCTTTAATCTTTCTATGTGTATTTTTGTGAATGATCGGGCTATAATAAGACCACATTGGCTATGTAATCGCGGACAAAAGGGGACATTTCATAGGATGGTGGAATAGTAACATTCACCTTTGCTTTGATTATGAAGATATTCCTGTTTTTCACCTCCCATACGACAGCGTTGTTAACCCATCCATAGGCTTTCAATTGTTGTGCGGTATAAGGTGACGGATTCTCTATGAGATAAATGTAAATATCTCCAAACTCCAAGTCTGGTAGCGTCTTTGCCAGCTTCAAAGCAATGAATATCCTACATCAGCGGGTGCTGTGTATGGATCACAAGTTCCGAGTATGTTTATCTTCTCTTCGTATCTAATTTTAACATTTTGTGACAAATGGTCTAAATAGGTGATTTATTTAAGTATCGGAAATCTGCAAGGCTGCAATTCCCCTGGTTGGCCGTTGTTCGTCGCCATTTTGCCAGCGTTTGTTGCCCTCCAGGTATCCAAGGTAGTCACGTGACCGCAAAGTATGAATTGCAAGTTCGGTTTTTTTTAATAGGCCTATTTCTCAAAATTCTGATTGAACCCCAAACGCAAAGTGTGTACGTGTCTATGTGCGTGTGTGGGCGTGCGCGTGCGTGTGTGTGCGTGTGTGTGTGTACTGTCTGACTATAGACCGAGTCGGCAAGCAAGGAAACGTCACTTCCGGTCAGGGCCGTGGGTGAAAACAAACCGTTTTCCCCATACACACTCATGCAAAAAGGCGGTATTTTAAACCTTTGTCAAACGCTTGTCCGCTGTCATTTCTTGGTTTGAATCACTTGTATATGCTGTCAAAGGGCTATATATTAAAAAAATTATCATGATCGGGTCGATTGTTGTCCGTATATTTTTTTAAAAGTGGATCTTTCACAGTTGGTCTTCCCCCACAGCGTTGAGTCTCTTGCTGTCATGTCTTACTTTCAGTCACTTGTATGTGCTGACAAAGAGCTTTATCTTAAAAAACTTGAAATGTGTGACTGAAAGTAAGACATGACAGCAAGAGACAAACACTTGCCGCGTTTTTACGATATAGATCCGGCCGGCGACCAAGGGAACACCCACCTAGACTCAACGCTGTGGGGGAAGACCAACTGTGAAAGATCCACTTTTTAAAAAATATACGGACAACAATCGACCCGATCATGATAATTTTTTTAATATATAGCCCTTTGACAGCATATACAAGTGATTCAAACCAAGAAATGACAGCGGACAAGCGTTTGACAAAGGTTTAAAATACCGCCTTTTTGCATGAGTGTGTATGGGGAAAACGGTTTGTTTTCCCCCACGGCCCTGACCGGAAGTGACGTTTCCTTGCTTGCCGACTCGGTCTATAGTGTGCTTATGGGTGGAGTCGTGTAACGTTGAGCAATGCTTTGGAATTAGTTTTTAAGCCTTTCCGCGTTGCATTTCTTCTCTAACTGTCTGTAGGGAAGTGAAGACCCAGTTTGCCATCCAATGGCGTTAGAGGGCAGAACGGCGGTGGTGACTGGTGCAGCGCAGGGGATAGGAAGAAGTATTTCTGAGATACTTCTCAAAAACGGTGCCAAGGTAAAGTTCCACTTGCCAGGCGAATTTAATTGCATTGAATGTGACATTCTGCATGTTGGTCAGGAAAGTTTTATTTTTATTTATTTATTTTTTTTACACCGTAAAGTGATAAACGACTATTACGAGACTATTGATTTATTTTCTCAGGTTGCACTGTTAGATGTGGCTGAAGCTACTGGGAACACCTTGAAGAAGTCCCTGGATGGGCAATATGGACCGGAGCGCACACTGTTCATCCCCTGTGACGTTCAATCACAGCAGCAGTTTAAAGGTCCGATTATAGGAACCTTCATTGAAAAATGAAACGTCATAAGTAGATTTGTTCATTGTATTTTGTTTGGCTTTAAACAGCTGCCCTACAGAAAGCTGTAGAGACATTTGGACATCTAGATATTCTCTGCAACAACGCGGGTATCGCCAATGAAAATGACTGGGAGAAGGCAGTCTCCATTAATCTGGTAAACCCAAGAAAACTTGTTTTGTATGAATATATATATATATATATATATATATATATATATGAATAGGCTTATATATAATTAGAAAGATGCATGTGGTATTGAGGTATGCTTCATGCAGGCTTACACTGTAAATGTTTGACTGTAAATTTACATTAAAGGTCCCATGGCATGCTATTTTATGGATACTTTAATATAGGTATTAGTGGGCCCCTAATACAGTACTTGAAGACGTTCAAGAAATTCAGCCTTGGTGCAGAGTTACAGCCACTACGAGCCAGTCCCACAATGAGCGCTCCACAAATGCGCCGTTTTTCAGATACTCGTCAAGGCGGAGGGTGGGGGTGTGGCCCTGAGAAGCTTGCGGCCACGGTTGCATGCGCTAGTGTTTACAGTGGAACACTGAACACTCCGGGTGCTCCGGCGGGAGTCCTGGAGCTCTATATCTAAATAATATCATATTATATTTAGATATCTATATAATATAATATATATTATCATGGTCAAAAGCTGTTTGCGCCTCCGGATGATATTATGAATCTCAAACGACTGCGTTGGGTTCTCAGACGCCTCTGGTTTTTCCACTTCCACGTCAATATTAAGTAGGCTAGGCTACAGACTGAACCGCGAAATGGAGGAGAAGGGGATTGTTGCCCGGGGTTGTCTGCGTCGGGTTGGTTGAGAAGGAATTGGGAACCGCGACATGGAGGAGAAAAGGATTGTTGCCCAGGCCACCCCCGGGGCTACCCGCCCAGCCCCGCTGCCGCGGCAGCGGTTCGTTGGAACCACGCCGGCCGCTGGCTGCCCCCGGGGCTGCCTGCTGAATGCTGGCCGCCCCCGGGGCTACCCGCCCAGCCCCACTGCCGCGGTCCGTTGGAGCCCCGCTGGCTGCCTGCTGAACGCTGGCCGCCCCCGGGGCTACCCGCCCAGCCCCGCTGCCGCTGCAGCGGTCCGTCAGAGCCCCGCTGGCCACCCCCGGGGCTGCCCGGCTCCGACGGACAATCCTGGGCAACAATCCTTTTCTCCTCCATGTCGCGGTTCCCAATTCCTTCTCGATCAACCCGACGCAGAC
The DNA here is from genome assembly GCF_964030765.1 of Micromesistius poutassou. Lineage (NCBI taxonomy): Eukaryota > Metazoa > Chordata > Actinopteri > Gadiformes > Gadidae > Micromesistius > Micromesistius poutassou. The sequence goes on along the minus strand of NC_140280.1, from coordinate 9,373,933 downwards.
AACCCCGGTCAACAATCGCGGGCAACAATCCCCTTCTCCTCCATTTCGCGGTTCCCAATTCCTTCTCAACCAACCCGACGCAGTCTAGTCTTTTCACCAAATGGGAGCTTTATGCAAGCTTGCGTTATTGTGTTGCGTGTTATGCGCCATAACACCAACAGCAGAACGGTTATCCAAATAACAAAGAACACATGTGGCGCTCGCACGGTCCTAGCTCATTGTCTCATTGGCGGGCCAAATTCTCTGGGCGAGCCAAGCAGAGAAAGGGGAGGTAACCTGGTCCCATATGACGTCATACTTGACCGGAAGCCAAATCGAAGCGTTTCAGCGATCCTTTTTTCAAAGACGGAGTAAGATAGCTACTTCTCGGTTTAGACCTAATGCAATTTTTAGCTACTGGGGGACCATAGGGAGGCTAGGGGAACTCAACTTAATGTTAGAAAACTTCATAAAGTGAAATTTTCATGCCATGGGACCTTTAAAATTACTGGCTACTAGTTGTATTATTTTCACAGTAATTTACATACTGTACATACATACACAGCTGCCATGCCCATTGATTTACTGTGATATAGCATGTAGTATGTAGCTGTGGAATTATAGTATCTTGCTATAGTATTTTTTTTTATTACAAATTTGCTGTAATAGTAATGCAACTCAGTAGCATAATTTTCACTCAAGTAATGTACACTTTAAATAATACTGTAAAATATTGTACATTCATTTTCACTTAACAAATGTACAGTTAAAATAATACTGTAAAATACAACCAAACACTCATTAGACCAGCAAGTATGCTAGGCCAGCATGCATGCTATCAAGTCATCCACAGCATCGAGTCAGCAAGGAGGATGGGGTGACAGTGAGGCTCAATATTAGGAGGAAACATTAGTGCTAATAAAACATTCCTGACAAAATGATGCACTCAAATTGAATGATTGATGAAGTTGTGTTACCAAAGAAGAGCACATGGTAGTGTGCTCTCTCTCTCTGCCATGCTAAATCAGAAGGAGAAAGTTGTTAGCCAGGCTAGCGCCGCCTACTGGTTCCGGCAAATTTAATTTGCCTCAACCATATAGTCAGGGAACTAGCAATGCGTTTCGGTTTGCTCCGTCCGCTCTGGCGGACGGAGCAAACCGAAACGCATTGCTAGTTGATTACCAATCAGCGAGCAGATGTGGCGATGACGGGCGATAACAGTTGACGAGATGGATGTCGGCGAAGCTATACGCTCTGTGCTTGAAACTATTCCGGATATTGAAGACTTAAAGCCAGAACAAGAAGCATGTTTGACGAATTTTTTGGAGGGCAAAGACGTTTTTGGACTTCTTCCTACCGGGTTTGGGAAAAGTTTAATTTACCAGCTGGCCCCGTTAGTGGCGAAGACATTATGCAAGCCAAACGCTAATGCTAACCCTATTGTCATCGTTGTGTCCCCCCTGCTTGCCCTGATAGAAGACCAGATTAAGGAGGCAGGGATACTGGGTGTAACAGCAGGCCAGCTTGGCGTTAGTGATGACCAGGACATAATAAACGGAAATAAATAAACGCATAGCATACGTCACCGCCAAGCAGCAGCGATTAGTCGAAGCAAACGGAAGCAACCGCCTCCCGGAAGCAAACGAATCTCTACGGCTCGTGTTCAGACGCTATATGAAATGTAATGAAGTAAGCGGCTGATGCATCAGGCTAGAAAGTTGTAGCCTTGGGCTGCTGAATTTGGATTGACCAAACGCAGAGAGGACCAATCAGACCGCTCATTCCTACATTGAATCACATGAATCCAGTGTATCCAGGTAATAATTAACAATGTACCCCTATCCCTAGATGGGCGTTGTGAGAGGATCTTACTTGGCTCTGGAACACATGAACAAACTGAGCGGAGGCCAGGGAGGAGTGATCATCAACATCGCATCCCTAGCAGGTACAGGCAGTGTGCGAATTAAGGGGGAGAATGGGGAGCTATAGCTCCCCTAGTGGTGACATGAGCTCCCCTGGAAACATGGTTTGTGAAATTTTGGGGGAGCTCTAAAATATTTATATGATATCCAAATAAATGCTAATTGGGCATGTTTTTCTCAAAGGTGTAAAATAAGTGAAATAAAATTATATTTCGCTCTAGAGCCTCTCGAAGCGTGGGGGCACTGCATGCAGCCCCACTACCCAACCACACAAGCTTGTTTAGTTAACTTGCTTAAAAGACTGTCACCTGCGTGCCATTGTTGCTGACATGTCAAAAAAAAACAACAACTCACCTTGGGCGATTTCTATAAAAAGACGTCCAAACAAGCTGAAAAAGAGGACCAGCCGTCTGTAGCTGGTGGTAGTGTAGCAGAGGCCAGTTCGACCGCTCGCGGTTCTCGAACCTACCACCTCTCGAACTACGACACTACTGGCATGGGAGTCGAACGCTCTAACCACTGAGCTAAAAGCCCAGGCTTCTAACTCAGTGGCTAGAAGCGTTCTTAAGACTAGGGGTGTGAGGATTTACAACGTACTACCGCCAGCTAGCCCAGGCTAGTTGGCATCCGTTACAGTAGCACATTGGACATTGGGACTTATGCTGCTAGAACAAAAACCGAGAGAAGAGGCAGCTAACGTTAGTTCTAATATTAACTTGACCACTAACGTTAACGTTATTGTGGGGGCTAAATAGACACAACAAGACGAGCCAAGAGCCAAGAAGATAACCATAGTAGAGGTCGAAGGAGATGAGGAAGAGGATGATGATGCTGATAGGGTTAGACTGACCACCCCAATGGCTCTTCCTCTTCTTTCCTGCCTGCTGCTGGAGATAGGGGGTGCAAATTTGCTGGGGTGGTCCCGGTCGGCTGGACCAGCCAACAGTGGGATGAGTAGACCAAACGCCTACCATGGCTATTCTCCAAGGATGGATGCGTAGGATGTTCTCTTTGCAGGGATGCAAAATGCCTTGTCCTCACTAATGAAGTTGGAACGCACTTGTCAGAAGAGTGGATTAACGGGGATGTAACCAGTAAAAGACAAAACAACTTTCGTAAGAAAATATATAAGCACCGGGATAGTGTGGCGCATGGCAGTTGAACTGGCAGAAACAAGACAAAAAAGAATACTGATTTTCAATACAAGATTTTCGCAATCAACGCAAAGTTGTTGGAGGAAACGTCCATCGCATTCAGATCTGCCTATATGGTAGCAAAGGAAAGGATGGCTTTTGAAAAACTCCCACCTGCACATGCAGCTCCAAGTGATCAATGGGGCAAAGGTAGGCCCTGTACACAGATCCGATAAATCCTGTGCTGAGATTATTGGCCACATTTAACACGGAATGACAAGTTTGTTTCTAATGTTAAATATGTCAAAAATAAGCATCACTATTGATGAGAGCACAGTGCACGGACATGCATATATGAGTTTATATGTGAGATGTGACGTGACAGGAAAAGGGGCTGTGGATAATGTCTTTCTAGACATCAAAGAGTTAATGGAGGGCACAGACATCCATCTACAACAGCCTGAGAGAGGCTCTACGTTAAGCAGGTTTTGATGATGAGTTTTTGTCTAATAATCTCATCAGCATAGCCACTGATGGCACGTCTGTCCTCACGGGCACGAGTCATTGTTCGCCTGAAAAAGGATTTCCCAAATATCCAGTCAGTACATTGCCTTTGCCATCGCGCAGAATTAGCAGTCCATGACGCTCTAAAAGATGTTGCTGGATGTAACCACTTTGAGTTTTTCATTTCAAAACTGTACGCTTTGTACCACCAGTCCGTGAAGAATGCCAGACTACTCGAGGCAGCAGAAGAGTTGAACATGCAGGTTTTGAAAATCAGGCAGATTTTTACCATCAAGTGGGTGGCAAGTAGTTTTAGAACTGTCAAAGCCGTCTGGAACAACTACCCTGCTTTAGCAAGCCACTTTAAAACCGCAAGTGAGGTACCTTGGGCTCCACAAACAACTCTCAAACGCTGAATTTGTATCCGATCTGGCTTGCATGAAAGACATGCTTCGTGAGCTGCAGGCCCTGTCACTAATGTTGCAGCAAAGGGACATAGATATAGTGAGTGCTAGTCGTCAGATTCAGCAGTGCATTGATGTACTTTGTGCTACGAAAGAGTGTGGAGGTAAATCAGCAGAGAAGGCAGAGGAACGCATGCAAGGACTGTTGTGGTGTGGAGCTAGTTGAGAGCAGCGGTAAGATTAAAAGAGTTCAGTTCTATCAGGCTGTCATCGACAATCTTAAGAAGCGAATGCCAGAGTCAGATCTCGTTCATATGCTCAAACCCCTCGACAAGCGCTTTTGGCCACAGGACCACAACGCACTTATCCTTTATGGAGAAAAAGAAATACGGGCCCTTGCGAAAACACTTGACGAATCTGCCAGTGAAGGAGCGACTGGAAGTTACAAGATGATGCACCAGGCGAAACGCTGCAGAAGCTGTCCATAGCAAGCAGAACATACCTGCCCACGTCATTGGAGTGCGAGAGGGGCTTTTCAGCTGTAAATTACACTGACAGTAAGACTCGCAATAGACTGCATGAAGCCAGCCTCTCATCACTACTTTTTGTGGACCTTAATGGACCTCCATTGGAGAGATTCGCCTGTCCACATCATGGGCTACTGGACGTAGTCGAGCTGAGGCAGCTGAACCTAGGCCTCTGTGTTAGGTAAGACCCTCTTTTATAGACTTGGATTTTGCTGTGTTGTGGGCCTATGGATTGCTGTGATACTTATAATGAGAAGGGCTATGTGCATCGTTGTGTTGTGTATGTGATGTTGCGTCTCTCCAGGCATTGAGATGTTTGTGTGTTGTTTTATAGCTGTATTATTAATAATAATGGCATTATAATTGTTCATGGTTAGGCTGCCGCTATAGGCTGGCTGCTCGTATCGCGTGTGTTCTGCTCTGTGTTGATTTAATTGTAAACAGTCAAACGTTGGTCACCAAACTTTGGTGGTCCGTGGATTATTTATTATCATGTGGATGGAAGTTTACGTAGCCCATAAATGCTCGGGAAATCTTTGGAAATGAAATTAACCTGATCCATCGGGGTGCTTTATGTAAATATCGTACATATAGATAAATGGCATCAGCCATGTGCAACAAATTTTCTCTTTATAATAGGCCCATGTCTGTTCTGTTATAGTAGGCTATTGCAACGACCAGCAGTTATACAGTGTTAGTGATTAATTCAGGCATAGCATGGTGTGCAGTACCTAGTACTTATTATTGTTAAGCAAGGTTCGAATGATCTTTTCATCTTTAAGGGGGTCTCTATCTCATAAAAGAAGTTGGCGCACCACGCACATAGCCTTACCATGCGCAATGGTATCAAGACAGGAAGGACCCAAGCGCACAGCACGAGTAACAACAGACGAGAGAGGTATCAGTTGAACAGTTTATTAATCCACGGATGGTAACGGTTGGTGCTGGTGGTTGCATCCGTTGATGGTAATCCTGGCTCCACGGACCGGGTGGTCCGAACCGGGGTGGAATGAGTCGGCTGGCAGCCGAACCGACAGCCACACCCGACGATCCGGTGGTGATGGTAACTCCGGCAGTAGAGCAGGCTTGAAGGGTGGTCGTGATGGTGATGGCTGGTAGAAAGACAGTATCAGGAATGCGCAGACTAGAACACGAGTAAACTAGGAATACCGGGTGAAGACTCAAGAAGCTACTCAACATGGTAGTACAACTGACGATCTGGCGACGAGTGGTTGGAAGGCTGGGGTAGATATACAGGTGATCCTGATTGGAGATGACTGTCAGGTGCGGGTGATCAACGAGGCTGGTTCGGGGAACTGTGCAGACCACGCCCCCGCACATGAAACACTGACACAACAAACAGGAACAGACAAGACGGACAAGGAGCGAAACTAGCGGCAGCTAGGACCTGGTAGGAGAGACCGTGACACGCAAAAGCGCCGGTATTCGTAATCTCTTCTTTAAGTTCTACCTTAACATTTCGCGTGTTTCCTGAAAGTCTTTGCTACTAATATCTTTTGTACGTCGTTTGTTGGTAAGGTTGGTCTGAAGTGTTTGTAGAACCTTCTTAGCTCTACCGTAGTGATGTTTCAGCTCCTGCAGTCTCCGCCACTGTACAGTAACCTTTAGAAATCCCTGTTGCGCATGTTCATACCAAGTTTGCATCCGTAGCCAATTGAGGTCAAATGAAAGGGCATGTTTGAATTAAGGATATTGTCTCGGCTTTTCTTTATTTTGAACCGTGGGTACAGCAGGCAAGGTCACCTAGACTCGCTTCCAATAATTTGAAAAACTTGCAACTTCCAATTTCTTTTAAAATTTATTTTACAATTCAAAAATGAACCAAACTTTCTTCTAAATTAAGGAAATGATACTGGGAAACGAATAAACCATTATAAGTAACGAGTGAACTTAATAAGCGATCTAAATACTTTTTTCAACCACCACCTCTTTCCCTTGATGTTTAGTTTTTACCTGACATATGCAACAGATGTAATTAAGCCAACCTGGTCTCACAGGAATCTATAAAATGAGTCGGTCTACGTCCCGTATAGTAGCCTATATTTTAATTGAACGTCTTTAATGGTAAGAGACCACACGGGGATGGATAATGAGCGTTGTTTAAAATTAAATTACAATGCCACATATGGCAGACACCTTCAGATATAAGAGACCCCCTCAGACTTTGTTGCCTTTATGGGAGCCAGTCCTCACTTTATGGGAAGCTCCCTCTGGCTCCCACGTAATTCGAACACTGTTGTTAATGTATGCATATAAAAACATTTACCGCCACGCACTGGGTATAGGCCCACAAACGCCACTGTAAAGTGATCAGTAATACCAGTAAATATAACTTTTAAAAGACTGCTTTAAGCTCAAAATGTGGTTGAGAAAGTGGTGTAAAGAATAACTGATACATATCGGACAATCTATACAATTGTCAGATACGGCTCAGTCAATTCAAAACAAAACATCGGAACCGACATTCGTAAAAGATCAATACAGCTACCAAAAACCACCATAGCACACAATGTGTGTGTGCTATGGTGGTGTGTGCTGTGTGCTATGGTACACACACACACACACACAGTGCGTGTGTGTGTGTGTTCATCCCTTGCTCCAGAGGTTAAGTTAGTTTCATATTCCATGGGCTATTCTTTTGATAATGAAATTTAGCAAGCATACGGCTCTTTAGGGAACCTTCTTAATTTCCAAAAAAAAGTGTTTCTCAGCCTCAACATTATGAATTCTTTATTATTTTATAACATGATTACCATCTATCAATTACGAGTCCTCTTCAGAAGCTCCCAGGGCCTTGAATGTGTGTATGCAAATCAAGGAAATCCCCCTTAATAACTGTGCAAGTACATGATGTTGATGGATTGAAAACTGTCAAAGTGTCAATAAAAGTGGAATTGTCCCTGTTTTTGTATCGTATTGATAGACCATGAATCTAGATGCATATTGGATCGTCTGAGAGGGATTGGTTGTTTACCATGCATATGTCCCTGATTTGTTGAATGTGTGTGTGTGTGTGTGTGTGTGTGTGTGTGTGTGTGTGTGTGTGTGTGTGTGTGTGTGTGTGTGTGTGTGTGTGTGTGTGTGTGTGTGTGTGTGTGTGTGTGTGTGTGTGTGTTACAGGACTTGGTCCACTTCCAGGTGCACCCGTGTATACAGCAACCAAACATGGGGTGGTCGGTTTCACGAGAGCCATGGCGGTAAGCCATGTCTTTGTCCTAAAGGATGAGGCGCTGATGTTTGAACCAGAGCTTTTCAGACATTTGTGATATTACAAGCTAAGCCTTAATCATCTGGCTGGTTCGACCTAAACCAAAGAACCAATGTTATCCCTTCAGAGCCATGATCAAAATGATGAGCACCTGGGTTTACCCTGTATCACCTTTCTGTGGAAACTAGCACAATTGCAACATCAGTCTGAAGGGCAGAAATATATGCTATGCAGGTGCCAAAGAACACATTGCATAAGCTGTTGAACTGAGACCCGAGGCTAAATTCATCACTAACTTACTACTTTACTTATATCAAATAGAGATTGTCCTCTCCCCTGCCTCTCCACCTTTGGCTTGTTGAACAGATTTAATTACTGAACAACTGGCCCATGTTTGAGTTGTTCTCTTCGATGTTCCAGGAAACCTCTAAGAGTTCAGGCTATGGTGTACGTTTTAACACAGTTTGCCCTGACTTCGCCAACACGGACATCCTCAATTGCCTGGATAAACCTGCAACACTTGGAAAATTCGCCCACCTAGGAGATCGGACCAGAAAATATGTGGAACAGCATGGAATTTTGGAGTGAGTTATTGCCTATTATAAGTCAATGTTAAATCCTCTTCAATTGTGAATATATGCTTTTGAATGCTATTACATTTACAAATATGTTTTGATGTTCCAGTGTGTCTCAGGTGAGCGAAGCCTTCCTAAAGCTGGTCTTGGATGAAACCAAAGATGGAGCAGCTCTCATGGTGCTCCTCAAAGGATCACAGTACTACACGTCTAGCTTCCGCGAGTGGTCTGATATGTAAGAAAATAGAAGACATTTACTAAATGCAGAACGCCATTGAAAGATATGACTAATAGATACCATTGATTTGTGTTAGCTTGTGCTAAACAATTTTAAACTGTACTGAAGCCAAATCTGTACTGTACTGAAGCCACTGCCAAATCAACATTAAAGTATGCTGCATTAATGTTCTTGCAATCCTTGTCTTGCAATCTTTTATAAGCCGTATATTTTACTTTTGAGCAATGTCACACGAGAGGGAGTGCTGATATTCAGTATAACAGTTAGATTGTGAGTGAGACTGTGTGATATTGCTTTATTACAGTCTTACAAGAGCATTTTATTAGTTCAGAAACTGGACTGGGAATGGACTGTTGCCAAGCTTGTTAGAAACAGACAGGACAACTTTTCTTTGGCCAAGTATGCTCACACATACAAGGAATTTGGTCTGCATTTATCCAATCCGTGAATTAGTAAAACACACAGTGAGGTGAAGCACACACTAACCCGGAGCAGTGAGCTGCTAAGGGTTAGGCGCCTTGCTCAAGGGCACTTCAGCCGTGGATGTGGGCATGGGAAAGCAGTGCTCAACCACTTCCCTTGCCCACATTTTTCCTACTGGGTCGGGGATCGAACCGAAAAGTTATCCAAACATGTTTTCTGTTATATTGCCTCACATGCTTTGAATAAACACACTTGTATCTCTCGACTGTTGTACCTCTATATGTGGTCTTTTCAATAGCAGACATTTTTAAATATGCTCCAAAGTTGCATGTAATTGCAGTCTTTGGACGTAAATCCAAATAACTCACACTGGATGGCCAATGTGCATTAGATCTATAACATATGCATCAAGTCATGTAAATACCATATGCCAATTTTTGATCAACTTTGAAGCACACTGTGGTGGGAATTTGGACCACGACGATAGTTTCTGTATACACTGTTTAAGACTAAAGAGTCATCCGAACTTATAACAATTAGGCTCAATTATTTGAGCAATAAATATACAATAACATACAACAAACATATAACAAACATATCACAAACATACAATAATCTGAGGCCTCACAATAATCAGGCCTCAGATGGGAGTCCACACTGTGTCTCTCTAAGAGTAACTGTTATACATGTCCTCATTTCATCCGGAGCCCATCTGAACTCTGTTTGAACCCTGGTACTTAAATTTTACTTGCAGATGTCCCTGAGTGAGGACATCTGCAACCAGCCCCTCCCCTTTTGAGGGTTGGCTCTATCAATGGCTAGTGTGTTCTCATTGGTGATAAAGGGAACACCAAGGTGCTCCTATTGGTGAAGCTTCAACTAAGCCAAGGCTATTCAACTTCACCTGCAAAAGGGTCAGATTGGAACATCAATTTGAGTATGTGGGCCAAGCAAAACACTTTAAACAACAGGGTACTTCAGACAACCCTCCTAAAGTAGCACAACGTATTACTACATGAAGTTAACAGGCAATGTTATTCTCTTTCTTTTCATTGTATTGGTCTCATGCAGGACAATGTGTTTAGGGTTACAAGGCAAAATGTTCTTCCAAACGAAATTAGCATAAGGTGGCAAAACACCGTAACCAGCAGACTATAACTAGGCCTGTTTAATATAACGTCAATACAGTGCATCCAGAGCCAAAATACCCCAAAATGGAGTTAACTCTCCCCTCCCTCCATCCCGTCTACCCTCTCCCATCCCCTTCCTCCCACTCTCTCCCTCTCACTCCTCCCCCCTTTCTTTCACTCTCTCACCTCTCTCTCCCATCTCTCCCTATCTTCCCCACTCCCTCTGTCCATCCCCCGCCCTCCCTACTTCATCTCTGGCTCTCCCCCTCTCCTGTCTGGAGTTCAACAGTTTACCATCTTTTCACTAAGATAGCAGTACTGTGCTGTACTCCTGAATCAGGTCTACCACAACAGCTATGAAATAGGCCTATCTATTCTCAGCAGACCTCTGTGTCTGCTGTCACGATACCGCTCGCTAATTAAAACGGTCTACATACTGTATTACATTTTATTTTATATCATTATAATGTAATATACAAATCCTATAAACTGTGTTTTTAAAGAGGAATTCAAGTTTCTCCTTGCATGTAATGTAATGTAAGGAGAAATGTGAATACCTTACGTGAATTCCCTAACCCTGTGCATAACTAACGCCTATTAAACTAGCTGGTGGAATCGTGACATCATGATCTAGAGATGTCACGATTCCACACGCTAGTTTGATAGGCGTTAGTTATGCACATTGCCTTACATGAGCATTGTTTCTTCTATCTACGCTGTCTGTTGCAATGACATTTCACACCCCCACTCCGGGGGTGAGGGAGCACCCCGCCCCGTTTACAACATATCGGAAGCGATTTGCTCCCATCTTCATACACGCCTGTTGAGGAGATGTCAGATGTCCGCTTTAAGCAGTGTTAGCAGTATTACACTCTCACAGCGGAATAATTATTCTAATACATGGCTTCTCTTTAGCCGTCAACTGGCGTAGTTTATTATAGAACAGACACACGCTCTTCAAGAGCCGAGTGCAGAGAGAGAAAGTTGGTGGGAGTATTCTCTTATACAGAGTCACAGACATGGCGCAACAGCGCCTCCTCTTGGTTCTGAACAGGTAACTACAGTTACATACAATCATACATATATCAACAATATATTAACACACAGCATAACTAATAACAACTTAACTCATACTGAGGTAAATACATACAGTATTTGTAACTATTTCCAATGTTAGATTATCTCTCTCTTTATTTTTTTGTATTTATTTATATTTTCTACTGGATTTTCATTACAAGCAATGAGAGCTGCTACATGTTTGTTGCGCATTAGACAAAATAAAGAACTTGAGTTGAGCTTGAAGTTACGCTGCCACTGGTGGAGATCCTAATCTACTACAGAGCTCTCTGTGTTTTTAACACATGTTAAGGTTAATATTTGACGCCAGGGGGTAGATCAGGCTCGCCAATAATACCTGGTTGGTTTCGGTTTGGTTCTGAGTATTTTGCGAGTTCGGTTTCTTTGGTAGGCCTACTTCTCAATATTCAATAAACCCCAATCGCATAGTGTGTGTGTGTGTGTGTGTGTGTGTGTGTGTGTGTGTGTGTGTGCGCGCGCGTGTGCGTGTGTGTGACTGTGGGCGGAGTCGTGTAGGTATGTTGAGCAATGCTTTGGAATTCGTTTTTTAGCCAAACCTTTCTGCGTTGCATTTCTTCTCCAACTGTCTGTAGTGAAGTGAAGACCCAGTTTGTCATCCAATGGCGTTAGAGGGCAAAACGGCGGTGGTGACTGGTGCAGCGCAGGGGATAGGAAGAAGTATTTCTGAGATACTTCTCAAAAACGGTGCCAAGGTAAAGTTCTACTTGTTCTACTTGCCAGGCGAATTTAATTGCGAATGTGACATTCTGCATGTTGGTCAGGTAAATTCGAGAAGGCTTTTTACCAAAAAAGTGATAAAAGGAGATTATTGATTTATTATCTCAGGTTGCACTGTTGGATGTTGCTGAAGCTACTGGGAACACCTTGAAGAAGTCCCTGGATGGGCAATATGGACCGGAGCGCACACTGTTCATCCCCTGTGACGTTCAATCACAGCAGCAGTTTAAAGGTCAGATTATAGAAACCTACATATATTTCGGCTACGTGTGTGATTCAAAGTAAAACATCAAAGGTCATGACTGGATATGGTAATTTTATTTTGTTTGGTTTCAAACAGCTGCCCTACAGAAAGCTGTAGATACATTTGGACATCTAGATATTCTCTGCAACAACGCGGGCATCGCCAATGAAAATGACTGGGAGAAGGCAGTCTCCATTAATCTGGTAAACCCAAGGAACCTGATATCTAATTTTAAATACGTATCTATACATTTGAAAGAGATGCGTGTCTTCCTGTGGTACGTTTCATGTAGGCCTACCCCTATCCCTAGATGGGCGTTGTGAGAGGATCTTACCTGGCTCTGGAACACATGAACAAACTGAGCGGAGGCCAGGGAGGAGTAATCATCAACATCGCGTCCCTAGCAGGTATAGGCCCACAAACGCCACTGTAAAGTGATCACTAATACCAGTAGAAACAAGACTGTTTTTTTCCCCCAGGTGTGTGTGTGTGTGTGTGGCGTTTAGGTTAAGGGTTTACTCTGTAAACATTCATATATTTATTCATTCTGAATGTAAACATTACCAATCATTCCCATGTCGGCCACACCCCACCCTGATTGTCTGAACACTGCTCTTAGGGCACACTCACACTAGGCCATCTGTACCGTGCCCGAATACGTTTGCCCCCTAAAGTCTGGATCGTTTGGCTAGTGTGAGCACGCCATCCGTTCTCAAGTACAGTTAAATTCCGTGGCCTCAGTACACTTTGTACACCATGGTACAGATGCTAATGAGCCGACACGCGCACACGCACGGATACGCAACCTAGTGAGGCAACCGTACTCAGGCTCAGTTGAGATTGCCTAGTGTGAGCATAGACAATCGTACTGGAGTACGCTACAGGGCAACTTTGCCTAGTGTGAGTTCGAGTTCAGGGACATTACAGGACAGCCCACCCACCCATCTGATAACTTCCAATGGCTTTTCCATTGGTTCTCAAGAGAGAACCAAATCACAAATCTATTTAAACTAGTTGAATGTTTCTGACTACGCATGTATAGGCACTCACACTATGGTAAAATCCCTTGAATTAAAGTGTTCCCCCAATGGCCTGTGTGTGCAGGGCCGTAGCTCTGCTCACAAAGTCTTCATGCACCAAGAGCGCATTAACATCTTGATGCACTCATGTTGGAGATGTTCTCAACTGCTGATTTTTTTATAGGACTATGTTGTATTTGGTTTCCGATTCTATTTTTTGCTCTAAACAAAATTGACCTCTTAGCTGGCTCCGGCATGTGTTAGTGAGATAATGTGACCCACCCCTTGCTATCGAGCTAAAGTTAGTTTCATAATTGATTGGCTATTCATATGATATTTAACCATCAACATTGGGTTGGTTTGACCATTTGAACCAACCTATCACACATGCACTGTAAGACAGACATTTTCCGGATTATACCCGGAGGGGCTGCTGTATGTGCCAACACAAATATCAGAATCCGCCCCTCAGGAGTTCACCGCTCCAGGACCCTAGTGTAAAGTCAGGAAAATGGCGAGCGAGTGTTGTTGACGTTTGTATCATGCTTCCCACTTCCTACTTTTCTCTCCTCTCCTCTATTTTAATTTCCACATTCTGTCTGCTTTTCTGTTGATATCGCGGATACGTCTAAATAAATGCAGTGTTGATATCCCCACAAAAAGAGTCAGCAGAGTTGGAAACCTCACCTGCGATCTACAATGTGTTGTTATCCAAACACTGTGACTACCGCTGCATACTTTCTGCATCCCGTCCTCCTCCTACACGCTCCAACCAGGAGCCAGCAGTCACCTAAAGTATCTCCAACATGTGTGAACACGTCTGATGCAACTAGGGTGCCGTGACGCATGCTCAGGGGTGCCGTGGAATGGTACAAGGCTTGATAATTGAATGACATAAAAAATATATATATATCATAATATAAATAAAAAAATTAATTTCAATAATATTAAATTGCTTTGAAGTGAAAACTGTATATTGTATAATTCTTCGGCTAGCAGTTGTGGAAAAGACAATGAGAAAGACATACATGTCGACGTCACCCCATAACACGGCGACATGTATGTCTTTCTCATTATGTCTTTTCCACAACTGCTAGCCGAAGAATCATACAATATACTGTCAAACTCTTAACATGAAAAATTATATAAAAAATTCACAGACAACATATGTTGACATTCATGGCACAATACAAACGGGACCAGAAAATAATTATTTTCGCTCATTCACTTGCATTAACGATTTTTCAACCTAGGAATAAACTGAGGCAAAGGCTGTCAGTTGAGCAGGACCTCCGTGTTGCACTGTCCACAATCCCTCCTCGCATTAACAAACTCTGCAGTCAGAGACAGGCACATGTGTCCCATTAAATTGATAAATTGTCTGTGGAGACAACAAGTATAACTATATTTTTGTGAACTTTATGTTGAAGGTTTGTTTATGATATTTTTTGTTACTGCCAGCCAATTTCTCAATTATTACCATTGTGGGAGGCCTAAATACGTATTTTGGCTGTGATACAGTTGTGAGAGGGACCAGATGTTTTATGCACTTTAGTTGAAGGCCTATTCCTGATATTTCTGTTCATATTCTGTTCACTATTTTCTCAAAAGTTCTATTAAATTTGTTGAATTGAGTTAAAAAGAAGTTGAATTAAAGAGAGCGGTTCATTAGAATAAAACGAAAATGAGATAAACCTCACCTTCTCATAGTAGTGGCTATAATAAAAGCAGTTATGAACTGTCCATCATATCACAAAGGTTAAATTAAATGGCATGAAGTACAAATATGGCACAAAGGAGGTTGAGAGTAAAAATAAAAAAATAGGGGTGCAGTGGATGGAGAGAAATATGTTTAGGGGTGCCGTGAGCTGAACTAGATGCATATCTAGATGCATGGTTCGTCAGAGAAGGAGAGATATTCAATCCTAATATGTGTTTTTTTTGTGTACCATGCACATGTCCCTTAAATTGTATTCACTCTGCCATGACAATTGCTCTATTGAATCCCTACGTGTGTGTGTGTGTGTGTGTGTGTGTGTGTGTGTGTGTGTGTGTGTGTGTGTGTGTGTGTGTGTGTGTGTGTGTGTGTGTGTGTGTGTGTGTGTGTGTGTCTGTGTGTGTTACAGGACTTGGTCCATTTCCAGGTGCACCCGTGTATACAGCAACCAAACATGGGGTGGTCGGTTTCACAAGAGCCATGGCGGTAAGCAATGTCTAATGGATAGGGAGCTGGGGTTTGAACAAGAGCTTTTCCAACATTGGTGATATTGCAAGCTAAGCGTTAATCCCCTGGCTGGTTTATTGACCTAACTTATTACTTTACTTATATGTCCTCTCTCCTGCCTCTCAAACTTTGGTTTGTTGAATTTAACAGATTTAATTACTGAACAACCTGGCCATGTTTGTGTTGTTCTCTTCGATGTTCCAGGAAACCTCCAAGATGTCAGGCTATGGTGTACGTTTTAACATGATTTGCCCTACCTTCGTCCAAACGGACATCATCAATTCCCTCACTTCCCCGGAAACACTTGGACAATTCTCCCACCTAGTAGATCCGACCAAAAAATTAATGGAACAGCATGGAGTTTTGGAGTGAGTTATTGCCTATTATGAGTCTAAAGTCTAATCCTCTTCAATTGTAAATAGCTTTTGAATGTCATTACATTTACAAATATGTTTTGATGTTCCAGTGTGTCTCAGGTGAGCGAAGGCTTCCTACAGCTGCTGTTGGATGAAACCAAAGATGGC
This sequence comes from Micromesistius poutassou, assembly GCF_964030765.1. Lineage (NCBI taxonomy): Eukaryota > Metazoa > Chordata > Actinopteri > Gadiformes > Gadidae > Micromesistius > Micromesistius poutassou. The sequence continues at coordinate 9,358,043 of NC_140280.1, read as the reverse complement.
GCAGCTCTCGTTGTGATCAGTAAAGGATCGCAGTACTACACCTTTCCATCATTGGTCTAATGGCAGTTCAGAAAATCGATGACATTTATGAAATCCTGAACGCCATTTAAAGATACGACTTCTAGATACCATAGATTTTTGTAATCTAAAAAAAAAAAAGACCAGCATGCTGCTTTAATGCTCTTGCAATCTCTGTCTTTTATAAGCCGTGTATTTTACTTTTAAGCAATGTCACAGGAGAGGGAGTGCTGATATTCAGTATAACAGCACAAATGGGATATTTAAAGATATATCTGCCAACTCAAAATCTTCAGAACCTGGACTGGGAATAGGCTATTGTTAATGTTTTCCTGCACACTAGCTTGCTACTTTGTGTAGGTCATACCCGCATACCAGCTTTTTTGTATCATCTACATTTGTCTGTATGGTTCCATTTATGGTGAAACCTGTGAAATGGTAATCTGTTGTGATCTTGATGAGTGAACAGCTTGATCAGACGGTATGATTTTTCATGTTATTAATGGTTGTTAGAAACACCTGTAAAGCGGAGTGATACAACTCAGTAGAAGTCCTAGCGCTGTTATTCTTGTATCAGCACTCATGGAAGGCAGTAGTCCTGACTTGCAAATCATTATCGAAAAGACCTTAACTTCACCATATTTGAAACTTTGAAATTATTTTATTTCAAATTATATTTGAAATGTCCAAATAATGTGTTCACTTTGATTTTACAAGATAAAACAATTTATGTCGGGGAATGAAATAACTTATTTGTAAATGATAAACCCGTTTCTCGTTTATCACCAGCAATTGTATCAGGTTTCTCTTGCAATGTTTATCCAAACACATGTATTGTTTTATTGCCTCACATGCTTTGAATAAACATATATAAACATTGTATCTCTCGGCCGTTGTACATTTCTGTTTACCTATAATCAGCTCAGGTTACCTGACCTGCTTCATGTACCATTGTCCTTCAAAATACAATAAACCAGTTTTTCAACCTCATCATCCTGTGTCCTGGTTATGGAGGAGCCTGGTAAAAGTCACCTAGGTGGAGTGTGGCCACCAACATTGCTACGGTATGCTTGTCACAAACGGAAATAAAAATAGACCGATGTCTGTGGGAAAAATATAGTTTGCTTTGCTTTCACACTATGTTTACATAGTCCTTGTGAAGCAACTATAAAGTATATACAACAATTTAAACAAAGAAAGGTCAAGATAACAAACTTGACAAACAAAAATAAATAAACGTCCAAATGTCAGCCCACATGCAAATTAAAGTAACTACAGGTTCCTAATTGGGATTACTGGCTTCCTCCATGTCGGTGACCATTGTCTCAACAAGCCATACCATAGAAGCAGTAGACTGCTGGTGCTGCAGCCTCCTGTGCTGTCTCTCCTCGGCCCTGTGAGGCCCACTTACGCAATTTACGTAAATTTAACTTACGTAATTTACGTAACTTACGCAATTTACGTAAATTTAACCTACGTAAATTGTGTAACTTATGCAATTTACGTAAATTTAACTTACGTAATTTACGTAACTTACACAATTTACGTAAGATACAAGTTACGTAAATTGCGTAACTTACGTAATTTACGTAAATTTAACTTACGTAACTTACGGAATTTTAACTTACGGAATTTATGTAACTTATGCAATTTACGTAACTTGTAACTTGCGTAATTTACGTAACTTGCGCAATTTATGTAAGTTAAATTTAAATAAATTACGTAAACGTAATTTACGTAAATTTAACTTACGTAACTTACGCAATTTACATAACTTGTAACTTACGCAATTTACATAAGTGTAACCCAGTTCCTGTTAGGGACTCTTATTCTGAAGGGCAGAATAATCGCGGTTTTGACGGGTGTGAAGAGCGCTGAAAATAAAGTGGATCGCCCCCCCGTTCAGTAAATGGAGTTAGTCGTTTCTTTCTTTATATATTACCTCAGTATAAATAACAATAAAACGCTCAGTTACATTGGTGGCAGCGGTGTGATTAGTTCTGTTCGGACGCCCATCGAAAATAACAAATGGATGAAACTGTTGGGAAAAAGTGGTGAAAAGTTGAGTTAAGTAATAAATCACTTCTAGCGCGTTTAGTTTAGCTGTACACAGTTTAGCTAGTACACGAGAGAACTACATAAATGAAATAAAAGAAGCAAAATGTGGAAGTTTAACGAGGACCTGTTGGACTACAGGCAGCGCTGCAGGGAAAGACAGTTCTCCAGCAACGTAAAGATTGAACTTCCACCGCCCTTTGCGGGAGAGGAAAAGCAAAGTTTCCCATGCTGGGCCAGGCAGTATGAGGTTGCTGTGAAGGCACTAGTGGGAGCCGAACGTGACTATGACTTTGAAGTGGTCAGGATTTTACCAACGCGTCTGACCAAAGCTGCTTTTCTGTTATGGGATAGCCTACCCGCAGCCGTTCAGGCCGACTATAATGCAGTAAAGGAGAGATTGCAGGAGGCATTTGGACAAAAACATTTTCTGGACTGTTTCAGAGCGAACATCACTGCCCGCCTCTGTGCTCCGGGCGAGAGCTTGGATGTGTATGCAGCGGAAATAAGTAAACTAGTCCTGGAAGCATTCCCAGGCTATGGCGACATAGCTCAGAAAGAAGAGAAGTTTCGCAGGTTTCTGGCGGGGCTCGACCCGGCCCTGAGAGCTAAATGTCACGAGCAGGGGGCTACTGATCTGGATGAGGCCCTTATCATCGCCGGCCATTGTAAGATGGCTCGAGAGGCTTTACAGATTGACTATGGCAACACTCCGATGCGCCAGACTCCGACTGGAGGCGGCGGCGCAGCAGCAATGGTGCACTCCATATCTGATGGAGGTGGCTTGTACAGAAACATGGACAGACTGATTGAATATATGAGAGAAATGAGAGTGGAAATGAGACGAATGGCAGAGGAAAACAAGAAACTGAAATTCAGCGGCTGGGGAGATGAAGGAAGAATCGCTCACCCAGTGCGTGGAGGCCAGTGCCAGTGGATGTGTGGTGAGCAGGGCTGCCAGTCGCGTCGCCCGCAGAGTGACCACAGGTGGCACTCACCCGACCGTGGCTGGCGTGAACGAGAAGCGGAAGGAGGTCCCGGCAGAAAACAGGATTACAAGGAGTCCTTTGGTAACCGAACCCCCTCTCCAACTTGGCGGGACCCTAGACCTACCAGAGGCTCCTTCCAGGATGATTCACAGAGAAGAAGAGGGGTGCGTTTTCTCTCACCCAAGCGGGAGGATCCAGCGAACCGTTCGGGAAAAGAGATGTAGCTGATGTTGCAGCCCAAACGTCAGCTACTGAACTTTGGGGCCCTTTAGAGCGAGAAATGCTTCTCTCCTCAGCAGGTAACATCCAATCACATGACACAACAGACCAGCAGCATACCTCATATGTAAGGGGCAGCATTGAAGGGACAGAAGTCAATATATTAGTGGACTCAGGAGCCACAGAGTGATTTATCAGTGCTGATTTCCGCATGTCAATTCCGGCGCTACGTAAACGTCCCTTAAACGCAGACTTCATTGTCGCACGTGCTGTGAATGGCCAGATGCTAGATACATTGGGCACCGTTACTGCGACTCTACGTCTAGGGGAAGACTCCTGGCAGCATGTTTTCCATGTGCTTAGGGGGTCCACACAAGCAGCACTGTTGGGACTTGACTTTCTTAATGTCAACCATGCACTACTGGACTATGCTCGTGGTAAACTACAGTTATGGGACACTGTAATTCCCCTTTTGAGTGCCAAAGACTTGATTCCAGAGTGTTGCAATGTTTCCATTACCACTGACACAACGATACCCCCCCTCAGTGAGATGCTGGTTCCAGTAAATGTGTCCCCAGCTGGCCTCGTTGACCAGCTCCCGGACTTTGTGGGCTACTTGGCACCCAACATCCAAAACAAATGTGGGTGTGTTGTGGCTCACACAGTGATGTCAGTGAGAGATGGGGTTACTACAGCCCGTGTGTTAAACCCTACAGATCAGGACATTGTACTCAGAGAGGGTATGCACCTAGGGGAGTTTTTCTCAGTGGATGAGTCCGAGCTTGTATCACTCCCGCAGGTTGCTGTCGAGACAGTCTCTGATGTTTCACCAGATGAGCCGCTCCCTGTGTCATTAGAGGATTCGCCCGCCAGTCAACAACAGAAAGTGCGATTGGGTGCTCTGCTAGTAGAACACAGGGAGATATTCAGCACATCAAAAAGGTTGACAGGCAAATGTACACTTATAAAACACCACATCGAAACCGGCCTCCATAGTCCCATGCGACAGCGTGCCTATCGGACCTCACCAGACAAGCGAGAAGAGCTAGACAGGCAGGTGGCGGCCCTGCTAGCTGATGGGGTGATTGAGGAAAGCTGTAGCCCCTGGGCCTCGCCTGTCGTCCTGGTGAAGAAAAAGAATGGTCAATGGAGGTTTTGCATTGATTATCGTCGCTTGAATGGTATAACCGTCAAAGACTCTCATCCTCTTCCCAGGGTGGATGACACATTGGATGCGCTAGCTGGCTCTCGGTGGTTCACCACCCTGGATTTCACAAACGGTTACTGGCAGGTGGAGATTGCTGAGGACGACAGGGAGAAAACTGCCTTCACCATCGGCAGGGGTCTCTATCAGTGGCAGTCGATGCCAATGGGCCTCACTAACTCACCTGCAACATTTCAACGTATGATGGAGCTGGTGCTAAGAGGGCTTCCCTGGCAGGTGTGTATGGTCTATCTCGATGATGTGCTGATCTATAGCCCCACCTTTGAGGGACATCTTTCCTCTCTGCGTGAAGTGTTTTCCAGGATTCAATCAGCAGGCCTCAGGTTAAACCCAAAGAAATGTCATCTTGCCCAAGATCATGTGGTGTTCCTCGGGCATGTTGTGTCCCGCCATGGCCTGCAGCCAGACCCTCGAAACACAGACAAAGTCAGGACATGGCCCACACCAACGACTCCGACCAAGGTGAGAGCATTTGTGGGCCTTTGCTCATACTATAGACGTTTTATCGAGGGCTTTTCCCGGCGTGCAGCTCCTCTGCACCGCTTAACATGCAAAGACATACTGTAAATGACCACTGTTAAACAATAATACGGATTGGGCAAAGTGCAATTATTTATGCAATAATTTCTGTGATTTTATTGTCTTCATATTCATCATATATTCATTAATGTTCTGACTTCTTATTTGATATGACGTGCGTACGTGTGGGTGCGCGATATGACCGGAAATGCCTTCACCTGTATGATATTTGTTCTAGCGGTAGCCCCGTAGTTTGTTTCTGTACAAGGGAAAGGAGTTTGAACATAGATGGCGGGTGCTTGCATTATGATGGGGTTTTAATATGCGATCTATGTGACCAGTATTGCACATTTGCACTTTGTTAGTTAATGAAGAAATCACTGTCGGAATCGGATTGTAATCTTGCATTCCTTGGAGAGCGCAGCGAGGTATGATTGTTGTTTCCTTTCCTTTGTTGATGAAGATTTGTATCAAGATTTTATGGCTATGTAATTCGTTTGATTCGTATAAATGATATGTATGTATGTAAATTAGTACCGTGTGAACTAGTATTGTATTGTATTCGTTTCAACGCAGTTTTCACGGTGCATGGTGACGACGCAAGGATTAAAGTTTGGACAACAATAAAAGACACTTTATGCATCAGTCGAGACTCTCTATACATTGGATCTAAGGGCTGCTACACATACCATTCCAGTGGACACCGGAATGTGAGGAAGCCTTTGAATATTTGAAGGGAGTACTTTCATCTGCCCCAATTGTCACAATGCCAGACTTTCAGGTTCCCTTTAAAGTGTATACAGATGCCTCCATGGATGCTGTGGGGGCTGTGTTGGCTCAGGACAGGGAAGGGCTGGAGAGAGTGGTGGTGTATGCTAGTCAGTCGCTAGCTCCCACCGAAAAACGCTGGTCCACATTCGACAGAGAGTTGTGGGCTGTGGTGTGGGCTGTACGCCAGTTCAGACACTACATTGGATCTGCCGCCTTCACCATTATAACTGACCATAAGCCTCTGCTGGGTCTTCGCAGCATATCGATTGACAAGGACCCCACAGGAAGGAGAGCAAGATGGGTGTTAGAACTCGACCCTTTTAACTGGGTCATGCAGCACAAAGAGGGTCAGCAGCATGTCAATGCTGATGCTCTCTCAAGGTGGCCTCAAAACCCAGGGGCTGGTGTGGTGAATAACACCCATCCGGAGGCAGCTGCTCAGGTGAATTCTGTGGGCTCAGACACAGAGCCATTGGTTCCCCGGTCAGACATTTTGCCATCTCCGCCATCTGCTGTGGACCCCTGCACCTCTGACCTCACCACAGGCCAGCAAGTGGACACAGACAGTGAGTCTGACATGTCTTTCATGCATGCACTTTCACATGACGGGACTGGAATAAGAGAGCTGCAAAAGACCAATCCTGACACAAGTGCAGTGTTACAATGGATTGAGGGGAGTGGTTCTCGACCGCCGCGGGGGCACATGACAGGTAGCTCTCGGCGATGTTGGAAATTATGGACTGAATATCCCCGCCTTGCTGTAAAAAATGGACTGCTCTGCCGGACAGTGAAAGCTTCCCGCATGGGAGGTGACATGTGTCTGGTGGTCGTGCCCTCCTCGCTGGTCCCTGATGTGCTGCAGCACCTGCACGGGGGTCCTGCCTCGGCACACTTTTCTGCGGAGCAAGTATGGGAAAGGGCAAGGCAAACTTGTTATTGGCCCTCTATGTTTAAAGATACCCTGCTTGCATTGAAATGAACTGGCTAACCATAACTAATAAAGTCCTTGAAATGAACCGGCTGTCTCACAGCCCTCCCCGAACGGGATACAGTCTGTTGTGGCACCCCTGTGCCCACAGCAACGAGGGGCTCCTTAGCCGTCCAGCCCCCATAGGAGGGTCCCTCGTCCTGCTGTGGTCGGGCATGAAGAGGGGAAGTAGGAGGGCAACTCGACAAACCAGAGAGCAGTGGCAGTTGTTGTGGATTTTGGTCCAGGAAAGGCCGCCGAGACAGGATCGCTTTTAACTCACTTTATTTGGTTGAGGTTATTGGTCTATTGTCTATCGTCTATGAAACAAAAGGAGAGGAATGGTAAATAACACGCGCGGAGCGTCTCAGAGCTTAGCATCCAGGATACGCTGCTGAGAGATTCTGTCTTCCAAAGGCGGAGTCTGAGTTTATGTATCCCAGGTGTTCTTCTTTGGGTTTTCTCACTTCCTGTGTGTGTCCGTTGCTGCCCCTAGTGTAAATGTTTTATAACTTTATCAATTGTGTTCAGTGCTGCCCTCAGGCGATTAGGAGGGGAAATTACCTCTAAACTAAGCTTGGTGCTACTGGATATGGCTAAGTGAGAGTATTACAGTAAAAATGTATCGCTAGGGAATATTACAATTAAAAAATGTCACACAGTGTATAACGCTTCAGCCGGTCGTAATGGACTACCTGCGTCCGTCCATCAGAGTCCAAAGGACAGGCAATCCGATAGGTGAGCCCAAGCTCACCTATCGGACTGTTGATATTCACTGTTGATATTCAACAGTGGTGCAAGCAGTGCATCCCATGCCAAACCCGCAGAGCCCCAGCGCCTAAGCATAGGGCGCCGATGGGGGGTTCTCAAGCTACCCTACCATTTCAGAGTGGCGACTGACATTCTTGAACTGCCTATGACTTCTAAGGTTAACAGATATGTATTGGTGGTAGAAGACTACTTTACCAAATTTGTAAATCTGTATGCTCTTCCTAACCTTCCTAACAGCCCAGTCGGTAACACAGTGTTTGTTCGAGGATTATGTTTTAGTGCATGGTATTCCAGAAGCTATTCACAGTGATCAAGGTCGGCAGTTTGAAGCCGAGATTGTGCAAAGACTCTGTAAATTCTTAGGGATTAACAAGACACGCACCACCCTGTATAATCCCAAATCGGATGGCATGGTTGAACGCTTTAATCTGACCCTCATTGACCAGCTTGCCAAATCGCTGCTTGCTTGTGGTGGTGAACGGGACGATTATCTGAAACATGTGGCTTTCGCCTATAACACGTCTGTTCATTCCAGCACCAGCTACTCTCCCTACTATTTGGTTCATGGACGGGAAGCTCGGGTCCCGGTGGACGTGCTGGTGCCATCACAGGTATCATTGGACTTACCTTCTTCTCATACAGACTTTGTGGCCTCTATGGCGGGGAAGCTGGAGACGGCGTTTGGTGGTGCCAGACAGAGCGGTGTCCAAGCACATGAGAAACAGAAGCTGTACTACGATGGAGCCGTCCGTCACACACCATATACAGTGGGAGATTTGGTGTGGCTTCATAATCCAACAGAGGACCGGATGAAACTTGCTCCCCACTGGAAGGGACCATACCGGGTCCTGGCTGTGTTGGGCTCTCAAGGAGAGCTTGGGCTCACCTATCGGATTGCCTGTCCTTTGGACTCTGATGGACGGACGCAGGTAGTCCATTACGACCGGCTGAAGCGTTATACACTGCCACTGCTCTCTGGTTTGTCGAGTTGCCCTCCTACTTCCCCTCTTCATGCCCGACCACAGCAGGACGAGGGACCCTCCTATGGGGGCTGGACGGCTAAGGAGCCCCTCGTTGCTGTGGGCACAGGGGTGCCACAACAGACTGTATCCCGTTCGGGGAGGGCTGTGAGACAGCCGGTTCATTTCAAGGACTTTATTAGTTATGGTTAGCCAGTTCATTTCAATGCAAGCAGGGTGTCTAGCAATGTGTGGTATTATATCTGAGCTGCAAATGCGTGTTGACATGCTGTTTGAATGTTGGTTTATTATTATTTCTGAGGAGCTGAACTTAAAGGTTGTACCGCAACTGTTTTAATTGGTTTAATTGTGGTGATTATTTTAGTTTGTTATTATTATTATTATTTTTTTGCAAAATAACAAATATTTTGGTATTAAGGTATAGTGTTTGATTGTTATTTGAAGAAGAAAAAGTGAAATTCCCTTGGTACTGCGACATGTTATTGCAGGTAGCTCCGTTTTCTTTTCTTTTTTTTCTTGAGTGCGCTTATTGCTGTGTGAAAACTGGGACGTTTTATTTTGAAGGAGGGGAGTTATGTAACCCAGTTCCTGTTAGGGACTCTTATTCTGAAGGGCAGAACGGTGGTGTCTGCGTGGGGGTCGCGGTTTTGACGGGTGTGAAGAGCGCTGAAAATAAAGTGGATCGCCCCCCCGTTCAGTGAATGGAGTCAGTCGTTTCTTTCTTTATATATTACCTCAGTATAAACAACAATAAAACGCTCGGTTACATTTACGCAATTTACGTAACTTTTACTTACGCAATTTACGTAACTTTAACTTACGCAATTTACGTAACAATTTACATAACTAAACTAACTGATTTATTAATTGACGTAACTTGTAACAAGTTGTAAGTTACAAAAGTTACGTAATTTATTTATATAAGTTACAAGTTGTAACTTACAACTTATGTAACTTACGTAACTTACAACTTGTAACTTACGTAACATACAACTTGTAACTTACAACTTACGTAACTTACAAAGTAACTTAAGTAAGCTAACTTGCAACTTACGTTATTACGTTATATACTTTATGTTACGTAAGTTACAAGTTGTAAGTTACGTAAGTTACATGTTGTAAGTTACGTAAGTTTTACAAGTTGTAAGTTACGTAAGTTACATGTTGTAGGTTACGTAAGCTACACGTAAGTTATGTAAGCTACAAGTAAGTTATGTAAGTTACATGTTTTGTAAGTTACACGTAAGTTACGTAAGTTATATAAGTTACACGTAAGTTACAAGTTGTAAGTAACATAAGTTGTAAGTTACAAGTTGTAAGTTACACGTAAGTTATATTAGTTACACATTGTAACTTACGTAGGTTACAAATGTAACTTAATAATTTACGTAAGTCACTTACTTACAACTTGTAACTTACGTAACTTACGTAAATTACAACTTGTAACTTACGTAACTTACATCATTTATGTAACTTACATCATTTACGTAACTTACGTAAGTTACCTACAAGTTGTAAGTTACGTAAGCTACAAGTAGTAAGTTGCGTAAATTACGTATGTTACGCAAGTTACATATGTTACGTAAGTTGCAAGTTACAAGTTGTAAGTTACGTAAGTTACATGTTGTAAGTTACGTAAGTTACAAGTTGTAAGTTACGTACGTTTTACAAGTTGTAAGTTACAAGTTGTAAGTTACAATTGTAAGTTACGTAAGCTACACGTAAGTTACATAAGTTACATGTTGTAAGTTACGTAAGTTACAAGTTGTAAGTTACGTACGTTTTACAAGTTGTAAGTTACAATTGTAAGTTATGTAAGTTACGTAAGCTACACGTTGTAAGTTATGTAAGTTACATAAGTTTTACAAGTTGTAAGTTACGTAAGTTTTACAAGTTGTAAGTTACAATTGTAAGTTACAAGTTGTAAGTTACGTAAGTTTTACAAGCGCCTCCAGACGATATTATGAATCTCAAACGACTGCGTCGGAGACTGTCGTCTCTGGTTCTTCCACTTCCACATCAATCTAAGTAGACTGAACCGCGACATGGAGGAGAAAGGGATTGTTGCCCGCAATTGTTGACCACGATTGTCTCTGGCCGGAGCCCCGCTGCCCAGGCACCACCGCCTCGGCAGCGGGCAGTGCCGAGGTGGTGCCTCAGCAGCGGGCAGCGTCGGTGGTGCCTCGTGGCAGCGGGCAGAGCCGGTGGTGCCTTGCGGCAGTGGGCAGCGCCAGTGGTGCCTCGCGGCAGTGGGCAGCGGGACTGGCGGGAGAGAATCGCGGGGAACAATCCCTTTCCATGTCGTGGTTCATGTACTTCAGGGAGTCAAAGCCAAAGTTCCTTTCCCCCCAATTCCTTCATAACCATGGCCGAGATAACCCTCACTACGAGTCTCGTTGTGGAAATACCAGAAACGTCAGACGCAGTCTTTTCACCAAATGCAAGCTTTACGCAAGCTTGCCTTATTGTGTTGCGTGTTATGCGCCATAACACCAACAGCAGAACGGTTATCCACAGTGGCAGCTGGTCAATAGAGGGCGCTAGGGCGCCGCCCCTCCGTGAAATATTCACTTGAATATATCTGCCAACTTTGAATAAACTATTATACATACAAAATAAATCAACAAAAATACATAGCGTTTATCCTCGTTTAATTATGTGATAGACCGTAGTTGCAACTGCCAGCAACGATTTAAATGCGTCTGAACGTCTTGGGCTATGCTAGTTATTGGTCATTCGAAATAAAGCCCTCCTTCAGGTCAGGGGCGCCGGCCAAGTTGAAGTCAACGTAAGCTCGCAAACTTTTTGCTGTCTATCAAGCAGAGACGGCTTTTCATTGCCGCAAAAAAAATCGTCATCGGGGCGCACCAACCAGTGTGCGCCCCTGGCCAATGGTATGGCTTTTCTGTTTTTTTTATCACCACACGATTGGACAATTCAGCAAATCAATCAAATAGGCTACCTCCCTCAGCAACACTCGCGCAACACAACTACAGCAGAGATGGATCGCTAACTAGGAGAGAGTTGTAAAAGCACTTTCCACCCATTTCAGTGGAGGAATTGGACTCCCCAAGCAATGTTATACTTAAAAGGAGCAAGTAAGTTCCATATTAATTTAGTTTTTCGGCCTGTAGCATATAAACAATATAAAGCAACTGTCCCATATTTCTAACTGCATTTGAAATAGCCATTGAGACACAAAAATGGACACTATAGGACAGTGATCATGATTTGCTTAAATATCATAATAACAACAATGGGTAAGCTTGTAAGCTTAGGCCCTGCAAGTCAGGATGTAGGCTATGAATCTGAATGAATAGTAGGTAATAGGTAGTGGCCATCTCCAAAATGCACCAGAATACAGGAAATCAAATCTACCAAATTCATTTTTTTCTATTACTGTGCCCCACCAACAATTTTTATCACCAGCCGCCACTGAGTCAAAGTACTTTGTGGGCGGTTCTATGGCGCTGTTGCTATTACGACGGCGAGATAAATTAGCTTTGCGCCCGGCGCAAATCTAAAATGGGTTGGGCTGAAACCCGTAGGTGTGTTTTGGGCGTAACATGCAATAAACCAATGAGAGTGGCATCTCTCATCCCCAGCGCATTTTGACTTGACGAGTTGATTTTTGACAGCGCGTTTGCAGTCTCCGCTGAGACAGATGCATGACAACATGAATTTCAAACTTCAAATGGCTCAGTTCATGGCCAAATAATAGGCATAATTAACACATGGAATAGCGTTTTCTTCTCCAACTTCAGAAACACTGATTCGTCATGTAAATTCATCATGTTCGTCATGTAAAACACATATTTGTGAATAAATGTTTAAAATTCTGAATACTGGACATGGTGAGCTTAAACACATTTAAATGACCATTAGTGTAAAACACATATTTGTGAATAAATGTTTAAAATTCTGAATACTGGACATGGTGAGCTTAAACACATTTAAATGACCATTAGTGACAATTTTGACGAAATTTGACCCCCCCGGACCCCCCCGTATTTCGCACACTGAGTATAACAATCACACCAGTCAAAGGAAACGCCTCTGTAGAGCTAGTATAGAAGAAATTTACTTTTACATCTCATGGTAATATACAATTATTATCAGGCCCATATGCTATATAAATATAATAATGGTGGAGAAGAGCTTAAGAAGGCAAGTCACCTCTTCCCTTTAGACTGTAGCCTGGAGTGCCAAAAGGCCTATAGATTAACTTGCTTGTGTTTACCCACTGGCATAGAAGTCAAGGATCAGGGTGAATTGAGGTTAGTCTAGGGACAGAGACCAACTGGACACTCCAATCTAGTGTCGTAAAACTGTTGAACCTGTTGGAAAAGCAGCTGAACCATTCCCAAAAATCCTAGCAAGCAGAATGCGGGCCAAGAGAGAAACTAGAAAAAACAACAGACTGTGAAACTAGTTAGACATTGTATGAACAGGGGATATCGTAAATAACAACACTCTTGATGGCCAGAAAGGAGATATAAGGAGGTGCCCGTGACCAGCTCGGGAGTTCTTTGTCAAACCAACTCGGCTTTGCTCTTACTTGTTCGCGAGTAAAAATAAAGTCTTCTGTCATTCTTGCTCCGGTCTCCTCGAACTCTCTTATTTAAGTTATAGTGTTAAATGCGGTTTATCCACCACACTAGAACTCTAGGTCAACACACTCACTGAGGGACAAGCTGTTCAGTCTCATCTCCTCATCTCCCTGACCTCTACGAAAAGCTCCTCCATGGCACTCCTTCTTTTGTACAAGAGAGGCTCTTTCTCCGGTATTTCCTCTCCTTCTCCAGCATACTCCTCCTGTTGCTGTTGCTCTGTGTCTCTTTGCTCCAGCTCTGTTGACTTGTCTGGTGCTGCTCTGTGTCTGTCTGCTCCAGCTCCTTTGACATGCCTTGGATGTCTGGCTCTTGATAGTGCTTGGAAAGGTTCAACACCTTCAGTCATTCCCGTTTAGTCATGTGTCATTCCCTGTCTTGTCATTAAAACCGATTACCTTTATTCACATCTCCTGACTCTGCGTCCTGCCCGATTTGAGCTGTGGTAGCATAATATACTGTAAATGTGGTGGTTTGGATGGCGGTTCTGCGGACCTCAGGCCACGTCTTATTCATCGTTTTCTGAATGGGGCTCGGTTTTTTTAACAGGTGGTAGCTGAGAGGGTGGTTGAAAGTCTTGTCTTTTTAGGTTTGATTTTGGCTATTCAACAGATATCTGCGCTGTGAATTACAGCGATGTGACGCTGGGAAAAATGAGTTTGTGAGTAGGCCTACTTGTTGAGACTTTGAATGTGTATTGGTTCTTGGAGTTCTTGGAGTTTTTGGGTGTTTCATGAGGAGTGTTTTTTCAGACGATTTGTTGTCAGTGTGTTAGGACTACATTACTGTTTTTGCGTGTTCCTCCGGAAGTTAGGGGGTAAAGAGCGTATGACACCTTTTACACGCTATGCAAGCAAGATATTTATTCTACCATTTATGCAATGCAAATTATTTGGAATTCTCATCAATCTTTCCTCCTGTTTGGAACCCCTGGTCTACTTATTTTCTGAGACTATAGCTCAATCTATCAAAACTCTAAACACAAAACTGAAAAGAGTTAACCATTTTGTCAAAACTCCACAAATCTCTTTCAAAATGAAACACTGCACTCAAAACCATGTTCTCTCTTCTCAAAACTGTTTTTTTTTTTACTGGTGTGATAAATTTAAAACACTTCCATCAAAATACTGTTTACATATGTTTTGGCTTCATGAGGCCATGTTATATATTAAAATGTATACAATTGTTTAGAAATAGCTTCATTTTAGTCAAGTTGCAATTAGGTGGTACATGTTGCCATATTGTAATACAATACTGTGAATATATAATATAAATATTGCATTGACACAATTGTATCAGAATAGGATACAATGCATATTTGTCTATCCAATGAGCTCCAATGGGCTAAACTCACAATCCCAGCTTCCCAGACTCATACAGTAGGCCTACACCTAAAGTTGATACTGCAACATTGTTGGAGTTCTGAGAATACACCAATGACTGCGTTTACATGGACATATACTCTGATATTAATCTGAATAAGGTCTTAATCAGAATATGACACTGCCATGTAAACACCATTCTCCGATTGCCTTAATTAGATTAAGGTCATATTCGGAATAAGCATAATCTGAATAAGGTGTGTGGAGTATTCCAATCATATTCTGATTATTGAAGAGCATTCTAGACATGTATACACCTTAATCGCATTATAACGTCCTTTCAGAATATTCGCAGCATTTTGCGACAAGCCGACAACTGAGTCACATTATGGCGACAAACTGACTTACAATGCATGTTGTTTACTCGTGACACATGAGTCTCACATTTGTTATGTTGTACGCAAGCAGATACCGTTTACGCTTCACGAGCAGATAATGTTTAAGTTTTATATTTTCAAAGTTGTTAGCGAGTATAATAATCAATAAGAAAACTGAAATTATAGTATAGGGTAGAGCGTTGCTATGGAAATGTAACCCTTATTTTTGGTCTGGTAGCGTCCTCTGGTCACTTCAGGATTGTGGGAACATTCAGGTTACAAATAAATAAGTCAATGCAGTTGTTCTCAGCGTTTGTATCTTCTTTTAATTATAACCAACACGGCAACAGTACCCGGTGCTCGGTTACTCTTCAATTGGTCCCCCCACTTAACTGTCCCCTTTAAACAAAAGGTGGGTAGGAACCAATATATTCCCAATGTAACTATCCATTTAAATGTTACCCGAAAATGTATATATTAAATAATAATAAAATAATTAATCTCACCAGTGTAATTTAACTGAAATCGAAAAATAATGTGAACAATGAATTATAAGGTTACGGAAACAATATTACGGCTACTTACGGAGAAACTTAAAGAACACTGCTTAATCAGTCTATGCTGGGCTACACGTAAACGGGGAATATGAACAGAGTATTCTTTTGATAACTCATGTCAACACCTTAATCGCAATATTACCATAATCAGAATAAGGTCCATAGTCGGGTTAAGGTTGTCCATGTAAACGCAGTCAATGTTACTTATTTTGGCAAAACTCACAGTACAGTAATGCACTGATAAGTAAAATGAACAACACTACAGTAAGAAAATGTTCTTTCATGGATGTAATGATGAAATCAGTGCACAAGTAGCCTACAAAAAAGTAACAAAGCACATATATATTTGATTACTGTAATACAGTCAAATGTTCAGATGAATTGATTGCAAAAAAAGCTTTTTGTAGGCCAACAAAAAATAAAAATAAGAATATACTGTAAATGTGGTGGTTTGGATGGCGGTTCTGCGGACCTCAGGCCACGTCTTATTCATCGTTTTCTGAATGGGGCTCGGTTTTTTTGAGCTAGTGCTGGTGGGCGCTCGCATCCTTTGTCCTGCAAGTCATTTTTCGATTGCCTGGGGTGAATCCGCTTGACCAATTGAGGTATGGGCGTGAAGCGCTTAAACGCTACACCCTACATTATAAATAGAACTATAAAATTGAAAATGACTGAGCCGACATTTCTACCGAAGATTTCAAATAAAATATGATATATTAAACGCTGGGACATCAAATTGCTGTCCTTTTGAAACTATTGCGTGGATGAGACATAATGCTGCGACATCCTCTTAAGAATAACAGCAGGCTAGTGTCGACTGGGGAGGAGATTAATAGAAGTCTGTTAGGATGCAGAGACACGCATCGTTCTCCTGTGGGAAGGCTTTGCATAAAAGTTAAACAGCTTGCAATAGAAGTAAACAAATGGACACACACACACACACGCACACACACACACACACACACACACATAGGAGGAGGGGGAGGGTTAAAGACGATAGATCATAGAACACAATCCCTCTTACTTCTTAGGCCACATTATATCTGTGTGTGTGTGTGTGTCTGTGTGTGGTTTGTAGTTGTGGGAAGGCTGAGGTTCCAATCACATTCTGGGCCTTAAACCTGCAGAGCTACTGGCTCTCCGTCACAGTGGCAAACAAACAGTGGCGATCAAGACTTCCATTCATTCCATTTCAAATGGAATGTCCATAGAAGTTACACCACCTCTCTCTCACTCATTTAATTGTTGTGTTGAATGCATGCCCACGGACCATGGCCAAGGATCAATCTATCTATATCTCAATTTCGCTGTGCAATTTGACTATAAAAGGAATTATATTCTCTCTCTCTCTCTCTCTCTCTCTCTCTCTCTCTCTCTCTATCTCTCTCAGTGTGGGGCTAAAAAAGTGCAGAGCAAAAATAAAATCTCGGATTCCTTGCTTTTTGGAGCGCACATATATTTGTGTAAATGGCATGACTGCTCAGTGCCCGACTGGTTAAACAGACAGTGGCAGATTTTTTTTGAGAGCCTCTGTATGGGAACTCAAAACCACGTCCCAGCACCTTTCTCTGGTTTTATCTATCTTTAACACTTCGAGGCTATCTGTCCAGTTTTCAAGGGTTTGTTGTGTTCAAATGATGAGGGATTCTAATACATTTTGGGCTCACTTGGGGTCACATTTAGTGACTAATGCTATATTTCCCACCTGCGGCCAATAGATGGCGGCATTATGCTTTTAATGTCGATTTAGCATCTAAATCAAAGTATATAACATTAGCCTATAAGGTTTAGCAATGGTTTAGGGTAAAATCATATAATATTCCATGCAGCCCAACATATATAATATACTTGTGGCTTTAAGTGTAGGCTTATAATGGCGTGAAAGCCCAAAGCCCAAAACCCATTAGGACACATTGGGAAACGTATATATATATATATAAACGTTTGTTATTTTATTTCATATGGTGTGCTTTTATAATTGAACATGCTGTGCCTTTTCCTTGATGGCACCGCGGAGCTCTTTTGCTCAAATTCTCTGGATCAGTCCCGGGCGCGCAACAGCCATCATGAGGAAGATGGGGAAAAGGCAAAGCTCGCACATTGGCTGCAGTCACAACCACGGCCCGCCGTGTTTGTGGACTATTCACACTTGGAAATATATTGCTCAAAATGGGACGGTTCCAAAGTGCTGTCTGAAAATAAAACACAACTATGCATAACGAACGACGCAGAATCCAACACGCGAACCACTGAGGCGGGACAGAGTGGATCCCGTCAAGGGGTGCGAAGCGCCGATGTGCCAAATGTTGCCGCTTTCTGGACCATTGGATGTGTATCACTTGAATGGATGACCACTCGCTTTGATTCTTACGCATTCTACTAGGCTTCTGCGGACTGGACCGGATAGTGTCACTGCTATTCGCTTTTATGAATGACCTGATTGGCATTGAATTGGATTTATATCGTACCTCCCTCCCCATGTTAAAAAATACCTAAATATAGACTCTGGATTTATTGCCTCCTGTTTCCTCTCCCTCATACCTGTGGATGCCCAAACGAAAGCAGAGCGCGCATTCCCTCCTGTGATGCAGGAGACCGCTGGGATATATGTGCACAGGGGTACATGGTGCCTCTCCAAGTACACTGCCAACATCCTTTACGGTTAGTACAAGCGAAACGATTTCGAAAAGTTGGATGGTAACATTGCTTTTTATGTGGTCGCAAACGAGCATTTGACCTCTTCCACCTGGAGGACAGCAGCACGTAGTTCTGGATGCAGGCGGCGCGCCGCTGCTGTGCTTTCCAACGATCTATACATGAGACTTTCCATGGTGCACTGCTTCCACAAGGAACCGAGGGAACTTTCGACGGCTGTTTTTAATGTGCACACGACCGACGTCTCCGTGACCCAGCAGCTGCAATGATATTCCAGATAATATCACGTTCAGCAAAAGGCAATGTGAAGACAATACATGTGGAGTTCGGATTATCTTTTACTGGCAACAAATGCATAACCACGCATAGACGCCTCGGGATCATCCAATCCGATTAATGCAGCGGGGAAAACAATCACTAGAAGTTATCAATGAGCTGGCTTATAAGGTTGACGATTGACCAAATGTCTATTTTCTTAACAGTTTTGCAAACAAATCATGTCAAACTTTTACACACGGGTTTAACAAAAAGGAAGTAAACGAAGCGTAAGAATTGCAGAGTGACATGCGGACAGCTGGAGGAACTACTGCCGGATTTCACGCTAGAATGTCTGCTGCTGCTGCAGGAATTCATGAAAGGAACGGAATACCGTAGGGAATACTCATCAGAGGAGAAATGGCTGCTACGGTAAGGAATATCGAGATGACCCAGTCTGTGGGAGAGCTGGTGCCGAGACAGCACGCCTCTCCTCCAGCCAAGCTCTCCGTCTAACCCCCCAGCCTACCACACACAGCTGCAGCAGAGGGGGATTGTGATGGGGTGACTTCCGAGAGCCTCCTGAGTTGCCCCCCCCCCCTGTTCTCTGTTTGAATCGCGGCGTGAGATAAACAATGGAACATAATTTCTCATCCGTGCGAGACGGCGTGCTGCTCTCCCCCGAGAGAGACTCCCCCAAGCGTGTTTTGACGGGATGCTTCCTCTTCCTCCTCATCCTCACCACGTTGCTGGGCAACACGCTCGTGTGCGTGGCCGTCACCAAGTTCCGCCACTTGAGGTCAAAGGTCACCAACTTTTTCGTCATCTCGCTCGCCATATCCGACCTCCTGGTGGCCATCCTGGTCATGCCGTGGAAGGCAGCCACGGAGATCGTGGGCTCCTGGCCTTTCGGCGCGTTCTGCAACGTCTGGGTGGCGTTTGACATCATGTGCTCCACGGCGTCCATACTCAACCTGTGCGTCATCAGCGTGGATCGTTACTGGGCCATTTCCAGCCCCTTCCGCTATGAGCGCAAAATGACTCCTAAGGTGGCGTGTCTGATGATCAGCGTGGCGTGGACGCTCTCCGTCCTCATCTCCTTCATCCCCGTGCAGCTCAACTGGCACAAGGCCCAGACCACCGGCTACGGCGCCGACATCAACGCCACCTTCCCGCTGGACCTGCCGCCGGACAACTGCGACTCCAGCCTGAACCGCACCTACGCCATCTCCTCGTCCCTCATCAGCTTCTACATCCCCGTGGCCATCATGATCGTCACCTACACCCGGATCTACCGCATCGCACAGAAGCAGATCCGCCGCATCTCGGCCCTGGAGCGGGCGGCCGAGAGTGCCAAGAACCGCCACGGCAGCATGGGCAACAGCTCGGCCATGGAGGGCGAGAGCTCCTTCAAGATGTCCTTCAAGCGGGAGACCAAAGTGCTGAAGACGCTCTCGGTCATCATGGGCGTGTTCGTGTGCTGCTGGCTGCCCTTCTTCATCCTCAACTGCATGGTGCCCTTCTGCGAGGCGGCGCGGGCCGGCGGCGGCGGCGGCGACGACGACGACGACTTCCCCTGCATCAGCTCCACCACCTTCGACGTGTTCGTGTGGTTCGGCTGGGCCAACTCCTCCATCAACCCCATCATCTACGCCTTCAACGCCGACTTCCGCCGGGCCTTCTCCATGCTGCTGGGCTGCCACCGGCTGTGTCCGGGCAGCAACGCCATCGAGATCGTCAGCATCAACAACAACGCCGGTGGCGGTGGCGGCCACCCTCCCTTGTCCAGCACCAACTCCCAGTACCAGCCCAAGGGCCACATCCCCAAGGAGAGCCACCCCTCGGCCAACTACCTGATCCCCCACAGCATCCTGTGCCAAGAGGACGAGCCGGACAAGGAGGACCTGGCGGGCTGCGGCGACAGGGGCGGGGAGGGGGAGGGGCTGGGGATGTTGGACAGCAGCGAAGCTGAGACACGGGCAGCGGACGCTTCAGGGAACTCCGACAGCGACGCAGACGTCTCCCTGGACAAGATCAATCCTATCACGCAGAACGGACAGCATAAAGGCCTTTCCTGCTGAGCCACCGCAGGGGGTTGATGGGTCTTTGTGTGTGTGTGTGTGTGTGTGTGTGTGTGTGTGTGTTTGTGTTTGTATGTGTGTGTGTGTGTGTGTGTGTGTGTGCACCTGCGTGTGTGTGTCGGGATGTGGCAATGTGCATCGAGGCCGTGGGAAAGGGGGTTTCACACATGTTGACGGAGATGTCCCCACGGAGTGAGATAACAGATTTTACGGAGCAGGACATCTTGTTGAAAATCACTGAGGAACCTTAACAACTTTTTCCATGGAACCTAACCGAATGTTTAAAAAGTGAAGGCACTTTATTCTGGATATAACAATCTGCAAAATACATTCAGCATTTATTATAGTATTATATGATGCAGATTTTGCTGATCAAATGTCATGTTTCGTTCCCAGATACAGACACAATATGGTGTCCATCTGGTAGGCTGTACAGTTTTTGGTGGCAACCAATCTATCCTGGAGAGATTTACAACCAGTATTTACAATGGAGGGCGGTGTAATAATAATAGCTGTGTGTCTTGTAAGTAGCAGCTTTGTGTCTTTCATATTCTCAAACTAAAAGAGAGCCATCTGGGTTAACTGACTTTGTACTGTGTGTTTATTAGGGGCAGTCCTGCTGGGTGAAATCTGAATGTTGAATGTATTTGAGAAGTTAAAACAAACTCAAATGGAATGTTAATTTATGTTTGTTAGACTCCCGAGCCCAAAATAATAATTTGAATAAAAATCAAATGGAAAATGTGTAGCTACAAGTGAACATCCACATTTTCAGTCAGTGGTAATGAAGTGGCACTGTGCCAGAAATCTCCCCTTTCGGTTAACTCATGTTTTGAGGCTCCTGGCCGTGTTCCCATATATATTTTTTATACTTTTTTACTTTAAACTCTCATTCCCTCTTTGCTGTAATATCTCCAGATGCCCAACAAACATGACATTGTTTGCAATTGAGTTTGGTGTGTTTGTGCATGTTTGTGTGTGTGTGTGTGTGTGTGTATGTGTGTGTGTACTAGCATGTATGCTCGTGTGTGTTTGTATGTGTGCTTGAGCATGAACAAGTGTGAAACCGGGTTGGTGTGTGTGTGTCTGTGTGTGCTTATAATGGGCAGAAGGAAAGACGTATGAATTATACATTGACATTAGAGTGCTTAAAGTTGAGGCATGTTTAAAGACATTTTGAACCCTTCCCTGCTCTGCATCTATAGAGGGGCTCACACGCCAAACTGGTCTTCCTCCTCCGTCCCTCCTTCCTTCCTGTCTCATCTATTCTCCTCCTAGGCTGCTCTTCTCTCCACATCTCAGTCACCTCCTCCTCCTCCTCTTCTTTCATCTCCCCCGTCTCCTCTGCTCCCCTCACCAATCCTTTCCCTTTATCTCTTCTGGTTTCCTTGTTTCCTCCCCTTGTCTCTTCTCTCCTCTCCCCTTTTTTCACTCACCTTATCCTTCCCTGCTTCTCTCCTCAGCCACTGTGCCCACCTCCCTCCAAACTCGCCCCCCCCCCCCCCCCCCCCATCTCTCTGTCTCACCCCCCATCGACTTCTTTTATCAAACTCAAATTTAATACCAGTCGCTTGAAAACAGTCCTGTCAAAATAACGCACAAGGGTTGTACAATTCCGTGCTGCATTAATGTCTTAAAACTGCTAACTTAAAGTGGAGTGGGCACGTATACATTTCAAGAAAATGGATGATCACAGCCATCACTGAGCCATCACGAATGTCAAATTAACATTGATGCTTAATCTACCAAACTACCACACTTGTAGTTTCCCCCCCAACCAGTGGGCAGCTTTGTCTGACATGGGTTATTTGTATACCTGACAGCTGTTAAGACTGCTCCACGCTGCTATTTAAAATATTGGCAGCCACATCACAGTGAACCAGAATGAAGACTGTGAAGGTTAATTGGAAATATTATTTGTCACTCTCTCCGCTAAAGCAGCTGTTGTTGGAGATAGAAAACATACACAGGGGAGACTGGGCATGTCGTGATGGTAATCTCAGGATGGCTATTTGCTTATAGGTTAGTTTTCAGGAGTATTTCACTGTTTCTCATCCATATACCCGCGTATATGGACTACTTATTCGCTCACATAAAATGAAATCAGATCTTTGCAATTCTTAATCATAATAATGAGTTATTCTTAGCATAACTGCTATCATTAGCATATGCTAAATGGACGTTGGTGCCTCTCGTATGAAATACAAAACCATTATGAAATGTTTTTGCCTCATCTGTGATTAAGTTAATGGCTTATCAAGTTCATCAGAACTTTTCACTCAATAACTCCCTCATGCTTTATGCCTAATGGCGCCCTAGGCCCAGCAGCTAGGGGATGCTGGTTTAGGGTTGCGTTATCCATCAATGTCAAGACTAAACCAATTAGATGTCATCCTTTGAAAAATGAAACGCCTTTACTTCAAAGCTATAATTTGCTCTTCTCCGAATTTAAGAGGGGTCTGCTTCTGTAAGCTCCACATGTTTCTGGTTTTCTGTCATCCGGTTTGGTCTGTCAAGTGCTTGGGTATGTGAACCCTCCATCTTTGACCTGTGGGGTTTAAGTCACTCTTGACCTCATCAACTCTGACTCTTCCCACTGAGCTCATCACCTCCCTCACTGCCTCACCCACCTCACCTACCTCACCCGCCTCACCACCTCACCCGCGCCCCTCCCTGATGCATCCTACCAAAATAGAAGTCCAAGTCATCTCAGATCTATAATAAGATCTGGAGCGGACATAATCTGTCAAGATTGGCAACCCTGCCCTGGGAAAGATGTTTACAGGTCTTTGTTTGCCAACCCCCCCTCCCCCCCATCCTCTACTGTCTGATGCCCCCCCCCTCTTCCTACCCTGCTTGGGTTCTGCCGACCAGGAGGACGGGGATGATGGAGTTGATTAGCGAACACACCGTGTTCACCTCTAGCAGTTTAATGTAACACAGCAGCAGTCCTCCCAAAGGCTTGGTGATGGAGGGATTATGGCTACACATAGAGAGGATGAAGGTCATCGGATAGAAAAAAAGAACCAGGATCATTTTTGTCTTTCAACCACTTTTACAAAACCTCTCCTGACCAAAAAAGAGGCAACTTATGGGCAGGAAGTTATTTAAAAGCTATTTGGAAGGATAACTGGTAGGATATATGATTTGATCTTTTATTGTGTTTAATTGTTATCGCTGTGTGTGTGACATAGACGTCTATACTGCCAGTAATGATGTTGTAAAAAAAACATTACACATTAACATGTGTAAATGATACCGTTGCAAAGTGTTGTTTTTATGTTTTATTATATACAGTTTGATTTGTTTTTGTTGAAATCTGTTAATAATGGTCAGGACTCCGACTCCTGTTAGGAGCTGCATGCATTATCTCTCAAGTAGTTCCACTCATCTTCCAAATCATTTGCCTTTTGCTTTGATTATGGAGGAGGCAGGCAACCAAGGCAACCACACAAACACACACAATCACACACACACACACACACACACACACACACACACACACACACACACACACACACACACACACACACACACACACACAAGCTTAATGTCTCACTAGATCCAAGCTTCAATGCCCCTCAGGCTTCCCTTCCTAGTAGCTGTTAGGGTGGTGTGTGCATGTGTGTGTGTACAGTGTGTGTGCGTGCGTGTGTGTGGGTGACTGGCATTGCCATCTCTGCAGTAATACAAAGGACACAGTAAGACCACCAGAGTGAACATGACATGCCGCGGACTTATACAACCACAACAACAACAAGCTGGGCCCAGCCAACTGCAGCAGAAACATGCCTAAAAATAACCCAATAAATAAATATAAAGATGATGATGTTTTTTTGGTCCTTTTTTTTTGTAACTTGGTCTGATGGATAATGAATCCTGGAGGCTCTACCTCAACCGAAATTCAATGACTGAACATTATGATGTAATGTTGGGGGATGGTGCGCTTTGTGTTGGCTGCAAAATGTGTATTGTATAAAGATGTTCAAAAATGTAAGCGTGGTGATAAACACAAGTGCTTTTATCTTCTACAAATCCTTAATGTGTGTAGCAAGCCGTAAAGTGCTGTCCGTTCCTGTGTTGGATAAAGAGTTATGGTCTAAAGAGCTGCGTGATAAGATAACGCTCCTTATCGCCAGTTGATTTATTTATTCATTTACTTTACGTGTTTCTACTGATGTGCTGTCATTGAGGCGATGACATAAATGATATTACAACCCCTCATTTGGTCACAGTATTTAGTACTTGTAGAACATGTGCCATGTGCCTAAGACGTGTAAAATAAATAAAAAAATACATGTATTTTCTTTCCATGGGGTCACTGGTCGTTTGTGGGTTCTCAGAGGGGCTGGATGGAGAGAGGGATGCTGTCCAGGCCCCTGCGGTGTATGGAGTGCTGGAGCCCTGGCACTCTGTATGTGTGAGTATGTGGGTGCTTTGTATATCGAAAGATCTGGCCTTTGCCGAGGATCAATGAGCATTGATTTATAATAGTGACGCACATTTTTCGGTCTATTTGAGTCTGGTGTCCTTGTTTTGTTTTACCAACAAGCACAGCCAGCCCTACTTGGGTTGTATTTGTCATCGTCATAGACACAACCAATGAGAGGACACAGAGCTCAGAGTGGCATGGCTCCACTCAAACCCTAGGCTGACAGATGCTCATTAATTAGCATGATCCCGGGCATTAGCATTATGTACTGCAACGCAGTTTCTGTCCTCTTACTGCCTAGCATTTGTGTACACCAGTTAACAATCCCCGGAGTGAGCAATATAAGAACATCAACAACGACAACAACAAAGGCAAGGAGAACAAAGATGGAGTGTTCTTTACAAAGAATCTGACAGAAATCCCGTGATCAAAAGTCCCGCCCCCTCTCTCTCCACTAAATCCATGTAACTGAAATGGATATTACTCCCTCCAAACGTGCTCCTAAGTCCCACCCCCTCTCGCAAATGGCACAAAAAAAGTAAACATTTAAGAATTCACAAAATGCTAGCATTCCGGCCTCACAATTCTATTAAGGCTAGGATTGGCAATTTATTATAGAAGTATTTTGGGTCATATTTTTTCAATTCTCTTTACATCCCAAAAGTAATCAATGATTCAAATCCAGGGAGGGTTTATACAATCAATGCTGAACACCCTGGCTTAAACTCCCCCAAAAAAACATTAAAGGTACATACAGAGCCATCAAAAACTTTGTCACTGACTTTAGGAGTTGTGGTTCATGGGAAGGCTACACATGACGGCTGTTAACAACGGAAACAGGAAATGCATCAGAAGGGTAAAGTTAACAGGGCTCTACATGAAGTTAGCCTAGATCATATTTTTGAAATTGGGGTTGACATAAATCGCTGAGCAACCACTCCATCACAGCTTCAGGCGCACTTACTTGAATTGCATTTTTGCAATTTTAAGTACCCCTTTGGCGTCACAGAGGTAATGTGTATGTGTGTGTTGGAGGGTCTTCCCTTTATCATAGTCTGTTATAGTCTGTCTACATTGAATACACTGGCCAAGGACACTTCAATGACAAATAGCATATAAAAAAGTTACAAAACCATTGCTAGCCAGCACTGTACTATCTCTGCAAGCTATAAGGGAAGGGAAAACGTGTTTTCATGATATTAAACATGATTATAATCATATATTATTCGTTGAAATTTTAAGCCTTCCATATAGTATGATATTGTTAGGTCATCACCAAAATTATATCAGCTTTAGAGGAAGATAATGTTGATGTAAAATAACATTACAACATGGCCATACTTTGTTGAATTTGTGAAGAACAAGACATGAGTTGACAAAAGTAACCTTAGTTTCAGTCTGTCCTTAACAGTAATGATAGTCTCACCCATTCACTCACTCTATATTCCATAACAGTAGGATCTAGCCATATTATGACACA
The DNA here is from genome assembly GCF_964030765.1 of Micromesistius poutassou. NCBI lineage: Eukaryota > Metazoa > Chordata > Actinopteri > Gadiformes > Gadidae > Micromesistius > Micromesistius poutassou. The sequence continues at coordinate 9,331,760 of NC_140280.1, read as the reverse complement.
GAGAGCATCTGGCAGGCAATTTTACGGCACAGAGCCCTCCTGGGGCAGCATGACAGGCTATTCAAGATCGCTTCCAGCCTGCGGGAATTCTCTCAGTCCATCAGAGACCTCCAGGCTCCACCGCCACTCCCGGCTGTTCCTGATCCTCCCAGTCTGAACCTTCATCCTGGCCCTGGGTGCTACGGGGATGACCCCTGACCTACTCCACAGACAGAGCGCAGAATGCTTACCTGATCGGTGCATTAAGAGGTGAGGCTGTCACTTGGGCAATGGTCAAGTAGAAGAGCAGCACTGAGACCTGCTCTTCCTACCCCGACATTGCACAGGAGATGCGTCAAGGTTTTGACCATCCAGTACCTGGATGCCACAAAGCAACTACTGTCGCTACACCAAGGTTCCTGCTGCGTAACCGCCTTCACCCTTGAGTTCTGCACCGTCGCAGGGGTCATTTCTAAATGCGTTCTGGGTAGGTGTCCCGGGAGGAACCTCAGAACCTCGACCAGCTGATCGCCCCAGCCATCCGGGTTGACAACCGGCTCTACGAGCGTTGCATGGAGCAAACCTCCTGATGCCGTTGTCCGTCCCCTCTCCACCAGCGACGTCCCGGTCTCTGCCTCTGAGTTCTTTATAGCCCCACCACGGATCCTCGAGTCCTTCCGAGCCTGAAGCCCATGCAATCCCCATGCATTTCCTCGTATCACTGGAGGAGAGATGTTGCATGCAGACGAGGGCATGCCTGTATTGTGGCCAACTTTGGACACAATACAAACTTTGTGTCCGTCTGTACTAACTCGGAAAAAAATGTGCGGCCTCAAGTGACAAGACCAGACCCTACCTCTCACAATTCTCTTGGACTCCAGGAGGAGATGAGTGTTTTATTTATTTTTTAGGAGATGATGCTACAACTTGGCATTGAGACTGGGCCACTGGACTCCCCAATCGAGGCAAAGGCCCCCTCGGCTCTTGTGTAGCACATATTTTTCTTGTCAGGACGTCCCTACGAGTCCCAATGTCCTCACCTCATTGACTGTCCCTTTACCCCTGTGGTACTGGGTTACCCATGTTTTCAGACACATAACCCTTAGATTGACTGGTGTTGGGTTGGGGAAATTACTGCGTGGAGCTTCTACTGTCATTCTCATTGTCTGCTGTCTGCTCAAACTCCCGCCACTTCTGAGTGTAGTTTTGTATGCAAGCCTACCCCCCTGATCGGTCCTCCGTGCCTGAGGTTCACAAATATTTCGATTTGGTATTCAGCAATTATCACTCCCTGTCCCTGCCTAAACCTCCTTCCTGGCTCCCCCGTTTCCGACTAGTCTTCTGTATAACCTCCACCGACCTGGGTGGGAATCCATCAAGGAGTACATCTGGGACTCCCTCACTGCTGGAATCATCCGTCCGTTTGTCTTCCCCTGTGGCTGCAGGGTTCTTTTTCGTGAGCATACTTTTCGGCCATGCATATATTTCTGGTGGTTAAATAACATTACTGTGAAGAATAAGCATCCATTACCGCTCATTAGTTAGTTATGACTTGGTTTCTCTCCATGCTGCCACTGTGTTCTCCAAACTGGATCCACGCAACGCCTACCATCTGGTCCGCATCCGTTAGGGGGATGAATGGAAGACCGCCTTCGACACCCCTCTGGGTGGATTTCAGTATCTCGTTATGCCTTTTGGTCTCACCAACGCCCCTGCTGTGTTCCAAGCTCTCGTTAATGATGTCCTCGTTACATGCCAAACTTTCCGTATTTGTTTACGTAGATTTCTCATTGGCAGAGGACAAGCCTCATGTACAGAAGGTTCTCCGATGCCTTCTGGAGAATAGACTATATGTCAAGCCGGAGAAATGCGAGTTCCACGTCCACTCAGACTGGTCTACCCCCTCACCCCGCAAACAGCTCTAGCCGTTCTTAGGCTTCACAATCTTTTACTGTGGTTTTATTCATGGGTACAGTCTGACTACCTGCCTTTTGCCGAACCCTCACCTGTCTGACCACCCGCCCATCATCCATCCATCCTCGCCCCGTCCTCCTGTTCCCTGCCTTATCTATTGCCCTCAGTAACCCCCCTATATTATTAACCCTCTATGTCTGTGTCTCCCTGGGTTCAGGATTTGGGTCCACTTGCTTGCTCTAAATTCCATAACGAAGAAGATGATAGACGGGCAATATATATATATATATATTGCAATGTAGGTTCATGTTTACCTATGATGCACATGTTTGCCTAAAGTTTGCATTGTGTCACAGTCAAGGAATGCATGGTGTCCAGACAGAGTAGGGAATTTCATCTTGGCCTCCCACGAACAGACCGTAGTCAACCACCAGAGAGAGAGAGAGAGAGAGAGAGAGAGAGAGAGAGAGAGAGAGAGAGAGAGAGGTTGTATCACAGTGGAAAAACAGTCAAGGTTAATGATAGACTGCAGGCAATGCAGTGCAGGGTTTTGCGCTTGTGTGTGTGTGTCTGTGCATGTGCACACACTATAATGTGCTTATGTAACCAGGCCTGTGCTTGATTGGCAAATTTTCTCACTCATACCAGAAATAATTCCCCAAATTAGCACAACATCAACATCAGCTCAAAATAGCCCAGCGGGATGATGAAATCAAATATAAATGAATATCATAAGGCCCTAAAAGGCTCACAGTGTATAATAAACACACACAAACAACACCAGTTAGGCTCTCAAAAACCAGACGTTATCGAGCCCATAATTTATACATTTATTTGTAGATATTTTTAGAGGATATCATTTCTTTCATATTGTCTTGGTGGAGGTATGGAAACTGTTATTGGCCTGCAACAAGTTTGGTTTTTTAGATCAACGCACAGAATCTTAATGCAAAACTACAAGGGCTTAATCGGATATATATAAAGCCCCTTTCAAGTACCAGAAGATTCCTGTATGGTGTCATGTGTGAATGGGAACAGGGAATCGATATTCCGGGAAATCTACACTGGCATTGGTGCAACAGTTCCGGAACACTGCCTGTACGGCTGTGTTGTGAATGAAAGCCGTCACATTGCCGCGAGAGACATGTAAAAGGTTACGTTATCGGACATAAGATGCTATCACATAGCGCGAGCAAACCAACCTCAAGACTCCACTTAGGACGTATATGAAATGGGTGAATTTGTATCTTAACGCAACAATGTTTTTACAGTAAAATCAATACCGCAGCTTCTTATGTTTGCAAACACGCTTATTTTTTCTTGAGAGAAATAAGGGAGCACCACTCAAGTCCGAGTTTTATGGCCGCTGGCCTCCATAAGTGTAGAGTCTCTATACAACCTCAAGGCTCTGCGGAGGACGAGTTTGAATCCATGACTGTTCTGACATCTTCTTTTGTTTGCAAACAAGCAAAATCATTTCTGAAAACAGGTTCCGAAATAGGGGAGCTGCTCTCAATGTTGCATTAGAGCCCTCTGCTGGACCTTCTCTGGGCCCATATTCCGGCATTGCTGTGCCATGTGTGAAGGGGCGCAAGACAGAAATGTTCCCGAACGTAGCTGCAAGTGTGAATAGTGTAAATCACTAACTAATGTTATCCCAGTTACTTGCCTACATCTATGTATGAAAGTGGCTTAAGTAAGGGATAATCCACAACAAGGTGTGCGTTTTGGGACTGCAATGCAAGAAGAGGGGCTATTTATAATGGTGTTGATTCCTTTTATTGGGGATTCAGTCTCTAAGTTGTGTCACTGGAAACACAAATGACTTCCCAAACTGAATAGATACGGCACATACCTGAACAAAACATGTTTTGGTTGACGTATTTGCTGAAATATATACACTTTCTATCAACTGTAACTGCTCTAACTGGGTTACTAAATATAGCAATTTCCCATGCATGGTGAAAGTATCCCTGGGTCAGTGGATTTCAGGAATTGTTCTGCATTACTTTAGAGAGGGTGCTTTAGGGTGCTCTAGCCTTGCTGTTATGTTACAATCACATCATTTCCGTGCAATAATCGAAAGTTATCAACTCTGCCAGCCCAACAGAATCCAGCATTCCCCGAGGTCATGGTACAGTAATGTGATGAACTACACCTCAAACAACTATTATAGAAGATACCATTCTCAGGCTACAATTGCAATGCAAAAAATAGCTCATAGGCAGATTGGGAGGAGGATGTGCAGCAATCAGTGAATGTTGCCCTGATCTAAGTGGTTGTGTTCAAATCAACCTTTTTGGATCCACATGAGCTATACTATAGTTTAAGCTGTGTGCTTTCCCTTTCTTTTCTCTTGCTTCAATTTTCTATCTTTAGTTTAGTTCCCTAATCTTTCACATGGCCAGAAGGCGTAGAATCATACTTTTGCTAATAATGTAGATGTTAAACAATTCTGAACAATTGGTACCAATGTGATTCATGTTTTTTACTATGGAATCCTTCATTCAAAAGAGAGTATTTTACATTGTTCTTACTTTGATGTTAATTTTTCCCGGAAAGTATAAAAGTCAAATATATCTAATGGAATCTAACGGGAAACCTTATTGGGCCAAACAAAAACTTGATCATCTTATGTTTATGTTTTATAATGCTATAGTTAGAAGGGCTGTTTATGATCTCATTTTCTCCACGTTTTCTGCTCAGGCTGTGTTCAGCTCAGGCTGTGGGCCATAACTCTGAGACTCGATTATTACTCAACCATGTAATAAGTTTGTTGCATAGTCTCCTCTGACACCCTTGGAATAAAGAAATGAAAAACACCTCAACTTCACATTGCATGATAAATATGATAAAGAATAAAGCATGTTGAGTATGTTTGCATGGAGTAAAGACTAAGGCCTGTTTAGTATGTTTTCATGGTGTATGATAAAGAATGAGGCCTGCTTAATATGTAATAGTAGTAGTAATAGTCTTTATGGCAATCTGCAAAGAGGTGCATGCCTCTATGAGGCACTAGGCAGTTCATCTGGCCTGGGCTGTGTGCTGCTTTGCTCTCAGCCCTTCTGCTCCGTCTCTCATTGCTTCCTCTGTTATGATTTATGCCAACACCTCCTAAAGCTGAAGCACAGTGTCCTACTTTAGACTGAACACACACACACACACACACACACACACACACACACACACACACACACACACACACACACACACACACACACACACGTGCACACACACACACACCTGTACACACTTTGGGATCAGGAGGAACTGAACTAGGGTATAGGAATAAGATAAACCTTCATGAATACTTTATTGCACACAAATTTACTTCAGTGGAAATATTTTGGTTTATTTTGGTATATTTGGCTATTTTTGTCTTCAAGATTTTTTTCCTTTCCCATTTCCCTCTAGACTTTTGGACCGGTGGAATAGACAGAACAATGGGAAAGATATGCAACGACTTCTCTTTACCGTCACAAAATATTGGGAACCATTTTTATGGTTGACTGTACTTATATTGGACCTAGGCCATTGCTCACTCTAATATCCAATGAGCTTTAATATTGTGTTGGCTTTTTCTACTTTTTCTTATGCAAATGATTGATGCATATAATCATATATCATATAAAGCATATCATAACTACAAATGAAACAGCTGCGTGATTATGTTTCCGAGGCAGCCAGCAATGTGTGGTTAGTATACATAGTCAATCTTATATAAATAGGGTTAGGGTTAGCTTAACTGCTGCATTGTGACATTTCTCAGAGCATAAAGCACTGTAATGCATATACATATAGCGTTGATTTGCATTTATACAGATTATTATTAGCCATGGTCATCGCTGTAAACGCATTAACATTCACTTCTGATATAAAGTCTAATCAGACCCTTTCAGACTCAGTCGGAAACTGAAATTCAATTGAAATGATGCAATAACAATGAGGATGAAACATTTAATATTTCCCCCTATTCAGATTGTGAGCAATGGGGCAGATAAGTTGACTCATGTCTAGTCTCATGAGGTACACTTATTTTAGTAATTGTCCCGAAAGGGCATTTAGTTTCTTCTGAATATTTCAACACCCACATCCGCTACCACACATTTTTATGTGCCTAGTCTGTACTTTTATGTTACAACTTCCAAAGTACCTTGGGGGCGCTTTGGAAATGTGGGGCTGTTTCGCACAAGATGGCTGACCACCATTGCAATATCCCAATATTCTTAAACCTCTAGAGAAGGTCACCAACCATGCCAGAATTTTAATTATCCTTCATAATAATGATTGTCCATTTAAACGATTGTCGTTTAAATGGAAGCAACGACAGTAAAAATAATGGAATAGAGTTCTCGACGATTTCTGATTTGTACAGATGAACAATCACCTTGTGTTGTACCACGTTGAAAGAGATGATGTGGGCGTCTTGAAAGCCATGACAGGCAGATTGTATCACCGTTATGCATTCAATTGCTTGATTGCATCAGTTCTGTTATACTTGCTATTTTTGCTTTTACTTGTCTGTGACCCTTACTCAAAAATATCGCACACACATCTGTAGGCTACACTGTTTTTAATTGATTGCCGATACCTTGTTGCCCTGTAAAAGCCTTCTAAAAGACTAAAGTGTAATTTCAGTTACAATGTGACCATAACCTGACTGAGGTCTCATCAGAAATCCGATTGTTGTTTTACTTCTGTCTTTAATTGTGAGTTGTGACATGGTCTCCATGCATCAGTGTGCATCACTGTTTCCTAGGGATGTAGGGTGGTTGCCATCATACCAGAATATAATCAACATGATAATTATCCTGGTGGTCTATACATTTTCATGTGTATCACATTTGACCACACACTTCTTCTTTAGATGGCTCACATGCTTTACGATTCAGAGGGAACTTTATATTTTTAACTTCAAAACAAATACTGGTTTCGTTTAAACAAATTACTAAAGTTGGTACTTGTCATCAGACTCTAGTCTAGTGCCTTCTCTCCTCATAGCACAATGTGAACTAGTAACCGAACCGTAACCCCTTACTACCTATTGAACTGTCTGTGCTCTGGTTGTGTTCCATTCTACAGATCAGCCATTGACTGAAACATTTACACATTGGCATATGCAACGTTGAAGTGGGACTTTGAAGGTTGAGATGAGTTTTCAGGCGTACTTTCCAATGACAGTGCTGTAGAGAGCAGCAAGCGCCTGCATACTGGGACACATGTTCTGCTGCGTCATTGTAATAATGCCTTATCCTGAAAAAACACCATGTGACATTGTTGAAGCAATAGGTGGAACTCAGAGAGTCTTTAACTAGTCTTGTACTATCATTATGTAACACTCCACATCTATGGCTGGATAAAGACATTTATTCATCTACTGAACCAATCGTTAACAAGGTTAATTTATAATTTCTTATGAGCAAATGTTTCACGTATGTGTTGCGTGTCCTGTGAATATAAATAAATGGAAGGAGGAAGGAGTGATTAAATGAATCATGCCGAGCATCCAGAATGTGACATCGGTGTCACATTGGGCCCATTTGGGTGAGGCCCATTTGGGTGGCGGATCAGGAGGTAGGCTCAGTGTCTGTGCATTTAGTCCTCGTTCCGCCTCGCTGGGCATGTTTCAGAAGCCCGGCCCGTGATTAATGGGACTGGACGTGACAGCCAAGAGCACCAAAAAAGAGTGAGAGAGTCTGTTTTATGATGCATTTCCAAGTAAAACAGAATAGGGACAGGATTTCACTACTTTCACAAATCTGACTTTAGATTAGCATCTATCTAATGGCAGACAGGCTCAAATCTGGGGCAAAGGGTGGAAAATGGAAAGGTTCACTTTCTATGTAAGTGCTTAGCCTAACATCTGAACACAAACTTGGTCAGCGGTGGTAAACTGTAAAATGGTCTAAAGGTTTCAAACCAACACAGTGCAGACTATACGCTATAAAAAGGACACTTGTTACACAACGTTTCCCAGGGCTTCATCCACAATCCACTGTAGAATAACTCCCTAACGAAACAGGAAACTAGATATCACTCCTCCCCTTTTAGTTTCTGGTTTCCCTCCAAGGTTCTGTACCGTCTCCTCCCAGAAGTTCTGCTGTAACAGAGGATTGGGGTTGGGAAGGGGCTAAAAAATGAATATATTATGTATTTTTTATCCACGGTTTCTTCTGGGTTGAATGCTTGAAACTGATGCACGCCCCCAAACATGTCCATTTGCTCAGAGGACCTGGAGAATATATTTGGACTCAAACCTGGGCTCTTCTCTCTAGGAGACAACTCTGCCAATCCCCCGGAGCAAGAAAGACAATAATCCCATTAAAACGGTTTGAAGACAATCGATTCCGCCTGTCACTCCATCTCTCTGCCCATCCACTCACTCATCTCCCTTAGCCTACCTGCTCATTCATTCACTCATCTCCCTTAGCCTACCTGCTCATCAATTCACCCATCTCTATAAGACTACCTGCTCATTCATTCACTCATCTCCCTTAGCCTACCTGCTCATTCATTCACTCATCTCTATTAGCCTACCTGCTCATTCATTTACTCATCTCTATTAGCCTACCTGTATATTCATGTTCAGTGCTTGCAAAGAAGTGATGTCAAAAAAGTGATGGTTGAACTAGACATAATATAAATATATAATAATAATAATAATAATAATAATAATATAAGTGTTATGTTATGCCTTCATTTGAGCTCTTTATTTGAGTATATGCAATTAATAAATGTAATTAAATCAAGTGAAGAACAAAGTTGGTTGTGTTGCTCACTTTGTATATGGAATCGTATGGAGAGTCAAAGAGAACTAAAGCTTAAATTTGTTCTGATGTAACTTCCTAATCTACAATAAATGGGTCTGTTGTCTGTTAGTCTGAAGGTGATTTATCTAGTTATCTAGACATGAATGCTTGATAAACGGCCCTTACCGAGGTAACAAAATGAACTGGTTAGTAGAGAGTTAGTAGATTCTGAGGACGGTGGAAAGCTTTAGTCATATTTATTTGATATTTACCATTGTTTCCCAGACACACACACACACACGTGCAGGCATACACACATACATGCACACATACACGCACACACACACACACACACACACACACACACACACACACACACAAACACTCCATACTATCCTCCACGCAATGGTTATTGTTTAGCCCCAGAGGTTTTCCAGTGAGAAAGAATAACAGAGAGAAAGAGAGAGATGATCTAATCTATATATATTTTTTTACTCTTTATAGTACCTTGTTGTTCTTCATTTGTGGAATTGTTAGCCTTGGCAATGACATTGTTTATTTGACATGCCAAAAAAAGCTATTTTGGGCTCCTTCTTTTACAGAGAGAGAGGGAGAGAGAGAGAGGGAGGGGGGAGGGAGAAAAGTGAGGGGAGAAAGGGATAAGATTGAGTGTGGTTAAGTCACTTCCTCTCTTAAAAAAAGTGAGAATGTTTACTTGAGGTCACTAAGGAGGTGACTGCATGGAGTTCACAGACAACATTTCCATCTGCCACCACACACACACACACACACACACACACACACACACACACACACACACACTTAAACACACACACACACACACACACACACACACACACACACACACACACACACACACACACACACACACATACACACACACACATGCAGGTATACATACCCACATGCAAGCACACACACACACACACACACACACACACACACACACACACTTGATAATCTCTCCAGTTGCCCTATTAGTGGTATTGATTCTACCTATCACATTGCTGCTGAGCTAGCCAATCAACAGCTGATTTAGAGTTAGGATAGATGCATAGAAGGACATGGACAGCCCCCTGCTTGGGTGTGGATCGATACAGAGCAGGACATGGACCACCGGGTACACACTGGGACACTGGGGCATTCATTATGCAGCACGAGGCTCACACTGTGCAACGCAGTGCAGATCATAGTGGGAGCCTGTGTGTAGATAGTGCTCCATAATGACCCCATGCGTGGTGCTGAAGTTGTGTCTAGATATAGTGCTCCATAATGACACAGTGCACCGTGCTGAAGTTGTGTCTAGATAGTGCTCCATTATGACACCAGGCGCCAGCCTGCTGATACAAATCCTCCACAGGCTCTCAAGCGGACACTCAAAGGGCGACAGCATTTAGACACGTGTAGGCATGAAAAGGTTCAGGCTAAAGAAAAGGAAATCAATTGGATACAGGTATATTTATAATATTTACAATTCTATACTATAGAGGTTGGAAAATTGTGGACAAAGCAAGCAAGCCTCAGACAATATTTTTCATACATTGTTTTACATCAGCCTTAGTCCGCCAATAAAATCTGGCACGTAATTCTCCTCGGCTTAAATTTACCCAACACCTTCACTCTCTGTCCCTGAAAACCTCAATCAAAGCCAGAAATCTAGGGGTTATTATGGATTCAGATTTACATTTCGACAGTCACATCAAATCAGTTCCTTTATCACTAGCAAGCTTGATTACTGCAATGGTCTCCTTACAGGTCTCCCAAAAAAAACTCTAAGGCAACTACAGCTTGTTCAGAATGCTGCTGCTAGAGTTCTAACAAAGACCAAAATATTTAACTGATATGCTTCCACTACATAAGTCTTCTAGACCACTAAGATCCTCTGAGACCAATCTGTTAATTATCCCCAGAGTCAACACGAAACATGGGGAAGCAGGATTTAGTTACTATGCAACAAATAGCTGGAATAAACTCCCTGAGGATTTAAGACTTGCCCCAACTCTGACAGCTTTTAAAACAAGACTGAAGACTTTTATGTTTGCTTTAGCTTTCTGCTAAATCTTAAATCTACAATGCTTCTATTTTTTTTAATTTTATTAGTAACTTTGCCTTTCTAAAATGCATTTTTATTAACTCTGCTTTTCTAAAATGTTGTTTTTTTAACTTTGCCTTTACTTTCTATCTATTTTACTTTTTACTTATCTATTATTTTATTTTATTGTATGACAATGTTTATATGTGAAGCACTTTGAGTCTGCCTTGTGTATGAAAAGTGCTATATAAATAAAGTTGCCTTGCCTTGCCTCTCATTCATCTTCCAAACAAGTCTATATACAGTAAAGATATGCAAGAGGTAGTGAATACATTTGAATTCCAGAGAGCAACGGCCATGACACATTGCCTGCGTTTGAGTGCTGGAGTGCTTTTCTAAAGTGAGACAAGTGCGCTGTTTCCATGGATATGTGTAGACCGCACAGACGCAAGTGCACACCTGAACATCTGCTGGATGGGAGTCAACACACACACACACACACACACACAGTGGTGAGCACACACATAACTCCAGTCAAGAGAGTGTTACTTGCCACAGTCCTGAACTGGTCCTAGCTTTCCAGGCCACCAAATTATTTGATTGACCTGGAGTGAGTACCCTGAATTTTACCTATTTTGAAATTATACCAAAAATCGAATGTAGTTAAAGAGAAGGGGAATGGTTGTTCTGCTTTTGGCCCCAGAATACAGAAGTGTTACATTCGGCACACATCCTTTTTTGGGGTAGGGGTGCGGGGGAGAAGAAACCAAGAAGCAAAGGGTTGTGAATTTCAACCAAGTGCTGGAATAGGTCATCTTGAGCCAATGTAAGTTCCCAGCCAATTGGCAGGGTGTGTAGGACATCACTGAACAGGACCTCGGTATAGATTCCCTGCTAGCTATTTAACGGACACCAAGACCAACAGACATCCCCAGAGCTGACCTTCTGTCTCCTCTGCGCAAGATCAGAATTTTAATTAATAACCTAAAGTCTGATGCAGACAAGCTCAAATCTGGTTGGACGAGGCGTTTCCCTGTCCTTCTCTTACTATTTGTTGTGTCCAATCATGTGACTGTAAGCAGGGATCTGTGGGGGTAATTGGATATAACAGTGACACAAACTCGGCCAAGTAGAAAGTTAAAAATGTTAAGGTTTTAAATCAACACAGTGTAAGCTGCCTATTGTAAAAATACACATATTAAAATCCCTTTCTGAAAGCTTCATCTACTTGCATGATTGTTTCTCTTTGGTAGAATATATCTGTAAGGAAACAGGAAACAAGGTGTAACTGCCCCAGATGCTGCGTGTCCAGCACAGCATCTGTGCCGTTTCCCCCCCAGAAGTTCTGCTATTGTAGTAGGTGCTGGAGCCCAGACTACCGTGGCAGTAAAACAATGAGCTGTGAAGCTAATCATGCGTTTCTCTGACCAACCAAGACAGATTTATGTAATCCTGCATGATATAACGACCATGCCAGGCCAGATTTAGCGCTGACATCCCATTTATGTCCCAGAGGACGAACCAAGCTGCCATGAAGGAGGAGGGGTCCATAAAACTTTCCTGATGGAGGTCATCGAGGGGTAACACAGTGCTTATAGAGACATCATCGTGATGATCCCCACATCAGACAGCAGCCTGTGTTGTCTCGATCATTTTAGGAAAGTAAACTATTTTTATCCAAGTGTAGTCCATGCCGAAAAGTCCAGCCTTTACTACTCCTGAGGGCCCCAGCCTTCACTGCTCCTGAGGGCCCCACCCATCAGAACTTCTGAGGGCTCCAGCCTTCATTTCTCCTGAGGGCCCCAGCCTTAACTCCTCCTAAGGGGCCCCAGCCTTCACTGCTCCTGAGGGCCCCAGCCTTCACTGCTCCTGAGGGGCTCCAGCCTTCACTGCTCCTGAGGGGCCCCACCCATCACTACTCCTAAGGGCCCCAGCCTTTACTGCTCCTGATGGCCCCAGCCTTCACTACTCGAGAAGATTGGAAACACAGCTGGAGGACTTGTCTGAAGATGACCTAGAGAGAAGATGACTGTGGATTAACTCTGACTGAAGGGAGCAAAGATGGACGGACGGCTTGTAAAGATAAAAAAACAACAACATTGAACGATGGATGTAGGATGTTATATTTACAGTTTTTCACAATTAATTAAACACATTAATTGGACACAATGTGCACAACCTGGAAGAAAGACATGACATTAAAGTAGGCCAACAGACAATGAGTAGTATCACTCTATAAGAATGTTGATAATGATGATGATGATGATGATGAACATCGTTATTCTCATTATGGTTATCATCATTATGTTTATCATCATTATTTAGGATTTTATCCATCTTATGGTGGAAATGTACTGGATATAAGTATTGACCCTTATGGGTATGTGTAGGCGTGTATGTATGTATGTATGTATGTATGTAGGTAATGCATGTAGGTTATGCATGTATATGCAAACACACTGTATGTATAACATTTGTTTGTAAATTTGAGAAGGGGGGGCTTGATATACACTCAAAAAAATAACTCATTGGATGAACTCAATTAAATTGTGGGCAGAATTTCCATCCAATAAATATATGTTACCCCAGCCTAAAACAAATCCGTTGATTCAATATAATGTATTTGAGTTCATCTACCAATTTTTTTTAAGGTTGGTCCAGCTGAAACTAAATTCATCTATTTAATAAAATTTAATTGAGTTACCTCTACATATTTGTGTCAAAGAGAGCTAAACAAAAGTGATTATATTAAAGTAGTTAAAATAAATTGTTTGTTCAACCTAAAAATATATGGTTAATTGAAAATGAATTATTCAAAAATACCCCCCCCCCCCCCCCCCCCCATAACCCCATATAACATACATGAGACATTACCTGTTTGAGGTGCTTTTATTTAAACCCAACCGGATCATTAGTGCGGCCAAAAGATTATTTCTTTCAAACAAGACTTCAAAATAAGTAAGTATTAGTAGTAATTCCTCAATAGAGGTACTCAAAAGGTCAATAGAGCTCTGAATACAATATGTGCATATTGTGGCGAGCAGCACGGGAAGGATGAGACGGGAGCCCAGGTTAAAGCAATTATGCAGTTCCACGCCCCATACACCGCCCGACAACAGAACTGCCTTTATTCAACACACCACTGACACACAAAAACACACTGGCTCAACAGATCGCCATGACCATCACACTGACGTTGTCAGACTAAATAACTAAATAACACTGAAGTAACACTAACACACACACACAAACCCCACACAATGTCTCTGTTGCAAAGGACCTATGAGGGCGCCAGAGGTCCAACTTGCAATTGTCCTAAACAGTGATTGTCCCAGGATCCCTTGCGGCACCTGGAACACGGCGACCACGCCCACGGTCGCCACAATATGCACACGCTCAAAATACAACTGTGCTCATGCATGCAAACAAAAATCAGAGAGGAGCAAGTACAGACCAATGCTCTATTATTTATGGTTCAAAGCTCAGTTAAAAAAAAAAAAAAGAAAGTTTCAGTCCCAGTGTTATTGGTCACCCGTTCCTCCTTTCACATGAACAGTTTGATTTTCAACTGCTGTATTTTGGTGTTCAGCCTGTGTCCATCCAGATTCATGAGGATTTTCTGGACAAACTCAAAAGTGTATTTCAGGTTGTCTAGGAAACTAAGATCCAGAGCATAGATAAGCCCAAACAGCATGATGAAAGCCATTGTAGCACTTCCGACATTGGTGAGGACTTTCATGCCTTCAATGACGACTCCAATGTCATCTGGCTCCTCAAACTGACGGACTGTGTGAATGCCCATAACTGTGGCAACAATGTCGTTCTCTGCATCCTCAGAGTTGTAGTCGCTCGCTGCAGGCAGAATAGGACCAAAATGGCACAGGGCGGGAAAAGAGCTAGACTAAGGGCGTGGTCACCTCACCTGCGCATGCTCCCCTAATTGACATCAATCTTTTTGGGTTGAACGGATAGGTCAGCATCCACATCTAAGAAGGGCTTGAATCATTTTTTTGAGTGTATGTAAGCTGAAGCTTCTGCCCCTACCCTTTGGTTACGACCAATAAAAATGCATTAATTCGTTCATTCATTCATTCATTCATTCAGATGTTTTGTTTACAGTATTGCCTATTTTCGGTTATCTCTTTCATTTCATCCCGTTTTCATCCTGTTCCATTCTGCACACCAGTGTTCAATGGGTGCTTATGTCTACTCATATGATGTATGTTTGTCATTTGAAAAGAAAATACCATTTAGTTAAGAGTTAACACTGTTTTGAGGGCAAAGTGTGATTTTGCAAGAGAAGTGTAGGATTTTGCATTTTGTGTGTGAGTTTTGAGATTTGTGTTTAGGGTTTTGAGAAAGTGAGGTAGTCTATCAGGAAATGTGTTTAAGCAATTGTGAAAAACTGTAATACGTTCAGGTCTCCCTCTCCCTGTGTGTCTCCCCCAGGTCTGTCGATTAAAGGAGAGCACCAAGACTCAAAGACCCAATTTTGGAAGACTTGTTGGTGTTCCTCTGACTCACTCCTCTGACTTCCTTTGTTACACTATGCACACACAGTGTGTACATTTATGCACTATGCAGACGTTTAACAATGTATTGATGCATGTACGTATATGCATCTATTTATACTCCACATGCAATTATATGTTTAGTATTTAATGAACAGAGGAAATGTGTGTGTATGACTAGATGTGTGTGTGTGTGTGTGTGTGTGTGTGTGTGTGTGTGTGTGTGTGTGTGTGTGTGTGTGTGTGTGTGCATGTGTGTGGGGAGATACAGAGATGGGAGAGAGAGTGGCAGTGAGGGAGAGAGAGAGTGGCAGTGAGGGAGAGAGAGAGAGCGGCAGTAAGGGAGAGAGAGAAGCACTGAGGGAGAGAGAGTGGCAGTGAGGGAGAGAGAGAGTGGCAATGAGGGAGAAAGCGACAGTGAGAGAGAGATGGGGAGAGAGATCGACAGTGAGGGAGAGAGAGTGGCAGTAAGGGAGAGAGAAAGCGACAGTGAGGGAGAGAGAGAGCGGCAGTGAGGGAGAGAGAGAGCGGCAGTGAGGGAGAGAGAGAGATGGGGAGAGAGAGCGACAGTGAGGGAGAGAGAGAGAGGCAGTGAGGGAGAGAGAGAGTGGCAATGAGGGAGAGAGAGAGAGGTATTGAGGGAGAGAGAGAGCGACAGTGAGGGAGCGAGAGAAATGCCAAAGGGATGTGTGTCAGGCTGACGTTAATGAGAAAGGAGCGTAACAAGGACAGAAGGTATGAAACATCAGTGAAACAAAGCGTCTAGCTCTGCTATTAATATGCATTCCATGTCAAAGCAAGGCTCTGTTCTTCTAACTTATGGATGCGTTATATATCGTTAACAATTAGGTTAAAGAGAGAGTCATATGGGGTTAGAGGTTAGAAGGTTCATCTTTTGGTTTGTTCGGAAAAAGGGATAGCATGGCTGTACGCACGGCAACAATAAGGCCATTAGCTAAGCTACACAGTGACCATAGAGCTATGGTCATAGAGCTAGCTCCGTGACCATAAGCTAAGCTGGCACCGTGCCGGGCTAGCACAGTGACCATGAGCAGAGCTAGCGGCGCAAGCGCATGTGTCAGTGTGTGCAGGAGTGCTGAAATAATCTGGAAGGCAAGGGAGATGCAGAGAGAGAGAGAGCGAGAGAGAGGCAGGGATAAGAATGAAGGGAGAGAGAGAGATAGAGGCAGGGATGGAGTGATGGAGGGGGAGGGAGAGATAGAGTGAGGGAGAGACAGAGCATGTGAACATCTCATGATGATATGTGGTCTGTGGTCTAAGGACATCGATGTGAACATAAGCACAGCATTTACTTAGCTTTATTGACGCCCTGTCAGTGCAAAGTCCAGTGGCCGATCACTTTTCATTCCTTTCCCTCTATCGCCCTGTTCGGCCCTCATTACCTAATCTCTCCTAAAGATCTGCCCTCAGTTCAGCCTGATGAATGTGGGGAACAATGGTACACATGTTGACCCTTACCCCCTACCCAGCAGTAGCTTTCATGGTTGAGCTGTTTTTTCAAATGATTGTAAGACACAGTGCTCAATCATTCATTCATTCAATTATTGAATCATTCAATCAATAATTCTTGAGCCACGAGGACATAACGCTAGTAAAAGATACTACCTCAACACCTCATGTTCAATTGATTTCGATTTTGACAAAAATCCACAATTAGACGTTAACCTATCATTTCAGTGTCAATACTCCTTCGATGGAATCTCTCTCATAAGAATGAACCATTGATTGTGGGCCTTCAAAGCCATTGGATATTTCCGATACACTATAAAGAGCTGTCCATTCATCCATTCATTGCCCAAGGATTTCTGAGGTCACGGTATCGCAATCCCCAAAAGATCAACAGATATTTTGTAAAGTTTCCCAGGAGCTTATGTGGATGTGTGGGAGGGTTTGTGAGTGTTGTGTGTATTCTGTATTTGTTGGTTAACAATCAGGGTATCAGTGTACAACCACTCAGGGACTTCTGACCTTTAGCTCAATAGCCTCAGAAAATGATGAGTAGAAATCCCCCAAACTATTCCTCAAAGCTGAAAGCAGATTTTCAACTGTGTTCAGTCATCACCTGCTCGCAGACTGCTTTCTGCTGCGATTCTAAAGCCCAAAAGACTAGTCACAGGCATTTCAGCTATTTTCCTGAGGCACCATTGAAAGATGAGCTGTGGCTACGTGATGTTAGATCTTCTCACACCTCAGCACTAACCAACTCATGTCAAAGAGTTGTGTGTTATATGGGGTAATATTGCTTCTGGACATGTATGCTTCTTTCCTGTCTTCTACCATGATGGCATCTGTCCTCCTCCTCCCCGTCACCCCTGCCTACCCAGCCCTCCCGTAACAGCCCTCCCGTATGACCTGCCTCTTCTATCTCCCAATGGGTGGCTCCCCACACACCTCCGCTCTTCACTAATGGAAGGAAGGCCAAAAGTCTGGACACCCACTCACGTCTGAGAGTAAAGTTATGGCTCTTAAATCAGGACCTCGCCACGACAAACCCACTCTTGTGATGACAGGCTTCAAGGTGCAGGCCTGCATGATTCATTCTGGTTGTATATCTCTCGCTTTCACACACACACACACACACACACACACGCACACACACACACACACGTGTGCACACGCATGTACAAACACACATACATACACACGTTCCCCTGTCTGTCTCGCGATCAATTTAATTCATCTGTTGTGTTGAGTTTGTAATGTGACCAGAGAAGAGGATAACAACAAGCTTTTGATTGTAATGGATTTGACTGAAGACAGAGGATGAAATCAACACTTTTTATTCCAAACAAACATGTTACTGTTGAAGGGTTTTTTTACACTGTTGAAATACTGAAATACACTGTTTTTTTGCCTTTTTTATTTTAAATTTTTAATCATTGCCTTTAAAGAAGACGCAAATGAAAATCGCAATCCTATATACAATAAATACATTAACATCTAGACGTAATACATCACGCAGTGTTGTTCACCAAAGACAGGCCTCATTCAAATGCAGGTGTTTAGGAACACAGGAAAATATATGATACTACTTTCATCATATAATTGAGGACACTTTAGTATAAAGCTGCTAATGATAAGGTAAGGTGTTCACGATGTGTTCACGATGTGTTCCCGAACAACCCACACTCACGCCGCTCACACTGTACACGTCCCTAGATGGATGACGGAGGGCGTGTCTGACGTATAGGGGAGTAATCTTTGTACACACAGCCTGCAGCCAATCAAATCGCTTCCCACTAACAAAGCCGGCTTTTTCCTGCTTCTTCCTACTTGTTATTGCAAAATGGATCCCGTAGTCACAGGGAGTGTTGCTAAATCCCCTGCTGCTGTATATTTGCATGATGCAATGTGATTGGCAGATGGATCCGTCGCTGCCTGAAAATTTGAACAACTTTTCTCAACTTTTTGACGCAGGCAACGAAGCCGACGGAACAGAAGGTCCCACAATGCATTTCGAGAGTGCCCCATGCAAAGTCAATGAGATCGGTCAACGGACGTGTGCAGTGTGAACGCGGCGTCACCCACATACTCAGTTGAAAACTTGAAAATTTAATCAAAAATTTAATTTCAAGAAGGAAAGTCGGTTGTGAGTGGTGACTAAAAGTCGCAGAAAGCACTCGGCTCAATATGACACGTGTAATGATTCTACTCCTAGCACACAGTGAAGATCAATGGCTACACACGTCTACACATCTTTTCAGGTGACACAAACACATACACATACACACACACACTCGTACACTGGTATATTCAGTTAAACATTGAGTTGAAGTCCATTTTCTTTGCGTGTAATCAAAGCCCATACTGTCCAAGGAGCCATATAACGGCATATCATGGCAACAGCTAGATCGCTATGCTACCCAAACTATTCCCTTCATGTATTCAGTGAGTGGAGATGGGAAATGGGATATGTGTGCACTAGAGTGAGACTAGAGGAGAAGAGAGATTTAACAACCTTGTTGAGTACACAATATATAGCAAATATGAAACAAGAGAATGCACACAGTAGAAAGAAGCAAACAAAGTAAAGACAGCTTTCCCTCCAGTATGTGGGCGGGGGGGGGGGGGGGGGGTCTGTGTGAGATGTGTGTATTGAGGATTTGTTGGTTAACAATCAGGGTAATGGCGTACAACCACTCAGGGACTTCTGACCTTTTGCTCAATAGCCTCAGAACACGATGAAAATAAATTCCCCAAATTATTCCTCAAAGCTTTTCAACTGTGTTCTGTCATCACCTGCACGCAGACTGCTTTCTGCTGCGATTATGTTTTAATGCACTAAAGCACAAAAGACTAGTCACAGGCATATCAGCTATTTTCCTGAGGCACCATTGATTAGTGTGTTTTTTTTATAATTATTTCGCCTAATTTTTGGGAACTATCTCCTCCACGTTATGATGGATCAACCCCAAACCAAAGCCTGAATATCAGTGTGGCCTCGATGCCGGGCGATGGTTCACACTAGAGCCTTCATGCACTGATGAAGTCTACTTTCTGGTTACCCATCCCCTCTCTGAAAACAAACGGAATCTCGCAGGAACACATTCACTAAAGCCTGAGGAGTTTGTATTAGGGATGCACCGATCGTGATATATATATAGCCGATGCCGATGTTTGGGGATCAGCAGCCGATGATTCTCGATGATTCCCGCTGACTTTTCTTGTCGGGTGTTTAAACGAGGAGAGGAGTATGATCAAGTTAGGTCTGCAACTGGTGGAACATGGAGGGCCATTTTTAAAATTGCTTAAAAAAAGCTTGTTTTGATAAAGCAAGATTTCAGTTAATTAGCAGGAACTGCTGTCATGGGAGAAATGTACTCATTAGAGTACATTTAGAGATAATATGTAATGATCATCTTGCCTATACGCAACTTGAATCTAATATGTGTGGGGAAACATTCAGTCAACATGGTACCACTCTCCTCCAGAACAGCTAAACATTGAGTAAACATGGTACCACGCTCCCAGCACAGCTGCAGTATGCCACCATTATGGCTGTCAAGAACCAAGGTTTACGAGTGCGGTCGGCCTCTGGAGAAACTCCAAGCTTGACATGTTTAATGTGTGTCGCTGGCATGTTCCATATATGGTGAGACACAGGCTGTGAGTCAGGATGACTAGGGAGAACTGGTCAGAGGTTAAAGTGCGGGAAAGGATGCATGGGATGAGGTGATGACATATTGAAGATGTATGGGCATTTAGCAGAACGACAGGGGTCTAGGGAGTGGTTCTTTGGTACTTTTGCAAACTTACTCAGGCTTTGTTCTTACCTGTTCGTGAGTGATAATTAAGTCTTTATCTTTCATACTTCAGACTTCTCAAACTCTCTTATTTAGCTTAAGCGTTAAATGCGGTTTATTCACCACACTCCCTTTGCACCATTTAACACATTATTGGCGAAGACCAGCGTAGTCGCATCATGTAATCATTTTTTTTGTCAAAATAACCCAATTAGTAGCTGGATCCAAACATGAATGACCGGGACCAACGCAATGTTTGCTGGTCCGCGTCTCAAGGGAATAGAGGCACATAACCGGAAATCACAGAAGCTCAGCTTCACAAGTTACTACCAATTACCACCACTAAATACAACAACATAACAGTATGAAACTGGGCCCTGTGTGTGGATGATGGCCGGTGTAAGCAGCCTCACCTGGCCAGAGTCAGAAACCAGCCATCCACTCCCACTCCCACATATATGCTTCCCTGTAATCAGTTTCATTGCACTCACACCACTGGCTTCCAGAAGCCGTTGCGCTGAATGTGTCTCCTTGAGTCAACACTGTTCCAAAGACATGCGCTGAGTGGGCATATTTTTCCTGTGTACTCTGATGGCGACGCTAACCAGCCATGGAGGCGGGCTATGCTGCTGACCCACTGGAAACGAGCTGAAAGTGAGCACAATGTAAACACAATAAAAATAATGTAATGTTATATAAAAATAATAATGTAATGTTTTTTATAATAATATTAATCTTGCTGCTGGTGGTTTTTCTGACTTTAGCAGTCAGGGTTATGTAAATAGAAAATTGGTTTATTATTATTATCATTACTTCTACAAAGCAAATCCATCGACACACTCTAACAGCCAACCGACAAGGAAACACATTTTTGAATAACATTGCAGCTCACTCAATCTATCTCTCACTCCCTCTCTCCCTCTCTCTCTCTCCCTTCCTTCCACACTGAATACATTGGCACACTTAACCGCAGCCTGCAGGCAGGTGGTGGGCTGTGGTCCCAAGTGGTGCCCTGGCTAAATCCACTAATCTGCCCTAGTTGTTGTGATGATCAGGCCTTCAGGGTTTGGGGGGGGGGGGGGGGGGGGGGGGGTGGTGTTTGTTTTGGCGTCTCTGGAGCAGATGGGATATCCGACTAGAGGTCAGGGACCTGCCTAGATGCATCTATCGGCTGGGGGGATTGAGATGTATGGATTATTTGAGGCGGATGGATTTGTTGTCTAGGGGATCGTATGGACGGACACGCGAAAGTGTATGAGACACAAACAGATAGAAGATGAGTCGTGTGGCTGAGCAGATGGTCAGGCTGATTGGTGAAGGATTGCAGTGAGATATGTAAGAAGGAATGGCAAGAGAGTGCAGAAGGGGACAATTTAGAGAGCAGAAAAAACACCCTAAAATACACCCTCTTAAGGGTGACGCAGCAACGCAGTATCTAGGAAAACCAAATCGAGCATCAATGCACGGAGGGGTACTTCACACCAAATCAGGCGTTGCAATTAATTCTGCAAACTGCTGCAGCGATGTGGCAGTGTCACCTCATGGCCCGCTTGTTGTGAACTACTAAGTCACTCCCCCATGGGAGGGTTGTCCAGTTCTATAAAAGACAACACGGCGGCCATCAGCCTCCCTCCCATCCTCACAGCTGCTCGGTAAGCAGCAGAACGCTATGACACTAAGGTTACGTGGTAAAAATGGTTCTCCTTCCCGTGGGCATCTTTCGGAACGCCGGCTTACGTGGTTGGCCAGCGCAGCGTGACATCGGGTTGCGTTTCCCCAAAAGCTGATTCTGTTTCAACTTTTTGCCGCAGTCCGGCCGCGTCTTTTTTCTCGACCCTATCCTTCCCCCACCGACGCAGCTCAAACGCACGACCCCCATTCAAAAGACTGGCTGACCTGGCGTTTTGCGCCTCCAACGCCAAAATAAAAGCACGAATGCATGCATACGAGCATGTAGGAAGGAACTTCCTACATGGAACTTCATTCTAGATCTACGAATTAACATAAATTTCTCCCAACACCCAAAAAAGATTTACATCTCCCATAAACCATTCTTACTGTCTAGTCCCTCCTGGGAAGCAGAGTGTCATGGGTGGCCATTAAAGCCTTACGATATGCCATCCTCCATGGCTGTAAACGTGCTTCAGGTCGCCGTGGGGGAAGCAGGAGAGACGCCGGCCATCTTTTCTCCCCAGAGCCGGCTAATCGTGAACCATGGTCTGAAGGAAATAATACATTTGCATAATGCTTGCTTTATAGGCCCTCCCGGTGAGGTTAATTAAATTGTTTTAGAATACATTGCATTTTTCATGCAATTATAAATGAATCTGCGTCTGCTTCCGTGCACTTCGGAACATAACCTACTTGGAGAAACCCCCGCTGCCCACGTCAGAGACAATAAATGCCCGGCTTCTGATTAATGTTAGAGAGCCACGTTGCCACAAGGATTTACACTCAACACGCCTTTGAGGTTGGCTGCAGTGACACGTACAGCTTAGCTTAGCATATTAGGCAGCAATCTCGCACTCATCGCCTGGTAGCATTACCTCTCATCAAACTATCAGGAGACTTTCAGAGCTTAACTAAAGTACCCTCATCTCTGACATTAATTTTAATTATAAATGTGTATTATTATTAGGCGCAATTATTTACACTATTGATGAATCTTATGTAGTCCTTAAGTGTCTGTGTTCAGTGTTAGAAATGAGAATTATGTAAAGTTGAAGCTGTAAACTGTAAATTATGGATATACAATTAGATTATATAGAGCTGGGAGCCGTTTCTCATATGGCAAAAAAACGAAGACCGTAAAATGAATACTAACCAGTAGAAAGATGTACTTGATGGAATTTAATTTGAATCTAATTCACATTTACAAGAATGAAGGCAGGAGTCCAATACAGATATAGGCCTGCACGATAAATCGTTATAAAATCGTGATCTCGATTCACCCTGTGCACAATTTAAGTTTTAAATTACCTCGATTCTCTTTTTTTTATGAGCCGACTGACACACGGTAGACAGTGTTGTGTGTAACGCGTTAGGTTCATGTACTTGTTCAAAGTCAAGTTACACGTAACTACTGAAAATATGGTAGGCCTATATATGGGAAAATACTAACGAAACGTAGTTCCTTTTTCAATTCCGTGCAACGTTACTTTTCCCAGGGACAGCTTTGACAGCGATACTGCCTTCTCATGCAGTATGCTATTGCGCAAGCACACAGCCGCACAGCAAGCGCGCCTGCGTTCCTTCACAAGCTCTCATTTCACACCGTACGAGACAGACGCTGGTAGCGTGAAGCTGTCTCTGCATTTCAGACATCGCTTCCGCAGGCATTTTCCAAAGCTTACGACAAAAAAAGCCAGCGGTGGAACGAGATAACAAACGCCGTCACTGTTTACCAGTGTATGGACTAGGGCTTTGACTCCGAACTTCGTTATTCGAACATTAAAAAAATATATAATATTCGAACGAATATTAGGCAGGACTTAATATTCAAACCTTTTATGGGCATTATTTTTTGTAAACGGGACGTAGACCGACTCATTTCACGGATTCCTGTAAGACCAGGTTGCCTTAATTACATCTGTCGCATATTTAAGGTGAAAACTAAATGTCAAGGGAAAGAGGCGGTGGTTGCAAAAAGTATTTCAATCGCTTATTAAGTTCACTCGTTGCTTATAATGGTGTATTCATTTCCCAGTATCATTTCCTTAATTTAGAAGACAGTTTTGTTCATTTTTGAATTGTGAAATAAATAAAATGCAGCGCAGCGCAACGCAGACGTCAGCACAACGCAGACATCTATTACTGACAGCTTGCACAATGCGACCCCATACCCACGTAACTCCAGTAGGAGAAAGGAAATAACAGACGCAATTGCTTAGGCTACCATCTAGCAAAAGATATGGTTCCAATAAACACCGTAGAACGTGACAGATTTCGAAAGATGATCCATACATTGGACAAACGCTACTCAATACCCTCCCGCAACTATTTTTCATCCGTTGCATTGCCAGCTCCGAAAGTGCGTGCCGTAGTCGAGGCAGAAGTGCAGGAAGCGGATTATTTTGCAGCAACGACTGATTTATGGTCCAGCCGAACCATGGAACCGTACATGAGCCTAACTGTCCACTTCATTGCGACTGATTTCGCCATGAATAAACATTACATTTCGTGAGAAAAAAAATCGTGGCAGAGAATCGCGATATCAATTCTAAACTAAAACATCGGGATTCATATTTTTCCCCGAATCGTGCAGGCCTACTGGCTAACATAAAGTTATTCTAAAATATAAAGGTTATGGCTTCTTATTAGATACATTTCATATCAGGGATGGCTTTGCTAACAACCTTAATCTATTTGATCGCAGCTGATGGTTAAAATAAGATCTAGGAGCTGAACCATTTGAAATGCTTTTCGAATTTATTCGTGTTTGTAGTCACTTGCAAATTGCGCTAGCTCCACGGAGTTGTTGAGTTTAGAATATATTTTTTAAGATTAATGTTTCTGTATGTTTACTGCATTTTGGGGCAAAGCAAATACAACTGTGATTGTATTTGCCTGCAGTTGGTCAGCCCACATAGATAAATATGCAAAGGGTTTAAAGAGCAACTTGCAGGTTTAATTTATATTCTACTCAATGCATGATATTGTCTGAAAAGGTCTTCTAAAAACGTAAACGTAGAAATTACTACGTTACACAAAACGTAAAATATATAATTTGATGAAAATGCGCCAATTTTTAAGCTATCGTTGAACCCCCTAGCAACAAGTCCTATGACGTAGGCAGAGGCACTCCCCTTCGCGCGCCACTCTCTCACTGTGGGTTTCGACGTAGTACGAGAGCGGTAGCAAGAGACAGATTGCGTTTGCGATTGAGTTTAGTCATGGTGAATTATTGTGTTTGTGCAGGATGCACGAATTCCTGCCTGACAGAACATCGTGTCCATCATTTTCCGTCAAGGAAAAGCAAGGCTTTTCGTTTGTGGGTGCGTTTTGTGGAGGTGAAGAGAGCAGACTTCACGGCGGCGTCTGTCACCGTACACTCGGTGATTTGTAGCGCTCATTTCACTCCGGAGAGCTATCGACAAGGAGGTTTGTTGGGAGTCTCAGATGGGATTTCGGAGTAAGGATCATGTGAGGCTGATCGCTGATGCTGTTCACTTGATGGTTTCAAGTTCAAAGCCAAAGGATCCACTTGAAACTGGCGCGGGCGGGACTGGAGGACCAAGTGCTACCACTGCTGGTGCTAGCAGAAATGCTTTGCACCGAAAGGCAAGGCAAGGCAAGGCAACTTTATTTATATAGCACTTTTCATACACAAGGCAGACTCAAAGTGCTTCACATATAAACATTGTCATACAATAAAATAAAATAATAGATAAGTAAAAAGTAAAATAGATAGAAAGTAAAGGCAAAGTTAAAAAACAACATTTTAGAAAGGCAGAGTTAATAAAAATGCATTTTAGAAAGGCAAAGTTACTAATAAAATTAAAATAAAAATAGAAACATTGTAGATTTAAGATTTAGCAGAAAGCTAAAGCAAACATAAAAGTCTTCAGTCTTGTTTTAAAAGCTGTCAGAGTTGGGGCAAGTCTTAAATCCTCAGGGAGTTTATTCCAGCTATTTGTTGCATAGTAACTAAATCCTGCTTCCCCATGTTTCGTGTTGACTCTGGGGATAATTAACAGATTGCTCTCAGAGGATCTTAGTGGTCTAGAAGACTTATGTAGTGGAAGCATATCAGTTAAATATTTTGGCCCTAAACCATGTAGGGATTTGTAGGTTAGCAACATGATTTTAAAATCAATTCTCTGACATACAGGGAGCCAATGTAATGATTTGAGAATTGGTGTAATATGTTCAAATTTTTTGGTCTTTGTTAGAACTCTAGCAGCAGCATTCTGAACAAGCTGTAGTTGCCTTAGAGTTTTTTTTGGGAGACCTGTAAGGAGACCATTGCAGTAATCAAGCTTGCTAGTGATAAAGGCATGTACAAGTGTTTGTAAGTCTTCGGTAGACATGAGCCCTCTAAGTTTTGCTACCTTTTTAAGGTGATAATATGCCGATTTTGTAACTGATTTGATGTGACTGTCGAAATGTAAATCTGAATCCATAATAACCCCTAGATTTCTGGCTTTGATTGAGGTTTTCAAGGACAGAGAGTGAAGGTGTTGGGTAACTTTAAGCCTTTCGGTTTTAGCACCAAATACAATTATCTCGGTTTTGTCCTCATTTAGTTGAAGGAAATTTTGGCACATCCAGTCTTTGACTTGCTCAATGCACTGGCACAACAGATCTATGGGCTGATAGTCATTTGGTGATAGAGATACATAGATTTGCGTGTCATCAGCATAGCAGTGATGGTCAATATTGTTATTTTGCATGATTTGCCCTAGTGGGAGCATGTAGATGTTGAATAGAGAGGGTCCTAAGATCGAACCTTGTGGGACTCCACATGTCACGTTTGTTGATTCTGAAACAAAGTCGCCAATGGAAACAAAGTAGTTCCTATTTTGTAGGTAGGACCTAAACCAATTTAAAACTGTGCCTGAAAGCCCCACCCAGTTTTCTAATCTGTCCAAAAGTATTGTATGGTCTACAGTGTCGAATGCAGCACTGAGGTCTAGTAGCATTAGTATTGAGATTTTGCCAGAGTCTGTGTTAAGACGGATGTCGTTTACAACTTTAATAAGGGCGGTCTCAGTGCTGTGAAGGGGTCGAAATCCGGATTGGAAGGTGTCATAGCAACCAGTTGATGCCAGGAAGTCACTAAGTTGCTGGAGGACAATTTTCTCAATGATTTTACTTATGAAGGGTAGATTTGATATTGGTCTGTAGTTGTTAATAACAGAGGCATCTAGGCTCCGCTTTTTTAAAAGGGGTTTGATAACTGCAGTTTTTAAGCCTTTTGGGAAAGTGCCTGATTGGAGAGAGTTGTTAACTATTTGCAATATGTCTATTGCTAGGCAGTCAAAAACATTCTTAAAGTGGTTGGTAGGTAAAGTATCAAGGCAACAGGTGGATGGCTTCAGTTGTGTCACAGTTTCCACAAGAGTTTTAGAGTCTGTGACATTAAAGCATGTCATTGCCACGTTACTTTTGCCTGAATATGGTGGTAGTCCAGCATTTTTGTTTAAAGTGGAGACATTGATGGCGCGTCTGATGCCTTCAATTTTATCAGTATAAAATGCTGCAAACTCATTGCATTTCTGAGTGGAATGAAGGTCAGGTGGAATTTGTGTTGGGGGCTTGGTCAGTCTGTCAACAGTTGCAAATAGGGTTTTGGCATTATTAGTATTGGTTTTAATGATATTGGAGAAAAATGTTTCTCTAGCACTTTTTAAGTCTAAATTGTAAGCACGGAGGCTCTCTTTATAGATGTCATGGTGTATATGAAGTTTTGTTTTACGCCATATGCGTTCAGCCTTCCTGCATTCTTTTTTCTGGGCTGTTACAAAAGCAGCTTTTCTCCAAGGTGCCTTTTGCTTTCCAGAAATCGTTTTAACCTTATAAGGTGCAATGACATCTATGACTTTCAAAATTTTCAAATTAAAGTTTTCTAAAAGATCATCAGCAGAACATGGGTTGAGAGGTGGTAGCAAGGAGATGGCCTTTTTAAAAAGTACATTAGAATGTTCATTGATATACCGTTTTTTGACAGTATTTGATTTTGTCTGTATGTCGGGAATAAAAGATATATTAAAGAAAACACAGAAATGGTCAGACAGTGAAGGATCAGTCACAGAGAGATATGAAACATTGAGACCCTTTGTGATAACCAGGTCTAGAGTGTGCCCCTTACAATGAGTAGCCTCTTTCACATGTTGAGACATTTCAAATGTGTCCAAAATGGTAAAAAGTTTTTTTGCACACTTATCATTAAAATCATCAGTATGAAAATTGAAGTCACCAGTTATAACTAGACAGTCAAAGTCTGTGGAGATGCTAGACAATAATTCTGTAAAGTCATCGAAGAAATTTGCAGCGTATGTGGGTGGCCTGTAAATAATTAATAGGAGAACTCTGGGGGAACATTTCAATACAGCACAAAGGTATTCGAATGATGGAAAATCACCAAATAGCATCTGTTTCCCCTGAAATACATTTTTAAATATAGCAGCAACCCCTCCACCTCTTTTTCCAGATCTACATACATCAAAAAAGTTATAGTTGGGAGGAGCTGTCTCTATCAGAACGGTTGCACTGTTATTTTGTTCTAGCCATGTTTCAGTTAAAAACATAAAATCCAGTTGAGCAGTGGTAATAAAATCATTAACTAAAAAAGATTTGTTATTAAGAGACCTAACATTAAGTAGACCCATCCTGATGGTGTTATTGATAGGCTTTAAGGTTGATTTTGGTTTGGAGGGAATAGGTATGAGATTTGAGAGGTTAGCAGTGCATCTAAGTTTCCCTTTGTTTACTCTCTTAGTGATTACAGCAGGAATGCAAAAGTTGCCATGTTTTGATGTAGGCAACCTTGGGTTCAACAGATTATGCAAAACTTCCTTTGTGCTGTGTCTACGGCTGAACCCTTTTTTGTCTCAGTAATAATCAGGACTACTATCAGTACAGGGAGGGGGGGGCTGGGGCGCCCTCCGCTTGGCTGTTATCAGACTGTGGTCATGACATGGGGATGGTATCATTGACGCAGATGCAAGTTTGATGCCAACATTTCTCAGTTTCTTAAATTCATCTGGAAAATCATAAAGGGAGGAGACAGTGGAACTGGAGTTGTCGTTGTGGCTATGGGAGAGATGAGGCTGGTGGTCATCATCAATGGGGGACAGCTGGAGGTCATCATCGATGGGTGAGTGCTGGAGGTCATCGTCGATGGGGGAGTGCAGAGGAGGGGGGTGGCCGTTCCTCGCCAAGCCAGCATCAGCAAAGGGGGGAGGCATGGTGTCGATGGTGTCGGGCAGGCTGTTGTCTCTCTTCAAGGTCTGTGGTCTGTCTGCTATCTGTGTGTCAGATAGTGGGACAGTAGATGTGTGGGGGAGGCTGTAGTCTCGCTTCTTCTCATGGTGGGAGAGTGAGAAGAGAAGATTGTCCCTTAACAGTTTTGAGCCTAACCTGTTTGGGTGTAGGCCATCTGCTCTGAAAAGATATTTGCGCCCCCAGAACAAGTTGAAATTGTCAATAAAGCCCCTTCCTCTTTCATTGCAGACTCTTGAAAGCCATGTATTCAGTGCAAGTAGACGACTGAATCTGTTTATTCCCCTGTCAACGGCTGGTATGGGTCCACTGATGAATGACCTAACGTGTAATTTGTCCAGTGTGTCCAATAGTTCAGTGAAATCCCTCTTCAGAAGTTCTGACTGTTCTTTTCGAATATCATTAAGTCCTGCATGCACAATAATCTGTGAGATTTTGGGGTTTTCCAGTATAATTGTGGCTAGTTTCTGGTTGACATCACTAACCATCACATCTGGGAAGTAGCATGTTTTGATCTTCTTACCGGTTATATCCTTTATGGTTGAGTCTCCTACAATCAGAGTGTCTGGTTCATCTGCTTTCTGTGAGATGGGCCCTTGTTGGCTTGAAGTGGCGGTCGCAGACGCATGCACAGCTCGACTCCGTGGTGACTTGTTCTTGTTCCGTCTCTGTCCCCACCGTCCGTCCGGACGCATCCTGGGGCTCAGGGGTGCACGGGTGGCAGATGCATGTGCAGCTGGCCTCTCTGGCGACAGGGTCATGGTCGGTCTTTGTCCACACCATCCGTTTGGACGCATCTTGGGGCTTAGGGGTGCATGGGTGGCAGGCGCGTTCGTGGACTCCTGGAGTGGCAGGAACCGGTTCTTCATCGGCATGGTAAACTTCAGCGATTGGCTAATCCGGCTGATTTTAGCTTTGGGAAGCTTAGCATTTGGCGTTGAGTGAACTTGTTGATTCACTTTGGAATGTTGTTTGGGCTTAGCGCCGACTCTGTGCCAATGAGAGGCAGTTGGAATTGTCTCTCTCTTGTCCAGCTTCGGGAAGGATACAGTATAGCTTTGATCATCCTGTTGTGGATTTGTCTGAGCTAGCTCAGCAAACTCACCCATCGGCACTGTATCCTGGAGAAGTCCTTTGCATTTTTCTAATGCTGCTAGCCTCGTTTCAAATAAAGCCACTGTCTGTTGCAGTTTGGTGCAGTCTGTGCATTTCCCAGTCTCTGTGCCTGAGACATCCGAGTACAGAGGCATGTTGGCGATAGGAAAGTCCAAGGCTTTTGCTGCGGTCTGATCCGGTAGTCAAAGTGCCAAAAAGTATTGTTGAATCGAGCAATTGAGGTTGACGGAAACAAACTATATATTCTTAAGTATTATGATCATGAAATAAAGTAAAATAAAGTAGACCTGAACGATGAATTAAGTACTTTTTGCCACTGTCTAGCGGAGCTTCGGGAAACACGAAAGCTGTCTCTTAGCCGAGTAAGTCTTACTTTTACCTCTTTTAACTGCTGTTTTGGTGATTTCCTAATGTGTTAGTGTATTAATGGCGGAATAGAGAAGTGATTTGAGCATTGGGCAATCCTCCAGCTAGTTAGCAACATAGGCCCACAACACATTTGGCTATTGCATTAGCAAACATTTTGTAGCTGATGACGTGTGTTCCGATATCCATACTTCCATAGTACACTATCCGCACTCACTAAGTGTGCTGATTTTCAGATGTCAATGTCTTCCAAAACCGAATACTCCATGGTGCACTACCCAGAAATTCTCGCAAAAAACATCCCGCTGTGAACGGTGAACTCTTTACGTGTAGTAGCTATAAAAGCTACAAAATAACTAAATTAATGCAGGCTATGTGGAAAATGCTCGTTGAGTCCACACTTCGCGGTTTGACCGTTTTGAGTACACCATCCCGGTCCTTTCAGTACACTTCTATTCGCCCCGATCTGAATTGGAACGCCCTACCTACTCAAACTAAGCATAGTGAGTGCGGATAGTATGGATATTGGAACACGGCACATAGTGACATGGTTAGCATAGTTCTAGCCCAACACTCCCGTTTCCCCATTCGGTTTTGTATCCTGTGTTACTCTCAAGTGATTTCACAATTTATTTATTGATAAATTCTCTGAAATCCCATATGTTTGCCCCTCAAGTTGACAGACAATGTTGCTTAGGGTTAATGGATGAATCTGGCTACATCTAATGCAGTAACATAGTAGCACACACCTCATTGAAAAATGTCCAAATTGTTCATTAGAATTACATCACATGGAGGATCGCCTCATGAAACGTGATTAAAGTAACCTTAACCTCTTGCTGGAATGTACTGTATTGCCAGCGTCAGACCACTTTTCTTTTTGTTTTAGTTGTGGTGCCTAATACTGAAGTGTACCTTTTTCCTATAGACTTCTCTTAGCAGTCCTCCATTTCAATGAGAATGGAGACAGATGTATCCCGGACAAACAGTGGTGAGGCACGCTACGCAGTCCGTTATCCCAGGTTTCGCAAGGGTGGCTGGGTTGTCCGACCCATAAAAGAGAAACCATCATATGGTGAGAACTTCATTCAGTTTCTAAAGATATTTTTTTAAGTCTAGTCAAATTTTACCTGACTCAGTCAATGAATTAACTATTCCGTTAAATGTGATCTCAATATTTCTTTCCCTCATCTAGAATATGCATCGGCCCTGATGGTCTCACTAAGAGAGGCATACATGAGGTCACCACAGTCCCTCCAAGAAGACAGCAACATCCTGTCCTCAGCTGCACCTGCCCCCCTATCCACACACCACAAGATCGCCAAGGATGAGGCAGTCGGCCACTATCTTCAACGTCATTCACGTTTCAAACAATAAATACATTGTTTACACCAAGGCATTTAGTGTGTTCATTTTGTTAAAGATGTATGTTTATTTATTGATCATCCCCCATATGCCGGCCATTTGAAACCTCTGTATGTTCCCCCTTCTTCTGGAAACTGTCTCCTGATTGCAGCCACAATACAAGCGGTTATCACCTTCCTGATCTCCCTGCCCAGAAACCCATGTGCCCATCGGACCACCTGTCTAGGCTGTATATCGGAATTGCCTAGAATGAGGGGATAAAAGTATTTGATGTAACAGTTTCCATTCTATTCAATAATTAAGTGTATGTGTACATTTAATTAAATATCCACTTAACTGTGAGCATCAAATGCTAATCTTTTGACAAGTTGTTAATTGTGTAGAGAACTGACAAGTATTGGTGTAAGGTGGATAATAATAAGGTAGTATAATTGTATTGTAAATTAGTCTTGTGTAAACATACTCTGCTCTGCTGGCGTGGATAGCGCCATGCTCCTGCCTGAAGTTGAGGTATGCAACCTGCAGCGAAAATGGGTTGAGGCAGCAAGCATCAAACCCGGGATGGAGCGTCAGGCAAGTAATGTCCGTGGCTGGGACTAAATCCTGCACTAGGGCTCAGTAAGCATCCACCTTCGACAACACATGCTGTCCACTGCCAATGCCATAGCCTCACAATGTCCACAAAGGCACCTAGCCAATAAAACACTAATCAGCCGTTTGGAGAAACCCTTCTTTCTAATTTGGCCCCCTCTCCTTCCTTCTAGCAGGCAAAATTGTATACTGGATTTTCAGACAGTGAGATATGATTGTTAGACTGTTATTGTAACTTTGGTATTGACATTATCTATGCATGTAGTCAATATAGCTAGCAGCTAGTGCTAACCAGCTTGAGCTTCCTTGTCTGCGTTAAAATCTCAGGTTGTACGTAAAGACAAAACGTTGCTGGCTTAAATTAAGACAATCTTCATGGATGTTTAATCAAGAACAAGGTCGTAAGTATGTTTGTTAAAGCAGATTTATTGCATAACACCAATGTATGCTCGTTGGCGTGCGTTTCTTCCTCAACATCCATGTTAACCGCGCTTGGACTTGACTGGACTCCCTCGCGCTACGTCATTTCCGGTCGGCGGTTTCATAGAGACGGAAGTTATTTTCATAATAATATCACAATTTTAGCTCAAAATATCGTTTTAGAATGGTTAAAAAATTATTCAGTCCTGCACATCTAGTTGTGTTATCCTTAATATACACTATTCTATGTAATGGTGTTTAACCTGCATGTTGCTCTTTAAATTAGGAAAGTCAGTATGACAAAGACATGCTAGACAACTATAAAAAAAACTAATTGTCACTTTTTGTGATCATTATAATACATTCTGTTCAATGGCTCAAGGCTGCTATAAGACCGTTTTCTTTATAAACATTCTTTAAATTAAGCACCTTTAATATAAGTAAGAACAATGTTTCTATCACTTGTCCACAAATGCTATCTTCATGTTTTTGTACATGTATACATTTGTATATTAGTATATAGCCTTATATGATAGATCAGTGGGTCACTCGGTCAGTTTTTCTGATAGTGTACACAGGCAGTGTGTGTCTAATAATCCCCAAGTGTACATATGCTGGTTGGATCCACGGATAAGGGATTTAAACAGGATTCCTATTGTGGGACCTCTACTCAAAGCTCAAAATACCCTGGTCTGTTTTGAGTGTCACATAGTCCAGATGCTATTGAGATGTTGTAAGTATGGTCCCTGGCCCAGTACTTTGGAGCTCCAAGAGTCATGCAGTATGTTGGGCTTGCTGGAAATAGTCAACCGATTGGCCGTCATAGTGCTATTTTTTATGTAGTAATAGTTATAAAGCATGGTAGTTGTATAAGGTGCGTCATGAACAAATCAAATGCATATAAGAAGTAGAGGCCTGCACAGGCCTAAAATTTCAGGCCTGGCCCGGCCCGGACCCCTGGCAATCAGGCCCTTACCCGACCCTACCCGACAAATTAAGCAATTACTGAGCCCGAGCCCGAACCCGAGCCCGACTAAAAGGGTCCGCTATTTAGACATGCCGGTTTCCCGACACTTTGGTCGCGTAATAGTTTCTCAGAAAGCCGACTTGAACAATTAAACAAATAATACTTTTAACACACGATTAACCCTTGCAAAGACAAGCTTCATGAATTTAATTAGACATCAATGTCGAAATAACGGGATGTCGCAATAGCAGCATGAAACGGACAGCCAGGATATATGACATCGGTAAATCTTAAGCGCCGCGTGAGTAGATAAATGAGCAGCACACATGAGCTCCTTGTCCATAGCCAAATTAGCCATGTGCGCCAAACAGAAGAAGGGCCCTATCTTGCGCCCGGCGCAATTGACTTTCTACAGTAGCGCGAGTAGCCACGGCGCATCCTTTGTCAAGATGACGCTGTAAATGCGATGATCCAAAATAGAAAATGAGAAATAAAAAGCTGTGCGGGTGAATGTTTTTCTGACCTGAATTCAAAAAATCATGAATACATAAAACCAACTTTACTTGTGCCAAGCCCGAGCCCTACCCGAGCCCGTGCTATTCATTGAATTTAAGGCCCGTACCCAGCCCGAATTTGCATATTGTGTCGGGGCCCGTCGGGCTTGCAGGCCTCTAATAAGAAGGAAAACATACACTAAAGTATATTTTCAAGCTTTCCATAATGAGTTATAATTAACTTGTTTACTTTGCCTATGGCACTGGATTAGTACAGGATAGTGAGCTTTACCCGATATATCTCGCCAGCCTCCAGCTATAACACATCTAGGGCCCTATTTACGACGGTCTAAAACGCAAGTGTTTTAGTGCAAAATGGAAGTAGCTTTGTGGGCAGTTCTATGGCGATGTTGCTATTATGACGGCGGATAAATGACTCTTGCGCCCGACGCAAATCTAAAATGGGTTGGTCTGAAACCCGTAGGTATGTTTTGGGCGTAACGTGCAATAAACCAATGAGAGTTCCATCTCCCATCCCCTTTAAGCGCATTTGACTTGACAAGTTGATATTTTCACAGCGTGTTTGCAGTCTCCGCTGAGACAGATGCATGACCACATGAATTTCAAACTTCAAATGGCTCAGTTTATGGCCAAATAATAGGCCTAATTCACACATGGAATAGTATTTTGTTCTCCAACTTCAGAAACACTGAATCATGTAAATTGCGGCAAACGTGTTTAGTTTGTGTGTGTTTAAACAGATGGGTGCGCACACACACGCACACCAAGTCAATTGCGCTGGATGCAAGATAGGGCCCCAAGTGTCTTAAAGTCCTTGGATATATATAGCCCATTAATATCCATCCTCTACTTACTACAGTTAGGATTTAAGCTAATTCTTCCTCTGTTGGCAAGGTTTGACGTGATGTGAAGCAGGATGAAATAAATCATCCATTTAAAAAGTCAGCACGTTTACATTCAGAGTCATAATCGGGTAACTAAATGAATAAGAACCTCAACATGACTTGTAAAATGCATGTAAACACCTTTATCCGATCTACTTTGCACAAAAATCGTTACATGAACGGACAAGCTAAATCGAATAAGAACACCTAGATAAGTCGTTCGTAGTCTGGTCTCTACCTGCATGTAAACAGCATCGTTTCGGAGTTTGCGTTCTGCGCATGCTCGAGATCTTTTCCGGGGGCCATGAGCCAGAAGTAGAAGGAGACGGTATACGTGTTGTTGTTGTTGTCGCCATCGGAAAACGAGAAACTGCATTTTTTTAAAAAGGTGGCATAGAAGATAGAGGAAGCCGGTGAATGTAGTTACCCTCTATAAGAAGCGTATCCCTGGCCGCGGGAGTGCGCATGGCATGCATTCAGTAAAGGTGGAAGCACACAGACACTACGCTTCGATTTCAGCCAAGGCTGAATTAAAAGTACATGTTTTCCTAAATGTGGGTCATCAACGAGGTTGTAAAGTAGTAACTTTGGGCACATCTGTCAAAATGAAAGTTTTTTTCTTCCGACGTCTTTATGATCTTTATTAATTCATTGCGCCACGGCCGATCTGACGGATATTCTCTGATATTATGAATCTTAAAGACTGCGTCGGGTTCTCAGACTCTCGGGTACTTCCACAACAAGTAAAGACTCCTAGTGGGGTTTATCTCGGCCATGGGAAGAAGGAATTGGGGGAATGCTGTACACGGACGGGCGGCGGAGGGGCTGCTCCGGCGGGAGAAAGATGTTTTCAGCAGACAGCTGTCAACTCACTTCGGGTCGGCGATTTATTTAAAAAGCTGGTGCAGAAGATGGAGGAAGCCGGTGTCGTGCCAATGTAGTTACCCCCTATAAGAAGTGTATCATCATCAACATGCATTCAGTACACACTACGCTTCAATTTCACCCAATGCTGAATTAAAAGTACATGTTTTTCTAGATTTGCTCATCAACAAGGTTGTAAAGTAGTAAATACAATCTTTATTCATTCATTGCACCGCGGCCAAACTGACAGGGATATTTTCTGATATTATTTAACGCGACATGGAGGAGAAAGCAATGTTTGGGAGTCGGAGGTCGGAACAATGGGGCGGAACAATTCCAGGGTATCGGGGATCAGACAGAGGTCGGAACAATGGGGCATCGGAGAAATGATATGGACCCGAAGTGCAGCTGTCTACTGAAAACATCTTTCTCGAATGCTGCCTGAATTTGTTGTTGCTGGTGACGTAAAGAGGTCAGCCCGTGGCTCTATTACCACTAGTTGAAATTGTTACAGCGCCACCTATCGTACCGGGGCATGACAATTGCAGTTGTCCAATTGCAGAGCATAGTCTAACTATTGCTTTAATCGGATTAAGCTGTGCATGTAAACATACTGAGTGTCTCCATGCTTGTTAGCCGATCACCACCTGAGGCTACCTTATAAAGGTAGGCATTGTCCATCTTGCTCCCAATTGACTCTTTAGCACTCAGGCCCCGCCCATATCCATTAGCACTCAAATTGGCCTTTATCTCAGCAGTTTTTGCTCGTTTGTTAACTTTAGTGGGGATGTCTCTGCTGGCGTGGCCCTTGTTGCGAGCGGCTGCTGATGCTCCAACGTAAGAGCACCTCTCCCTCAGCTGTGATTTATGACGCTGCCTGATCGGAACCAGGCCAGGACTTGTCAGTCCTAAAAGCACAGAAACACTGTGGTTTTGCCTGGAGACTGTTTTGCCTGGAGACTGTTGTGCCTGGAGACTGTTTTGCTGATTGTTTGCTGACACACTGCTTTGGCTTAGAATCTATTTCCAACATTGCTGCTTTGCCACGCTTCTACCCGCTTGTTGCAATCTGCATGCTTGCATTTCTGCTCAGTGCTTTGGCCTTCATCACGCTATAGTGTGCAGTCCTGAACTGGGATATATGGGGATAAATCCATTACTTTGCCCTCATTGTTCATTTGTTTGTTTATCATAAGTTAAATTGTGTACTTCGTTTATTCCTGTCTTTTGATTCATTTATTTCTGTTAATCATTTATTTTTCTGTTGCATACTTTTGGTTGGTTATTTGAACAAGTTTTGGTTTATCCGATTTAATTGAATTAATTTACGTTTGTTTGGCTGTATCCAGCGCCTGCTCCATTCACTGTGGCTTATTGTTTTTGTTTCATTTTCATATCCTTGGTTCAATTTGGGTTTTTGGGAACTATTTTGTATTGTGTCTTATTATTACTTTTGTTTTCTTTGTGTGCAATACCCCCTAATTGTGTTTCCCTTGTCCTTACAGTGGTTGCTGGTGGTTTCCCCCCCCCCCCCCCCACCCCGGTCTTGATTCTTTTCCAGGGTATCGGGGATCAGACAAATATCCCTTGAAATATGCATTTCTTTTACTTGTTGACTTTTCACTTTGCTCACTCAGGCATCTGAAAAAAAAAATCTTGTGTTGTGAATCTAAAGTAAAGAAAAAAATATTGGGATGCCAAATTAAGTGATTTATATAATAAAAACATTCACAGACATTTCCCCATTAAGAATGAATGAAGGCAGGTGTTCAATACGTACGTGGAGAGTCTGTTGTGTTCTCCTGTTTTGAATTTTTGGAGTTCTTTCTGATCTTGAAGGTTAGAGCCTGTATCATCTTTTGGGATAAAAAAAACATTTTATCGCCACAATGTTTCCAAGAATATTCCATTAAACAACTGAATAATGATTACATTTGAACTTGAATCATGAAGTGGGTTAACACTTTATAATAACTATCCGTTATAACTAGTTAATAGATCATAAGTAAACTGTTAATTAATGAGTTATTAATGACTTGTTAAGTGTTTGTTAACAGTGTTTGTTAAGGATTTATAATGATGCCTTGTAGATAGTTAATAGATCATTAATAAACTGTTAGTTAATGAGTTATAAATTACTTGTTAACTGTATGTTAATGATTTATAACTATACCTTATAAATTAGTAATAGATCATGAACAAGTTATTAGTAAATTACTTACTAATGACTTGTTAAGTATCAGTTAATAGTTTATATGTTATTGGGATGTTATTCTAAAGTTGCAACTATTCCTCATTTATTAACTGTTAGTAAATGAGGAATAGTTGCAACTTTAGAATAACGTCCCAATAACATACATAAGCTAATAACTAATACTTAACTAATATATTAACTCACACTTTACAGATCAGTTGTTAATAGTTTGTTAACCATCTACTAATACCAGTGAAACTTTGTAGAACAGCAAATGGGTGGAACAAGTTCAAGGTACAGAAATTTGATGTGATATTTAAAATATCAAATTTTTGTACCTCAACCTTGTTCCACCCATAGGCTTTTCTGTGTACTGTATTTTACCAAAGAAACACCACAGATGAAATGTTGAACATTGTGTTTAATGTATAGAAACACACATACTGAGCCATCACATGGCAGAACAGCAGTATACAACAGTATACAAACCCATGAGGTTTGTGTAGCCTACTTTTTGTGCAGGACATGAAAACAAAATAAATCAAAATCAAGCCATAGGCATTATTGATATGAACATGTCTTTCTTAGCACAACTTGGACCCTCTATACTTAGTGAACCAGACCCGAGCTACAACCAAACTGCTCTAGGGCACCATCCCACAGTGACACAACACTAGGGATGTAACGGTTACCGGTGTAGGCCTAACGGTAAACCGCGATAAAAAATGTTGTCAATAACAATTACCGTTTTCATTTCAAATAAAATTATTATCGCGGTGGATAACCGCGCCCGCGGTGTGGAAACCGTGTGCTTAAATCCTTCCCAGCGCTTCATCCGAGCAGTGTTTGGAATAACGCCGTTTAAAATAACGGCGTTAGGTAACGCCGTTATTTTTTCAGTAACGGGTAATCTAACTAATTAATTTTTCCGTCGTTACAACGCTGTTACTGACAGTTAAATGCGGTGCGTTACCATGAATTGATTGAATAAATTGCGTAATCCGAACGCACCCCTGGCTGCACACACAAACTGCTAGTGAGGACGGAGACCGGATGGGTTAGCGATTATGATTGGCTAAGGCAGAGTCGTGTTTCATGGTAGCCAATCGGAGCCAGTGTTTTTACACACAAGCCAGGATACGCGTGCCACACGCACACGCACACAAAAACACCAAACAGATTCGATGAGCAGTAGAAATGGCGAGTCCGGAGCAATCCGATGAAAAGTTGGTATTTTTAAGGTGGAGATATAAGCACTACTTCAAATTCATTGAGGTCAAAGGCAAGAATGTGCATGTAAAGTGAACATTATGAGGTCGCGGTCACGGCGATCTGCGGAGGAAGTGTCAGCGGGAGACGGAGAGCGAGTAATTGTTTACATATTGTTCTTTATGTCTTGAATGTTTGGATTAAACCTGAGGGGTGTTCCACAAAGCCGGTTTTATCACTTACCCAGCTAAGTTAACCCAGGGTTAGCGGCAACCCTAGGTTTTCCGTTCCAAAATGACCACGGCATGTAAGTTGCTATGGAAACATATGCTCTCAATCAAACCTGAGGGGTGTTCCACAAAGCCGGTTTTATCACTTACCCAGCTAAGTTAACCCAGGGTTAGCGGCAACCCTAGGTTTTCCGTTCCAAAATGACCACGGCATGTAAGTTGCTATGGAAACATATGCTCTCAATCAAACCTGGTCGGAGCAGGTTTTGCGCAGGTTAAGTTTGGAAGATAACCAGGTTTTGCTCAGAGTAGGCTATTTAAACCCACGTTTATCGCAGCTTTTACGTGTTCGCCTATTGATATCGGAGCGCAAATAATTTGTGCAATTCACAGAGAGATTAATTAGACCACGGCTCGACATATTGTCCTTTCCGGATGACTTTTTGCTGGAGAGATATAGTTTTTCCACGTGATTCTTTGATATATTTAAATAGCCTTCTCCAACCCTACATTGCAAATGTTACCAATCGTGGATCTGCCCTCAGTTCACTACAAACAATTTGCATAGCTTTCCGTTTTTTTGCGTTTTTAAGTGTTCCCAAATGGCTCCGAAATTATCCTTGTTGACTTTTCATCTGGGTGTTATATTTCAGGATTTCCTAATGTAATTGGGTGCATTGATGGCACACATCCAATGTGAGCAATACATTTCAACAGGGTGCGTTGCATTATGAACATATCATAGACCTCATATAATTGTTGTGCTTGTGCAAGATAGCTCAAAGTTTGTATTTGATCGCAGGGCAATTCGATGGGGATCTCCTAGGAGATCGAGGGTATCAATGCCTCCCGACGCTCATCACCCCGTACCCTAATCCCGCTCCTGGACCACAGACAACATTTAACCTGGCACACAGCAGAACCCGCGTTAAGATTGAAAATACATTCTGGATATTGAAGTCCAGATTCCAATGCCTACGTGGACTAAGAGTTTGTCCGGAACGGGCATGCGATGTAATTGTTGCATGCGCCGTCCTCCACAATATAGCCACTCTGCGCAAAGAGATGCCTCCCCACTTTACCCGTTCCTCGAAGAGGAACACATTCGCAAATGTTTGTAAGGGCTGACAAAGGATGCGAGACCACATTTGCAGAAATCATTTAAATAAAAAAAAATAAAAAAAACACTTTTCTTCCATCATTTTTATTCTTTAGTTGCTGAGGGAGGAAAAAGAATAATTAGTACCTTGATCTGTAAAATATGCGGCCCGTTTCGCCATTTTGATCAGGATTTCCATGATCCATACATCACGTCTTTATAGGTTTGCCGTGAACGCGCACAACCCTGTGTTAACCAACCCCGTGTTGATTGAACTAATTCATAACCGGTGCTGTGGAACCGACAGCTCTGGGTTA
This sequence comes from Micromesistius poutassou, assembly GCF_964030765.1. Lineage (NCBI taxonomy): Eukaryota > Metazoa > Chordata > Actinopteri > Gadiformes > Gadidae > Micromesistius > Micromesistius poutassou. Next base: position 9,290,210 of record NC_140280.1, on the reverse strand, counting down.
GTCGGCACAGGATCGGACAACCTAGAGTTCAGCGTTAACTCTGTGTTTGTTAAACCTCCGTTCTTGGAACACCCCTCTGTCATAAGGTCTGTTGATTAACTTATCTGTGTTTACCCACTGACATAGAGGAAAAACAACAGATTGGGAAACTAGGTAGACATGGTGTATGCAGAAAATATCGCAAATAACAACATTCCTGATGGACAGAAAGGGAGATATAAGGAGGGTCCCAGGACTAGCTCTCGAGTTCTTTGTCAAACCAACTCGGCTTTGCTCTTACTTGTTCGCGAGTAAAAATAAAGTCTTTTGTCATTCTTGCTCCGGTTTCCTCTACTCTCTTATTTAAGTTATAGTGTTAGATGCGGATTATCCACCACAGTTTCCGTAGGCCTATCAGTGCTTTCTGAACATATTGAACACACTTTTAAAAAATACCGCGATAATACAGAAAACCGGGATCATTTTGGTCACAATAACCGTGAGGTTAAATTTTCATACCGTTACATCCCTACACAACACCTAAGCTTTCTTCTTCTTTTTCCTGTTTTCATGTCCTGCACAAAAGTGAGTTAATATATTAGTTAAGCTAATAACTAATAGTTAAGTATTAGTTATTAGCTTATGTATGTTATTGGGACGTTATTCTAAAGTTGCAACTATTCCTCATTTACTAACAGTTAATAAATGAGGAATAGTTGCAACTTTAGAATAACATCCCAATAACATATAAACAAGTCATTAGTAAGTAATTTACTAATAACTTGTTCATGATCTATTACTAATTTATAAGGTATAGTTATAAATCATTAACATACAGTTAACAAGTAATTTATAACTCATTAACTAACAGTTTATTAATGATCTATTAACTATCTACAAGGCATCATTATAAATCCTTAACAAACACTGTTAACAAACACTTAACAAGTCATTAATAACTCATTAATTAACAGTTTACTTATGATCTATTAACTAGTTATAACGGATAGTTATTATAAAGTGTTACCTGAAGTGGTTTATAAATCAAAAGGAGAAGATGGTAAGGTATGTTTCTTCGATCGACAGTGGAGGATGGCCCTGGTTCTGTTGCCTCATCTTAATCTCACACCATCTGGAGATTGCTAGGATTTGATTAAGTTACCTTCCTGATATTGGGAAGTCGTTTCAATGTGCTCATTCTCCAAGCCAACACATTCTCACTCAGAGTTTGTCAAAAGTCGACGCCAGGGGCTTTCGGCGTTAACTGCTGACGCAAAGGGTGTCCCCTGCGTCTTCGTTTGACGCAGGGGGTTTGTAATCACTCCATGGCGATATCTGACAGCCAGGGAAAGTGCTCCCCCGTGTGCATTTAGGATAAATCCTTTATCCTAGGATATAGGAAAGAATATAGGATAAATAGTCCTCATTTATATAGCTCTTTTATCCAAAGCGCTTTACAGTGTTGACTGACATTCACCCATACATTCACACACCAACGGCAGAGTAAACCACGCAGGGCGACAGCCAGCTCATCAAGCACAATTAGGGTGAGGCGTCTTGCTCAGGGACACCACGACACTCAGCTAGGAGGAGCCAGGGATCGAACCACCAACCTTGCGGTTACCAGCCAACCCGCTCTACCTCCAGAGCTAATGCCGCCCGGGTAGTATGTGTTAGGGTTAGGGTAGTAGTGGTTAGGGTTAGGGTTACGCACTTATCACTGTTCGCCGTGGAGGGATTACATTGTAATGAGTTGAAAACCCTGTGTCGAATGAAGACGCACAAGGACACCCTTTGCGTCAGCAAAATGCCAGAAGCCCCTGAACAAGCATTGATTTTTGACAAACTTGGAGTGAGACTGCGTTGTCCAAGCAGGTGTGCTCGCAGGAGGTGTGTGTGTGACATATGAATTGAAAGAAGCAATAAAATATGCTGTTAAGCAAGTGTCCAAACTGACAAATGGTTGTGGTAAAGTCCCAGCAGGCGACTGTATATTTTACAATAATTGATCTGTGTGTAGTTGACTTGGGGATCCATCTAGTATGAATATTAATCTTCAAGAGCAGAAAACATTAATGCATTCTTGTAACCAATGGCTTGCCTCCCTGCCTGAGTTGGACACAGATTCAACATGTACCATTAGCACAATGTTATCTAGGGCTAAACCTGAAGCACAGAAGTGTGTTTCCTGATCAACATGTGGATCCTGATCTGTGACATGATGTCTTTTGTAAGTAAAAGACTGCCATAAAGAGTAAACTAAACCCACAAAACACAGGAACGCACACAGCTGACCTAAAACAAAGCTGTTTCTGATTGGTTTCACTCAGGCTCAGTGTTCGGGCAGAGCCCGTCTACGGGGAGCCTTGGCACGCTCTATTGAGCCCCATTGTATTGACCTTGGTTGCAGTTCCATTAGAATTCCACTGGGGGTGATCGCATGAGTGCAGATTGAATGGGGGTCTATGGGGCTAGACGGCTAAATGTATCTCTTTCACCTGCTTGTCGTTGAAATGTCGCAGATTTTATTGTTTCCGCAAGTTCTATATAGATTATAGTTCAAAAGTCGAATGAATAAGTACTTATGTCCTTTCGATTTCGGCCGTTGTTGGCCATACATGCTAGCATTCTGCTAATGAATGCTGATTGGTCAGGGACGGACTTGCGACAGATTACGACCAGAGACCCCTCTTGATGGCATCTGAAGCTGAAGCACAATCAGAAACATTATCTTAAGGAGGACTTCCCGTCAAAGTTAATTGTTATATATTACATATAATACATATAATTTGAGAGCGAAACCCCGTCGACTACTATTCATTCTGCACTCACCGGCGAGCGCCCTCGCATGGACAGAGATGTGTTACCACAACCAGTTAAAAAACCGGAAGTCACCAGAGAGTGCCAGGTCTCTTCATATTAGACATTCTCTGGTTCGGGTAAGATCGGGTGTTCAGGTGAGGTGTGCAAAGGTGTAGCTGAAGGGGCAGGGCATCCTCACTCCAAAGTCAGGTCTGCTCCTGTAAGAACATAGCAGCTAGGGTGAGCAGGTGGTCTGCTTTGAGCCCCACACCTTTACAGTGGCAGAGAGACTTGCATGCATGGGAACAGACTTTCAAAGCGCAACAATCATTATTATAACAATTACTTTTATAATTATATCATGACATACTACTCTATCATACATTGTGAGTATGCCTTGGCCCTAATGAAAAATATGTTGAAATAAAGCAATCATGTTTTCACCACATAGCTCATATAGCTACAATTGAAATAGCTATTTTTCAATCAAATCAAACAGATTTGGAGCTGGTTGTTGACATAAACGTGTGTTGTCATACTTCCAAACCTGTGGTGTCACATTTACCTTTGTTATATTGACATAATATAGTCAACTTGGATCAAAAGGCGTGTGCCTTTTTGCTGAGGCAATACAGCAGAAACAAACCGTGTTACTACAGATAATGTACATAGCAGTCAAACCTGTCAGAATGGCTACGGACCTCCTGCTGTCAAACCCTGAGTGTCAAACTGAGTGTGCTCTCAGCCCACCGCTTCCACTCCGTGTGAATTTTCCGGCAGAGGATTGCTTTTAGTACTGACTCCTTCACACCCTATTCCTTACAGAGAGTACACAGGGAAAATCACACACACGCACACACACACACTTTATCGTTGCCGTTTTATACCCTGTATCCCTTTTTAATGTTTGCTAACCTTTGTCTGGATAGAAAAACTACTTAAGGCTACTTCAATTATGCTAAGTGCAATAGGTTTGAAAAACAGGTTTGAAAAACAATAAAGTGATGAGTAAATGATCATGATCTTTATTCCACAGGTCTGGGGGGAAGAGTGCTACTATAATTTACAGGTACTTCAGTCTAAATAGTCTAGTCAGTTTTATATGTTAGGAGAATGAGATACATCTGCCAAGGTTTCAAATAGGGTTATCTATTAATATTTATTATATGATAGAAGAGAAAATGAATTGCTGTAGGAATCCACAGAGTTGTGTCAGAGCTTCCTAGCTGTGTATGAGATGCAGAGCTGCCAACTCTCACGGTTTTACACACATTTTTGCCTGCTTACACACGCGCACACGCCACACATCCACTTTCTCACGGCAAAAAAAAACAACCCCCCCCCCCACAGTCAACATTTACACCCGCAGACCCTGCTATAAGGTATGCATTACAAGATTCTACAGAATCTCACGCCAGCGAAAACCCAAAAGTTGGCAGCCCTGATGAGATGAGAAGAACCACGCTCCACCGATGTTTCCCAATGGCCGACTAATTATCGTAGCAGCTCCACAACAACTTCCTGTGGAGCTAACAAGCTTTAGAGCCATCCATCCCAAACCAATTAGTCTCGTTATAAACCGCAGAGTTAGTATTCTGTGGAGGAACAATATATTTTTATAAGTAAGCCCCCGTGGTGTTGTTGATGGTCCTCTTTAGCTACCCATTTCCCAGTGGGTGCTGTCCAGAAATGTTCCCCTGTTGTGAAACAGCTATCCTGGCTGCATCAGCTAAATTCCCCCCTCCTGAATTATTGAACGTTTCATCCTGGAGTGAACTTAAGCTGTTGTGTGTGTGTGTGTTTACACTCTGTGTTTTAGGTGTGGACATTGCACACCCCCCCACTCTAGCCAGGCTTTTCCCTGGAGGCCGGAGACACGTTTCCTGCGGCGTGAACAGCATCCAGTCGCTGCTGCTGTTGCGGTACTTGTGTCATTGTTGGCTGCACTTAGCAGTGACTGGGATGGCCAGCTATTGCTGCCGTCTGGGGTGAATGGGTGTTGGGCGTTGATGACAGCTGCTTCCCCAGAAATAGTGGCCAATAGTGGCCAAGTGTTTTAAACTGGCCTGAAGAGCAGTAAACTCAGCCAGCATTTGCATAAACCGTAAATGCCAACCTTTTAAGGAACATGACCTTCTCAATTCTCCCACCATTTATCTAAAGTTTACACCCCTTTTTCTCTCTCTTATCTTTTCCTCTCGCTTTGTTTCCTCTATCCTAGTCCCTCTCTGCTCCCATTGGCTTACTGTCATGACAGACGCCAAAAACACAAGTAATTCCCTGAAATCACCCCAAAAATGTCAAACTGAATATAGCTGCTTTATTCATACATCCGTTTTGTAGAAAATCACGACAGTGAAAAATACCACAGTAACACCTCATACAAAGAATAAATCTGTGTCGGTTCTTGTACGTATCTGTATGTAATAAAACCGGTATGCAGATGAGTAGCTGAATCGAAATCATTAACATGATCTTGTATAAAAAATACTACACCAAGAAAAAGTACTACATTAAGAGCAGAAAGATTTAAAACAACAATATCATAGCAGAAAGAATATCCCCCATGCATACTATTTATATTCTCTCCATGAAGCAGCCTCCAGGCTCGATGCTATGCTCCGCTTCCTCTTCCCCCCCCTCCTCCCTCCCCACACACACACACACACTCTGGTTTCAGTGTCTCTTTGCTGCACCTTTACTTTTACATCCCCAGGAAAATGTCACCCTTCCCATTTCCCCGTCCTCCCCATGCTGCTCGCGCGTGTTGGAGTGCAGGAGACGGATGGTCTCTGTGGTTACACAGGAGATTCAAAGGCAATTACAGGAGGTGCTGAGGCTGGCCGGCTGCCGGCGCGGCCCGGGTAATAGACGGACCACTGGGCTGGCTGCTCCATCTCCCCGGCCCACATTGGAGACAGCAGAAGGGGGGAGAGCCTAAGAGGTCACAGATACCTACTGCTCCGTCTCATTCCTATTTTCAGCAGGGGTAGCGGCCATCAATTTGTCATGAGTCATCATCGATCGCCCCCCCCCACCCCCCAACCCCCCTAAGGGGGGCTTAGGGGGGTTGGGGGGAGCGTACCTGGGAAGCAGGAAGTAGGTCATGGCAAAGCAGGGTGAAATAATGGAAAAGTAGGAAAAAGGGGACAATGCAGGTAGTGATCCTCCATCAAAGTCCCCATAATATAGATTATTAATGTTCTATTATTATATCTATTTCTGTATATAACTGCTTACACAACTCTGAACTCCCCTCCTCCCGGTGTAAATAAGTCATTTGGACTTGGTCGCCGTTTGCCAAATCAGCTGTCGAGCCTGGGAAACCTGTCTTTCCTGTCTGTCCGGTTTATTGTTATTACTTACATTATTATTTATTCACCATGTTTATATTTTATTCATTCATAGTATTAGCAATAGCAATAGCATTTACAATTTTCTTATCTTTATTTGGTCTGGGCGGCTTCAATATTATTGTAAAATCAAAAATGTTAAACGCTGATAAGAACCTTATTGATCCCAGAGTGGAAATTCAGGAGAGAAGCCCTGGGCCGGCAGAAGGAGGAGGCCTGGATACAGAGCTTAGCCTACCTGGAGCCTACACCTACCTTGGGCCTACACCTACCTGGAGCCTACCTGGAGCCTACACCTACCTGGAGCCTACACCTGCCTGGGGCCTACACCTACCTGGGGCCTACACCTGTGTGGAACCTACACCTGCTTGGGGCCTACACCTACCCGGGACCTACACCTGCGTGGATACAGAGCTTAGCCTACCTGGAGCCTAGTCCTGCGTGGATACAGAGCTTAGCCTACCTGGAGCCTACACCTGCGAGGGGCCTACACCTGAGTCTATTCATGGCCAGATGAGCCTGAAAGTCATTTGTTATTGGGGGGGCCTTCAGTTTGGAGCTGCGACCTCCAGCCATGGTGCCATCTTCCTGGGCCGCAGCCCAGCTGAGACTCATTAGCCGGGCCGGAGGGCAGCAGGATGATGAACGAGCCGCCTTCTCCCTCCTCCGCTCCATAGAGACAGCCCCGGGTCTGCCCACAGCCTCACACAGACACAGCTTTGGGGGTGGAATATGTATACATATCTATATATAGATATGTATACATATTCCACTGTTCCACATTTGGTATGCTCGTGTGTGACACTGACGCAACACACAGGCGACCAAACACACAGGCGACTGTCGTAGATAAAATACAACATCTAAACAAAAACTAAGAGAGATCGAGGAAGCCGAAGGTTTGAGTGCTAAAGATTTTATTATCACTTGAGAACAAGCAACGACAAAATCCTGAGTTGGTTTGACAAAGAACTGAACAGCCACTCTCTGGCCCCTGCTCTTATGCTCCATTGTGCCCATATATCATCCATACGTTGTTACCCCATCCCATGCATTTTCCCTTATTGGGAACATGTGGTGCCATCTCCCTGCATTCTTTGCTTATATGGTGACATATTGCCCGTCCCCATGGACCTCCTTGAGGCCCATCTAAACAGAGCATTCCATACTGTGCAGCCCCAACATACTAAGAACATATATCAGATACACATCATGTGAGGAGAGCATTTCTTTGGTTGCTTAGTGTTTCTCCACACTTATTTAATTAATATAGCATACTGGGCAAGATGTTGACTGCATATTGCTTAACAAATTTCTCCTATACGACCAAACACACAGACACACAAACACGCACACACACACACACACACACACAGGCGACCAAACACACAGACACACACACACACACACACACACACAGGCGACCACAGAACAACCGGTGTCCTATACCCTGCAGAGAAACACAGGTCCAATACAAGCGCATGTCTAGGATGCGCACACACTCACACATGCATGCAGAAACACACACAGGTGCACACACATATACACACATACACACAGAAAGAGAAAAGACACAGAAATATATAGACCGTGAAGGGGCATTTTAGAAAAAATAAAATATCTTGACAGGTGCTGGGCCCGACTGAATATCCCAGGGCAAGATAGAAAGTCCCTTTTTAAAGTATGTGTGTGCAATATTCTGAGCTTTTTGCAAAGTGGAATTAATCCTGCAATAACAACGTTTGACATCAATTGAACCATGTTTGGTTTATCTATTAGTTCAGCTTTGTGTTAAGCACTGACGGGCTCAAACATGCTGACGGGCATTTCAATACGAAGACAATGTTATTCAACAAGCTGATATTTTCTTGGCTTTGCCTGGATACTTTGGTCGATTATGTTCTGATGAATCCAGATGATTTCTCTTTTTCAATCTCTCATCAGCTCAGAGTGTCTGCATTCACGTGACACCATCTTTGTAATTGCACCTCCCTGGCTTCCTGATTGCAGCCAGTGTAATCATGGTAAAAGATGGGGTGCTGTTTACTAATCATGAACACAAGAAGAGAAGTTGCACAGAGGGAAAAAACTTTTGGAATTGTTCATATGGAAGAAAATTTACCTTACATTATTATGTTAACATATACTTTTTATCAGGCCTATATGCTATATAAATATAACAATGGTCGAGAAAAGCTTAAGAAGACAGGTCACCATTCCTCTCTGACTGTGGCCTGGAGTGGTGCCAGAAAGTCTGGTGATTGGCTTAATTGTGGTGACCCACTGACAGAGGTCAAGAATCAGGGTGAACTGAGGTTAGCCTAGGGGCAAAGAAGAGCTGGACACTCCAATTGATGCCGTAAAACTGTTGCTTACCCACTCCCAAAAACTCCTGGGAGGTAAGATGCAGGCCAGGAGGGAGACTAGAAAGATAACAGATTGCGAATGGTTGGACATGTGTGTGCAGGGGATCCATAGGTAACAACATTCTTGATGGACAGAAAGGGATATATAAGGAGGGGCCCGTGACCAGGGGCCCGTTTCAGAAAGCAGGTTAAACAAACTCTGAGTTAAAACCTTAACTCTAGGTTGACCAACTCTGAGCTGTCAAACTCTGAGTTTTCTGTTTCAGAACAGGTGATAACACTTAGTTCAATCAACTCTGAGTCAAGGTAACCCTGAGTGAAGCCCGTGCATGAGGATATAAAAAGCCCTCATCAATGGAACACAGATAACATGATTCACCATGGAAACAAGCGATAGAAAGCCTCGATCCTCCTACTTCTCCTTAGTAGAGTTGGAAATATTAATGACCGCATATGCAGAAAGTGAGCATATATATATTTTTTTATATTATATATATATTTATTTTTATATTATATATAAAAATTGCTGACTGAGTCAATGCGTGAGTATTAATTGGAGAAACAAAATAAATGTTTTGTCTTGAATGTTCCACTTATTCAATAATTATATTCCATGTGTGTTTGTGCCCACAGGTGGATGTTTTTTAATTGTTTCAACAAAGGATTAACAACTGTACAACATTTGTCCTTCTAGGAAATAAAGAAGACCTCATAAAATGAGAGGCATATTTTCGTTCTTTGACACTGGGGAGGTGATGGGTCAGTTAGAAATGATTGAAGCATATCATGTCTCTAACAGCTCTTCCATCTCGTGCATCAGCAGGGGGGTCAGGATTATTATCAGGATCATTGGGACCAATGTCCTCTTCCGGACATTGGTCTCCTCTAATAGTGGCAATGTTGTGGAGAACCACACATGCCACTATAATGTCACAAGCCCTTTCTGGGGTGACCCTGAGCCTACGAAGGCACTGGAACCGGGCCTTGAGTATCCCAATGGTCATCTCCACTCTGGCTCATGTCTTGCAGTGAGCCAAGTTGTAGTGTTGCTGTCGGCCATTGTCAAGGTCAGGGTAAGGGGTCATCAGATAGTGCTGGCAGGGGTACCCTCTGTCTCCGAGTAGGTAACCATCAAACTCTCCTATGATAATACAAGATAGTTAGCAAGATAGCTATTGTTTCAGTTGCAATAGGAGGAAACAAAATATTGATCATAGGATATAGCTATATACTGTATATAAACTCACCACGGGCAAATCTGGCACTCAGTGTAGACTCACGAAACATTTGTGAGTCATGCACAGATCCAGGCCACTTCGCTTCCACATTGTTGATCATGTGGGCTGCATCACATTTGATCTTCACAGTGAAGAGCAGTAATTAGCTGTATAGTGAAGTATATTTCATTTGGAATGTTTAAGGCTACTATTTAGGCCTACCTGTACATTAATGCTGTGGACAGATTTCCTATTCACATAATCTCCTTCATTTATTGAAGGATCTATGATAGGAATGTCAGCCAATCACACCTGGAAACCCTAAAATATATCAAATTGACTGATTAGTGCTTCAAGTCTCAAAGCTTTATGACATAAATGAATTATTGCTTAGACTGATACCTGCAATTCGTCTTTGAGAAGTCTGGTGGGTCTGTGACTTGGGAACACTACAAACGTGTATAGTAGCCGTTTCAGTGCAAGTGTCACATTTCGGACAGCCCGACAGACAGTTGCCTTGGACACATGCTCTGCATCACCGACGTTATACAAAAAACTGCCATTGGCAAAAAAACAAAGTGCAATACAAAGAATTTACTCGGAACTGAGTGTCCACGATGTGTCATGTGAATGATGTGAGGGCTGAGGATATTGTTTATGGTGCAGAGAAACAGAAACGCTCAAACAGGTACTCATCAGGGAATGATAAAACATCCAATTGGGGTCTAATAATCCTCTCCCGATGGAGATTTCTGCGGAGTATCTGCGCCTCGACATCAACTGGCTCTTCAATAAAAGGACACACCATGTCTGCCACTGCCATCGGTCTGCAGGCTTCAATTTAAGAGCAGGAGAAAACCTGCCAGCGAGCAGGTTAGGTTGACGGAGTATGTTGCCAGGGTAACTGACTTAGAGTTAAGCTGAACTGGCTTTGTGAAACCGAAAAGTTTCCCTCATCTCGGGGTTAACTAACTCAGAGTTTTCACTAAACCTGCTTTCTGAAACGGGCCCCAGCTCTCCAGTTCTTTGTCAAACCAACTCGGCTTTGTTCTTACTTGTTCGCGAGTAAAAATAAAGTCTTTTGTCATTCTTGCTCCGGTCTCTTCAAACTCTCTTATTTAAGTTTTAGTGTTAAATGCGGTTTATCCACCACATTCACCCAAAGAAATGTTCACTGAGGTATGCACACAACACAAAAAAACAACACAGTTGACCAAATCCAGCCAAGAGGCAGCTGGACTGTTACACCCTACAGAATGCATGTTAACATCCTAAACAATGTTGGCATGCAGATGCAACAGACATCCAACTTGGAACAAAGAACAATACTAAAACTAACCCACAGTGAACCCTGTCTTATTCATTCCCCCCACCCCCCCTCCCTGTTATCTGTGAGTCACACGATAAGCTTCATAGTAGTCACGGTGGGAGAGGAAGAAACCCTTGCTGTAATAAACTTACTCAGCTCTTGGTTGCCTCAGAACAAGAGCAAAGTGATGCCATTGAAAGCCAAAGGCATAAACAAGAGCAAGCGCAGACGGGGGATGTAAAGGGCAACACTGATCCAAGGTCATCATACGGAATAGCGGCAGAGAGTATACCCATGCACAGGGGAGTGAACACAAACACATTTACTGATCAATGTTGATCATGTTGGCCGTCCATTGAGTTCATGTCATGTCTAATGAGCCAGGACTTAAGGAGTTCCTTGTGTCCTCTCCTGGGACCATTGCCCAGCCATCCAGGGCTCTAGATGTGGATGATTAATGACTGGGGCACAGATACCTGACATTACTGAGTGCTATCTAAAGTTATGATCGAAACAATCAAATATTAAAGGTGACACTGTATTATACCACCAGGTATAAGCCATTACAAACTGTTTTGAAAATCTGATTCTTTTGAAATCACAAGTGGGCGTGTCCACCTAGATGTGTGCTGGACAGATCAGTCTACCAGCCTACCCAGTGGACTATAGCAAACGTTGCTCGTCTATCCAGCACACATCTAGGTGGACGCTCCCACTTGTGATGTCAGAAGCGGCAGATTTTCATAAAGGCTTGTAAGGCTAATCACATTCACACCTGGTGGTGTAATATGTCACCTTTAAATATGTTTGCCATGTTTTGCAGCTTTTTCACAATCAGATCACTACCTTTAAAGTTTGGTATTTTTGGGCCACCTGTTAAACTTTGTCATTTTAATAAAGGAAAATAGGCTTTGATTAAGAAATGGTATGATATAAGCTACCTATTTGATAGTATAACTACCAATAAAAATAGATGACAAAATAATTTGACTGATAATAGGTTGTTACCTTATTGAATATGTCAGAAGGCTGGTGAAGCCGTTGTCAGCCTGCACTCCCATGTTGGCGTTAAGCCGGATTCTACAGCGCTGATAAGTGCTGAAGTTTCAGCCTGAATTGAGCTGTGTGTGAGACACCATGTCGCTTAGTAGTAGTAGGGATGTTTCCTTCAACTCTTCCCCATTATATATGTTCCCCTCAAGTCGGGTCACGGTTGTGACGGGGCGCATAGCTACCGTCACGGTAGCGATACGCTACCCACGACAAGAGACTGAGTGCAAATGTTGCCTGTGTGTTTGTCTTGGTTGTCTATGTATTCTGTTACCTTCATACTGTTATAAAATCATTTATCAACCATGTCATTTATCATACGCGCTACAGCAGTTTAATACAATCTTGCAAGTACCATCATTACAACTTACTGTTTAATACCATTTACCATTAACATCACCTGTTCTGTCGCAATAACCACTCAAACAAGTATGTCGTTGTCAAATTCCAGGTCAGTTTATTTAGTTTAAAATTGACATGTTAACACAGCGTAAATGTTCGTCTTTCCAGCGTCTCGTCTAGTGTTTGTATTAGAGATGGGCCGTTTCTGAAATGGCATACTACATACTGCTCGTATACTGATCGTGACGTAAAAGTAGTAAGTAGTATGCAGTACGCGGAATTTTTTTTTTTGCAGTATGCGACAGTTACCCGGATGATGTACTAATCGGTCAAAAAATTCTAGTATACATCCAGAGCTCACTACGTCGGATACTGTATCCCATAATGCAACGCGGCACCGCTGAACATTTAAAATAATGGCGGACAATGCGAGCGGCGAATACAAATACAAATACATAAATGTATAATTAGTTGTAATTAGTTGTTTATTTTGATGTGATAAGCTTTCGTATGTTTTTGTAATCGTGTGTTTTTCATTGTTAACAGAACAAATGGCTCAACCGTTTATATTTATAACCAAATTTTTTGGTCATGTGACTGGGTAGTACACTGCATGATACTTGTCATACTTGCATACTATACTGCATACTAGGGCGAGGAGTAGTATGTAGTGCACAGTATATACTGTGTCAGTATGCAGTATGTAGTATGTAGTATAGCATTTCAGAAACAGCCATTGTGTGCCGCGTCAACGGGGTTTAAATCGACGTCATAACTAAACCGGAAGTGACCCAGAGTTGTTGTAATTATTTTTATTGCTGTTTTTATACATTTTGGCTATGCCAAAATAGAGCAATAGTACACGGTTTACTGTGCTTAAGTGTTTCTAGCTTATAGAGGGGAGAATGGTAGCTGTTTAAAGCTGTTGTGTAATTTAACTTGTAACACCCCTGTTTCACGTGTATATTGGTATGCGCCAATTAGTAGGGTTAGGCCTATTTAAGCTGACGCTCGTCAGTTGTTCTGGGGAGCTGCTGGTGGAAGGACGTATGTCTGATTACTGCTCTCGTAAAGTGACTTGTTTAGAGGTCCGATATACTGAAGTTTTGACTTGTAATATTTTTGTGACTCTCAGGTCCATTTATTTTGTTTAGACAACAGTATTTTCTTTTCGTTGATTTTTGTTTTATTTTTATTGCCTTATGGGCCTTAAATTGGGAAAAATAAAAAGATCCCATCATTTCCTATACTTCTCGTCTGCTCCTTAGTGATTTACACCTAGCTCAAGACGCTCCAACACATCTACCCATGACAACGGTGAATATTTTATTCAACCTCTTGTAGCTGTAAAAGGTAAGTGATGAGGGGTGGGGGAGGCAGTAATTGCATACCAGCCCACATGCTGGTATTTGTGGGTAACCCAGCAAAGGAATGCTTATTAAACGGTAAGCTCACTCAACTCAATGCAGAAGAAACCAAAATTATAATTACCTTGTTCAAACACATTTTGTGGATACGCTTGAATTACTAATAAACAATGTGTACTTCTCATACATTTTTATGGGGTTTATATTATTTATTGGAACACGCATGCACTGACACACACACGCACACATTTATATAACGTATTTATACACACATCTTTATCAACACATGTGGATGAACATAAACAAAAACGAATAAATATCATTACAAAAGGAAAAAATACATTTACACCATTCAACGTGACTCGTGTAACATGCAATTTATGTAATGATTCCTAAATACTGCTCCATGCATAAAATATAAGCATAAATGCATGTTGTAGTAACTATCCCATATAACCCATGGTAACATCAATGTGTGGACTTCTCTCCATGGCAGTGACCCTGAAACCCGCATGGGTTTTATGCACACAGTACACCTCTGTTTGGAAACTCCACATGAATACTCCATGAACACTCTGGTTAATTATCTGGGCCATCTCCAGAGAGATCTCGAGGGGAACAAGCAGCAGCTTGTGGCGGGAAACACTGGAAGACTACAACCCATCTCCAGCCAGCGATGCTGTGTGTTGTCCCGTGGGCTTGTTCTCTTGTACTATGACAATCCATCTAATGGGTGATCCCCAAGGGAGTTGGAGCTGCAGCAGGAGCATCCCTCATTTAGTGCTCCAGTTACCCTGGTGCTGAGGAAACAGATGGCTGTTCTACGGGGAAGGAAGCGTGTGTTTGTTTAGAGTCTGGGATAAGTCTGTCTGGTTCATCTTTCAGACGTACGCCGTAACAGGGCTTAGGAAACAGAAAGTGTTGTGGTGACTTAACACCAGGGCCCTGATAACTAACTAGCAGGTTATAATAAGTTTAAGCTTCCACCGTTGCTCTGACTCAAGCAAGTGTGTCTGTGGACTGTCAGGTGTTTCCATTTCAGAACAGTGGATTTAAATCTCAGTGATGGAGTTCACTCTATCTGGGATTGGTTGAACCTGAAAAGATGCGTCCATGACAGGCTTCGAAAGCCATCTTCTATCCCACCCTGAAAATGTGATCGGAGATGCTGTTTCAGTGCCTTCAGTGGTTCAATCTGCGAAACAGGGTGCAATGTAATCCTGTGTAGCTGTGTCACTGTTAATCCTCTGAAACTGATGGTATTCATCACTGACAGGCTCAGATTTTTATTGTCTGACAACATAATGGAAAAGGATCCCTACAGATTAATTCAACTTTTTTCTTACCTTTCGCTTGATACTGTCTGTCATGTTATTGACTTGATACTGTCTGGTTATTGTGTCCAACCAAGTCTCGCTCAAGGAGAAGTCTTGCTCTGACATCTTGTCTGACATCTTGTTCCTGTCTTGTGTTGCAGGAAATTCCATTACAAGCTGCACCCTTCGCGCTAATCTTTTAGATAACACAAAGCTACGATTTCTGTAGTCCAACACAGCAAACTCTAGCCGACAATCCTCTCTCCCAATCTCAGTCACGCTTCCACCGTCTCGTCCCACAGCCGTTCAGCCAACTTGACTTGGTTCAACACGATAAGAAATCAAGCAAAAGAAGAAGAAAAAAGTTCTCCTTTTCATAGTGTCATGCACTCACGCATGCAGCTCCTTTGGAGGGAGGGAAAACCTTATTGTTGAGTAAACAATAAGTGTCAATTTTGCTGAAAATGGCAGGGAAAAAATGCACAGCAAAACGAAAATATGAAGATGAACACAGGACGTTTTTAAACAGAGTTGGAGAGATTTCCTCATGTTGGGGAAATAGGATCCAGGTTGAAAAATCCAGAAGTTATAATTTAAGTATGTATAAAAAAATTGTCTATTACTTAAATGTAGACACATCAAGTTCAGTTGATGTGTTGTTAGTTTTAATACTAACAAGGCAGGAAAATACTTGGAATACAATCCTTTTGACCATATAGTTCATTGCCGTTATCTAAACCAATGAGACAATAGAAAGAAGTCGCCACTGCAGCTGTGAGCAGGTTTATCTCTGAGCTAACCGGCTAGGTTTGTTTTATGCTCACAGCATTAGTCGCCATGGGAACTGAAAGTTCGCTGATCTTGGTGTCTGAAATGAAATGTCTAGATTTTCCCTGAATTCTGACATATCTTGTTACCTAGAAATCCAGCTCCTTGAAACAGAGCCCTACAGCAGAATGTACCCAGGAGGCTGCTGTAGAAACAAATGCATTTAAAAAATACATGACTGCAATCTAAAAAAACTAAAACAAAGACGGACACAAAACAACTTCATCAGACAAAGCATCATAAAAAAAAACAAAGTCAAATTTAAAACATTGTGGCAGCCAGCAGATTGAAAAATAAAATAACTGATTACATTCTGAAATATCAGGAATTCATTAGTCATAGTCCTATTTGGTGCTAGGGTTTCCAGACAACCCATTAGTAATGCCACACTTAAAAGACAAACAGTTAACAGAAAAGGTTTCAGATAGAACCGACAACAGTCAGCAGGCTGAAACAGACTGTCCGTTCAAACCTTCCGCCATGCTTTTCCTTCTGCACTCAACCAGATAAGGAAATACGATTTTCCTGCATTACACTGTCTGTCACCATATAATGAGTTTCACAGCCATTCTGCTGTCAGTCCTTGAAAAGACACGGGGCATCGAGCAATTAGTCCCCCCCCCCCCCCCCCCCCCCATCCCCCTTTTCATAACCCTTTCAGTGTCTTATCTTATCAATTACGCTTGTTCCCCCAATGGACGCTTCCTCAATTCTCCCTGCGTCCGCCACTGTATCAATTACTGTGACCTTAGACCTTTCTTCCAATCATCACGGCAGTGACCCACCAAGGGGTCGGTTTCAGCTGGCTCGCGTTTGCTCCCATGAGTTTAGATGTTCCATTATTCGCATGGAGTGCGTCTTGGTTCATAATCGTTTGCTCATCTTTCTTCCTTCAATCGTCCTTTCTTGTGTGCCAAGCGGTGTGTTGTGCTTCATTGCTCACCTGTTGGGAATCATTTTTTTTTGTGAAACAGTATGTTCATCAGGGTGTGGATATACTTGCTGTGCATTCAAATCTGATCATTATGCACGGGAGTACTTCAATTTAAGTACAGAGATAATTCTGAACACCCATATTATGGCCTTTATGTGAATACCTCATCATTCCTGGGATTCCATTTCTCACACGCTTGTTTTTATTATGTTCTCCGTCTTTTCGGTCCTTGATGTTGGCTGTTTAAGTACTGGAGGTCTGCATGCAGCAGCTGTCCTGGTGGTATCGTGCTGTAATGAGGCCGGCAAAGACTGGGCTTTCTGCAGATCTCTTCCAGAGTCTGTCCTTGCTTTCTCTTTCGCTGTATTGGTATGGCTATTGGGATGTGCAAAAGTGAAAAATAGACTGTGTAACACTTATGAAGGTAGCTGGCAAGGCATCAATGGATACATGACCCCCTAGTCAGGCATCTTTTCTCGCCAGGAACTAATGGACACGGGGAGGTCAGTGACTGCTCATCCAGAAAATGCTCTCTCTGGGGAAGTTTGACCCTCTCTCGTCAGAACAGAGTACAGTACATGCATCCAAGGACAAAATGCAATTGATATGAATTTTGCTCTGTACCAAGTGTAATAAACATGCTTACATTTACACACAATTTTCTCTTCCCAAATTTCAGATACAAAAAAACAAAGCTGAAACAAACATAATCAATTTAGTATTGAGCATGTAATGTTCCTTTTGGATTGGATCGTTATTTAGTGAATAAGTTGGAAAATGTTACCTTTGTAATCAACTTACAATGTGTGATGAGTATTTTAGAATAGGCAAGAAATGCACATATCCTGCATATATAAATCATGCTAACAACACATTTCACCATTAGCATGAATTGTTGCACAATTAGAGGCCCAGGCAAGGCTGTGGTTTGTTCGCCCTCCTGCTTGTTATTTCCAAGGACACAATATATTTCATTCTCTTATTTTGTGGAGCAGAAAATATGAAGAAAGAAGCATAGGAAGTCTGTGCATTTAAAGAGTTCACAGGATGCATCCCCACTAGAATGCTGTCCTGAGGCCACCTCCAGCTCTAGATATAACGTCTTGATATTAATATTAAAAAATCACTCATTATTGGTGACAGTGCTTTCATCTGGGCTATGCCACTGTGGTCTAGCCTAAAAATGTCCTCCAGCATAAAATAGTACTGGCTAGAGAGCGTCACTTTCTATTACTGCTGTGTCTGGCCTCCTAAATTAGAGAGGATGCCTTTGTAAACATTGCATGGGACCTTGGACAGACTGCCAGCAGGAACCTCCTCAGAAATAAAACAGTTGAAAGGAGCCCTTGCAAATGCATATAAATCTCAAGGATCACCGTCAGGAACAGGGAGGTAAAATGCAGAATTAATGAGGCAACAATTTTCAGTCAGTTCTGTCTTATTTATTGACTTGCTGGTGTCTGACAAAGCATTACAGATAGAGCAGTCCATAAGCCGATATTTATATATATATTCTTTTAAAGAAGCTCTTTCCATCGCCTCATGAACTTGATGCTGAACCTTCACAACCGAAAGGCCTTTAGACATTCACATGGCCTGTGCTAAATCTGGAAGTTGGTCTTTTTGAATATACTGAACGTAAACGATGCAACTCTTTGCCATGGTTTCCCCGATCAGGGAGAAGAGTGAAACATATTGAAGAAAGGAGGCGCTTAAGGTGGACCAAACTTAAACCAAAAACAAAGTCATTGTAAAGTTCTTGTTTAAAGTATTTCTGTAAAGTATACTATGCTCAGAACAACACAGGTTTTAAAAGAGAATACAGTAATCTCAGAAGAACACTTACATAACAGAAAAGAGAGAATTATATGCAATGGGATTTTTTTCATTATTCAAAGAAGCTAGGTAGTCATTCCAAGACGATGGAGCCAACTTGTACAGTGCTTCACAACCTATGAACCTCATTAACATAACTTAATTAACACCTAATTAAAGTCCTTTGTCGTCATTTGCAGCAGCTTTGACAAGTTTTCCTGAACTTTTCTGTTGTTAATCTTCCTAAAATCCTCCTAAATTAATGAATCAATATGCAATCCATTGGGTTGTCACACCCATGCGTCCAAACACAGCTATTCAAGAGCTTATGAGGGTGCTGTTGAGACAGCCTCCTAGCAAACCACTGACCGACCAGCCGTTACTCACTTGCACATACCTGGGAGGGGGGCAGCCTCCCCCTCCCCCCCCTGTGGAGGAGGAGACCCTCAGGTAAGACCCAGGACCCTCTGGAGGAGACCCTCGGGGACAGACCTAGGACCCCCTGGAGGAGGAGACCCCGGGGACAGACCCAGAACCCCCTGGAGGAGGAGCCCCCCGGGGACAGACCCAGGACCCCCTGGAGGAGGAGACCCCCAGGGACAGACCCAGGACCCTCTGGAGGAGACCCTCGGGGACAGACCCAGGACACTCTGGAGGAGGAGACCCCCGGGGACAGACCCAGGACCCCATGGAGGAGGAGACCCCCGGGGACAGACCCAGGACCCTATGGAGGAGACCCCCGGGGACAGACCCAGGACCCTCTGGAGGAGGAGACCCCCGGTGACAGACCCAGGACCCTATGGAGGAGACCCCCGGGGACAGACCCAGGACAATCCCTCCCCCCACCCTCCCCCTGTCCCTTCCTTACACTGCAGTATTCTGTAATGTGTGCTTACGGTAATCAATATTTGGTGAGTCACTTCCTGTGGGGCGGTGCAGGGACACTCCAAGGTCAACATGCCGACCACTTCCGCTGGCCAGTGTCCCAGAAGCAGTCGAGCACATGCTCACTACTGCACGACACCATGTCGTAGTATGGACTTACACACACTCACACACCGTCTTCATCATCTTGAAATTGTCTCATCGAAGAGAGAATATAGAAGCAGCAACACACACACATTCATAGTGCACACTCCGTCTCGGGCACACACAAACCCCCCCCCCCCCCACACGCACACAGTATCATTGGATGCTCATCTCGCCTTCTTTTCAATAAAGCATGGTCTGTTTAGCCCCCATCTTCCTCCCACTCCATCTTGGGGGATAGTCGCCATGGTTGCACTGGTCCGTAAACATCTGTTGACATTCATTTGAGGGAGTTTTGGAAATCTCAGGGAATGTAAACCCTGCCAGATGATTGAGTGAGGTGCGCTGATGGTGTATGGAAAACAGTAGTGGAAGGCACTTTTGTATTATACTGGCTAGCATTTCCTTTGCACATACTTTTATATATAGAAAAAAGTATCATTTTCAACAGTTTCAGTTCTCAGTGACACTGACCAAATACCATGTTCACGTATTCTTTCAAAAGAGGATCAGACATTCACATTTCTTACATTAGCACAGTATTAACAGTAAAGAGCAGGTTTTACAGTAATAACGACAGGGCTTCTCTGAGCGACATTCAGCAAAAAATAGATCCATGCTAATTAAATCCCGACTGAACCCAGCCAAATGCCATTACAGTGCGAGTGTTTTTGTTGTGATTGTCCTGCCACACATGAGCAGATGCTTCCTTCAGGCTGGCCAGCGTCACATGCTTTCTGAATGCTAAGGAATCTCTGGGTTACATCAGGGTATCAAGAAAGGATCATAGCTTGTCTTCATTTTTTTTCACATCAACCACCTACGCAGATGTCCCATTTTTGGTCTTTTGTTCCTCTGAAAATGGTATGCTCATGGTATTTAATTGAGAACTGTGTTGGATCGGTGGGATGTAGGTCTGGGAAGTGAAGAAGTGGGCTACGGGGGGGGGTCACGAGATGGAGGTGTCCTTGACCCCTAGGTCACCTACAAATTACATCACTTCCTATAGGGCGAGATGTATAGTATATTATCTACTATTTAATTAAACCTTAATGCCCTGATTCATATAAAAGAGACCAGACGTCTCTATCTCACTCCCAAGTCATTCTGTGCCCCTCTGAATGGTGTGTTTACATCACTTCCTGTAGGTCTACGACCCCCATATTGATCATTTTAGAAGTATTTTTAAACTCTTTTTCATCTTTGTTTTACTTTAATGATGCAACACTTCAACAACTTTAGAACAGGAATCATCTTTCATGATTATGCTGGCAGGTGGAGGAGCATGGATGTTGGCAGGTTGGAGCAATGGAGCAATGAAGCAATGGTTAGTCCAACAGTTTCCATTCCAACAATGAATGTGTTTGAAAGCACATTCTGAGCTGTTTGGGCTTGCCAGAGATTGAAGCTTAGTTTGGTGGAGAGGTTGAATCTGGTTTATTGTAAAGCTTGCAGTGAATGATACACTGATTACTCAATGTGCACGTGTCAAGGTGTGCAACCTCACCCAGCCTCAGAGTTCAAGACTAGGCCAGATGAGGCTGCTCAAACCAGCCATCATCCGCACACAATTGTATATATCCTTTGAGACGCCATGACCAGTTGAACTGACTAACAATCACTGAATGAAGATTAAGGCAATAAAATGCACGATTCTAACTGGAAGTATTTTGGAAATTTTAATGCCGAAACAATGTTAATATTGCATTTTCCCCTGATAATCAAATAAATATCCGCCATGTGTGGTTTTCAGCAATAGCAGTCTCCATTGCATAGGCGTAGATTTCGGGGGGGACGCATGTCCCCCCCAATATTTAGAAAAGGTAGAATTTTCCTCAAAACATTTATATATCCTTCTGACCTGTAAATACGTTTCCCAATAATTTCAGACACCCCTATAGTGGACCATACCATCTTAACCCTGCCGCACAGTCACACGCACGGTTGCAGGCACGTTACTTTCGCTTACGCTTAGTCGATGGATCTGGTCAGGTTAGGAGTCGTGGTCTTTATACAGTCTATGGTTGCGGGCGCAGACAGTGACAAGAGCAACAGGTTGGTGTTTGCATTAGTGTCCAATTAACTGTATAGAGGTGACACTGCAAAGTATACAAGTTAATGCCCGACGAGGTGTCCAATTATCAGTAATGAATGGACGAGAACTGTCACTGTCAAGTAAATTTCCTATACATAGTAAAGAAATTTCTGCCATAAATTAATTCAGTAATGGCATAAATTGTTGAATAAAAATTCACCAGAATGCAGGAAATTAAGTGTTTGATGCTCAAAATTCTGAAAATTTGTCCCCCCAATGTTGAATCCAAACCTACGCCCTTGGTCCATTGCATCCCCCATAACAACAATAAAAAACATTGGATAATACAAATATCCTGGGGAGACCTGAAAGAATATTCATAATAACTAACAAATTAAACGTCATATACCATCACTGAATAAACATTCTGAGAATAAGATACAATATTTCTCGCTATAAATGTTGAAAGCCATTTTATTTCTGAATCTATGTCAAAATATTGCATTTTCCACTGAGAATATGTCAGCCATGTTTGTTCTTGCAGACAGAAACTTGACCGGTGTTGTGACCTGATGTGGACGCAGGCTTACCTGTATAGAAAACAATACGCCAAAAATACGTCACATTTTGAGAGCCGTTATTGTGAAACTATTACTTTTTCTGCTGTGGACCAACATAGTTATACTACATTATGGTGTGACACTGGATTGTTTATATATATATATATTTATTAAAATGGGTCCTGTCTGGCTGTGATTTAACATACTCTTTTGAATAGCAAATGCATGCACTGACCTCAACCGTGCAATATCTGTATATTGTGCAATATCATTACTCTCTTTTTCTTTTCTATTCCGTCATAATGTGCATTTCCAATGTGCAATAACCCAACAGTATTACTATTTAGTGTATTTGTATTTGGTGTATTGCTTATTGTGTATTTATATTTTTTTGCACTGAGCGAGAGATGCTTTTAATCTCATTGTACTTGTATAGTGACAAATAAAGGCAGTCTATTATCTTTATTTTGACGTAAGCAAAGCAAACATAGACTTCCATTGTTCCATCCTTCCCAAACAAGAATAAATCTCTTTCAAATAGTTTGTATTTGAAAGAACATTATCAGTTCCATAAAATAGTACTCAACAGCTGAGATGACTACAGAACGCAAAAATGTTGATTCAAACACATTTGTATGCTGAAACAATCTTAAAATGTCACATTTTCCGCTGCAAATAAAACAAATGGCATCCATTTTGTTTTTGTAAAACAGAACAGTGACATTCGTGATGGATTGCTGTTTCTTACAGTCGATAGGGGGCTAAAAGATCAATATGGGTCTGTGGGAGTGTCTTTGGGATGATGGCTGGTTTAAGCAGCCTTACCTGGTCGAGTCTGATTGGCTGGGAGAGGCTGCACACCTGTTGCATGTTGAGTAATCAGTGTGCACAGGTTAAACCAGCCATATCCATCACCTACCTATATGTATAGTGTACAGAATTTATGTGTATAAACCAAAATTACAGATGTGGTATAGACTAAGCCAATGTAAACTTTCAGCGGGGGGTGGGATTTTTAAATAAACGTGTTAATGGCGCTGCAGAAGAGTCTTACGAACCACTACATTTATGGCGCATTTCCACTGGTGGGTACGCTTCGGACCCAGCACTCCTCAGCTCAGTAGTGAGGGTGCAGTATAGCCCAGCTCAGTTACAGCTTGCGTTTCCACCGCCGCCAGTACCCTTATGATAGGGCGGGGTTTAAGCCGGACGGCGATAGCCACGGCAAGCCACGGCAAGTAAGCATCGTGATCTCATAGCAGCCCGACACAGTGTAGTCTGCTAATAAATCCAAGGAAAAAGAAGAACGCGCACAATGAACAAAGAGCAAGCAACAATGTAGGACGTCCCAGAAGGACGGCAAACTTTTGTGCGACATTTTCTTCAATAAACTAAGCTTTCGCCGTTGTCCAGAAATACCTCAGGGGTATTGTGTTTGTTTGTTATTATCTCCCTGTCGCACGGAAGTGATTCTGTCGACCAATCAACGGACGGTGTGTGTAGCTCCCAAACTTGCCGGGACCCTTTCAGGCGTCTCAGTACCTCAACAGAGTAGTACTGTGGGATGAGTACGGCTCAATATGGCTCAGTCCGGGTCATTCGACCCGTGCCGCACCTTTGCAGATTGAACCGACCCGTACCCTCCGGTGGAAATGCGCCATTAGGGAATGTAGTTGACCAGCAACATCGGATGATGAGGAAACAATCCGAGCAGCCTGGGCAAGGAAACCACTAGCTTTATGCTGTCAGGTTTCATCCCTATAAGATAAGAATGTATCAATACATTGGCTGTGACAGACCATTTGCATAAACACATCAAAATGAGACCTGTTGTGAGACACATACATTTTGGTTTTCTCAGTTTAATTTCCATTTCCAATATCGCAGACCATAATGCCTCTGGACGCAATTGGATAGGCCTATAACCAATCAGAGCAACCAAGCGGGTGATGCTGCACCGAGCGACGAACAAAAATCAATCACATATGACGTCAAGGCTAAACATGTCCCAAAGCTGTACTGCTGTTGTAAAAGAAACATCTTTTACAACCAATATCATCAACTGGTTGTTTTTTTATATTATGTTTCTACACAACTAAGTTATATAGGGAAGTCATAGCCAAATTTTTAATGTTTAAAATAAAATAAAGTGAAACAGCGAGGTCCCTGAAAAAACCTGTATTGCTTGATGAAGCAAGACTATTTTATTAGGTAACTTAGACACCTCCTACCGACTGGGATTTTTTCCAAGGGCAATGACAATCAAATTGAAAGAGAAACCTCCAAAACATTGTCCACATCATCATCCCAATCATCAGAGCTGCATTGCCAGTTCATTTCATCGTCCATTTCATCTTCCATCAACTGTGTGAGTACATCAGCTTCTGCGTAATTCCCGAGTGTAGACAGAGTTGAACCTTCAAGCACTCCTTGGACAAAGTGTGATTTGCACAAGCTGTGCAAAACGGAATGAGAGCAGTTATCGCTTGTCGACCACATAACATAAAAGCACATTCAGTCCTTTACAATTTCAGTTTGGAACATTTATTTTGGTTTTGACCTGTGTGTTATGATTCATCAAGTACCGAGATATGAAACATATTGGCACACAAACACAGCTTGCTGCAGCCATGAACGCAAGCATTCAAACTGGATCCACTGAGATTCCTCTACATTCTTCCAAACCAAAAAAGCCTTGTCTTCTTTCAAAAAAAAACATCCATGACCAGAGCAGTGCACAAACAGGGGTGAATCTCAGGGTAGAGTTGGAAGATGGAGACAGCTCAGAGCCCAGAAGGATTTCAAGACAGATGCAATGTGCTTGGTTATAAGTTGCAAACAACAAAAAAAAAAAAATAATAAAACCTGTACATAAGTTGATGAACAATGAAGGACTCATCATTATTACTACTTACTTGTTGCACTAGAATAATTTAGCTTGTCTCAAAATATAATGGTGCTCTCATCTTGCATTTGTTCATTTCTCAACCTGGCAACCCAACTGACCTTCGAGAAGAGAATGGACACTTTATCCGATATTATGAATTTGGAATGCAGTACCCATTTTAAATGCTTGGTGTCAACGTTAAATATTGCACCTTTAAGAAAAATACATCTTAGTGACACATTGTGAACAAAATGAGCAGCAAAACCATTATGTACAGTGTTGGATATATATATCATTATGTATGTGCAAATGTGTTTGTTTAAAGACCATTTATGGGAAACCCCTCTCTTATGGGGAGTCTAAAGAGGTAATAAGCAAATAAATGAGCCTAATGTAAGTTAGAATAACCTTTGAACAGAGTAAGAATACTCAAAATGGGACAAACGGTACTGTTTGTGGATGAAAGTACTTTGAAAAATGTGAGTCAGGCAGACAAAGGGAAAGTGAGAGAGAGAGAGAGAACTAAGAGTGAGAAAGAGATGTTTGCCTAGCCTCTGGCCATCATGGCTTTAATGGGGCTTCCTTCCCTGGCTGCTGTGTGTTTTTGGGCAGGCGTTCTCTTGCAGGAACCGTGGACTATTTAGTTTGTTATTTACTGGAGTATAAAGCTGTAGATCTTGCTAACCACCGGTTATCCAAAAGGCAGAGTACCAATGTATGGAACTAACTAACGACTAAACTATCAAATCACACATTGTGAGGATGTAATGTTGCTTTACCACCACGGTCAAACTGATGGAAGAAAATATGGATCTTAATCCAACATAATTAGATCAAATAGCGCCTTAATCATGATTGGAATAAATTAACATAACAATTTGAAAACTGATTGTTGTATGGGAAATAATTGTGACACATTTAGTAAAGCACATCTAAATCTGGTTATTTTCTCCTGCTTGGACAACAATTGTTGACCAATAAGAGCCCACAGAACTGACTAATATGCTTTTGGGCAACGATGAAATCTAGTCAAGCCCTTACATTTGTTCAAAACAAGTCTATGGGCACTTCTGTTCGTAACTTTGTTTCCCTACACCGTTTTTTTCTTTTTATTTAAGAATCCTATACGCTTATACTATTGTCTAACCGATGAGGCTGGATACACACAATTCAATTCCACTAACCCACATCTCAACCATAGCTGAAAGTTCCTAGGTAAGATTGGCTTCCTGATTGCCTCTGGCTGGGAGGTTATGGTCTATTACATGTACATGGTCTATTTCGGTCCATTCTCTCAGACACAGAGCATATTGTCAGCACACGACTCGATGCGATCATGCAGCAAGCAGGCAGCTGCCCCCTCCCTTCCCTCCCCTCCCTCCCCCTCACTACTCCGCTGCTCATCTTCCTTAAATCCCATTTGGAGGATCAGAGAAAAGAAGAATAAATAAAAGCCATGGATCTGCCCCGGCACGGCAATCATGGAGAAAGCACTTGATATGTGGTCAAGGAAAATCGAAAACCCACAACGCTCTGTGATTTCAAATTTTTCCAAAAATACACACACACACAGGCACGCAGGCAGGCACGCACACACGCACCTTTTCACCATCCTAAACAGTGGCTTCAGTGCTTCCAACGAATAGATGACAACCGGTTTAAAATTATATATTTTCCATTCTGTCTCGGCCACAACCCGACAGCATGTGCACATTAGCAGCAGGGGCGCCAAACTCACAACCTGACAAAGTGCTTCTTACGTAAATACAGGAACAGATACGCATCAAATATAGCAGTAATAGCAGATAGTAGCACAGGATATGCTATCATTACACTATTTATATTGTCTGTGTTTTCAACATGTTCATCCATGCCTGTGTGTGTGCGTCAGACTGTGTATTTTAAATGGCGTTGTGTCTAACTATAACTATATATATATACGTTTGTCTGTGCATGTCTATGCTGTGTGTGTGTGTGTGTGTGTGTGTGTGTGTGTGTTAGCGGCAGTTTAGGGGGTAGAGGGAGGAGGTCTGGTGGGAGGCAGGGTCGTGGGTCCAGGGCAGCCCGGGGCTCAGCCACAGCAGCAGCAGCTATTATTAGCTCTCCCTCCCATCCATGTTCCATCCTCACAGGTCACAGCGTTTTATCTCCCCTCCTTTTAGATCAGCCCAGGCGATAAAAACATCACCCACATCTGTCCTACATATTTTTTACAAATTGCACCTATTTGCTTTTCCCCATGCATAGACGTATCTCTGGAAATAAATGAAAGGCAAATAGGGACACATTAATATTTCATATTTCGTTTTTTTGCCCATTTTCTGCTGTATGCCTGACTTTTTTCCTGCCCTCCTTTCCCATCTCATGCTCTCCTCTCACTGTCAGTGACGACATCATTGACTCGACACTCCTGTCTCCTCTTCTCTTTGTCACTTAAGCCCCAACAGGAGCCACAAGAGCCATACTGCTGGATGGGAATGCCGTTACTAGTAATTACATGTCATCCCGGCTTCCATCAAAGAGGCGTGGAACAGGGCTTCTCTGTGTTTAATGAGGTTGTACAACGTGTCTGTTTTTAATGACTTGCAGACGATGAGCCGATGGTGATGTTTAGAGACCCGGTGTTGTCTTTGAGGGCAGGGCATTGCCAGCTAGTAGTGTTTACATTCACTCTCAGCCATGTTGTTGCCCTCTATTTTTCGTGAGATGGGACTTTGAGTCTTCAACAAAATATATATATATATATATATATATATATATATATATATATATAAGCACTATAAGCATGTAATAAATAATGTGTAAACTGATTTGAATGTAAGCTAGGGTAAATATTACCCTCCTGCTAGACAGAGCACGCAATTGCCGAGCCGCAAGGAAATGCTTCCACTCTTATGCCTGAGGGCAGCTACTCTGAGCCTGTGTGACGCGCAGCCAAATGCTAAAATAGACATGAAGTCTATTTTTACCAGCATGGACGCATCGCTCTATGAATAAACTGTGTGTTTTCAAAAGAAAGTGAGTATGTTTGTATGTCATTACATTTTATTAACTAAGTTGGCCCGGAATCGCCGGACAAATTGAAAACTGCAATTACTCTGGGACCTCTCCATTCATTTTGGATTTCCAAAGGGGTGTTGCAGACCAAACTGCCTCTGAACGCTATTGGATAGGCCTACAACCAATCATAGAGACGAAACAGGCGAGGCAGCACTGAGAGATGAAAAATGAAATCTTTCTTCTCGTTTGACACTGTCTCGTTAGTGGAAACAACAGTGTGTTCTACATCGTCTTTGTTGCTCCTCTGCACCTTCATTGCGTAGTACGCGATGAAGTGGCGGCTGGTCAATAGAGGGTGCTAGGGCGCCGCCCCTCCGTGAAATATTCACTCGAATATATCTGACAACTTTGAATAAACTATTATACATACGAAATAAATCAACAAAAATACATAGCGTTTATCCTCGTTTAATTA
Source organism: Micromesistius poutassou (assembly GCF_964030765.1). Taxonomy (NCBI): domain Eukaryota; kingdom Metazoa; phylum Chordata; class Actinopteri; order Gadiformes; family Gadidae; genus Micromesistius; species Micromesistius poutassou. The sequence continues at coordinate 9,261,546 of NC_140280.1, read as the reverse complement.
TGTGATAGACTGTACTTGCAACTGCCAGCAACCATTTAAATGCGTCTGAACGTCTTGGGCTACGCTAGTTATTGGTCATTCGAAATAAAGCCCTCCTTCAGGTCAGGGGCGCCGGCCAAGTTGAAGTCAACGTAAGCTCGCAAACTTTTTGCTGTCTCTCAAGCAGAGACAGCTTTTCATTGGCGCAAAAAAAATTGCCATCGGGGCGCACCAGTGTGTTCCCTGGCCAATGGTATGGCTTTTCTTTTTTTTTTTATCACCACACGATTGGACAATTCAGCAAAGTCAAATAGGCTACCTCCCTCAGCAACACTCGCGCAACACAACTACAGCAGAGAAGAGATGGATCGCTAACTAGGAGAAAGTTGTAAAAGCACTTTCCACCCATTTCAGTGGAGGAATTGGACTCCCCAAGCAATGTTATAATTAAAAGGAGCAAGTAAGTTCCATATTCATTTAGTCTTTCGGCCTGTAGCATATAAACAATATAAAGCAACTGTCCCATATTTCTAACTGCATTTGAAATAGCCATTGAGACACAAAAATGGACGCTATAGGACAGTGATCATGATTTGCTTCAATATCACAATAACAACAATAGGTAAGCTTAGGCCCTGCAAGTCAGGATGTAGGCTATGAATCTGAATGAATAGTAGGTAATTGGTAGTGGCCATCTCCAAAATGCACCAGAATACAGGAAATCAAATCTACCAAATAATTTTTTTTCTATTACTGCACCCCACCAACAATTTTTATCACCAGCTGCCACTGTTGCGTACCAAAATGCAGATGAATCCTGCAAGCTCATGTTTTGACCGACCAATCAAAACCGTTCACCTAATATGAGGCGGGATAAATAAAGTGATAGTGCAGAGAGACTGCACACAGCCTCTTCAGCCTCCTGCCATCTGGGAGACGGTACTGCAGCCTCCGTGGCGGCGCCACCAGACTGGGGAACAGCTTTTCCACCAGTTCAACAAAGTTCAACTCTCTCCCCTCCCCTCTGCCCCCACAAACTCCATACTCTGAAACACCCTCCCATTTGCCCCCAAGAACCCTGGACCATTTACTTTTTTAACTTTATTGCATATATACCGTTTTGTTTTGCTTACCTTTGCACACAAGCCAACTTTGAACTTTGGACAGAGGAGCGCCATAGGGGCATTTTCAACAACCACAAAGATGGCTGTAAAATGTAGAAAAGTAAAATGGTCTCTTGGACGGTATAATTTCAACTGGCGCAGCTTTTGTGAAGAAGAAGGATGTTTCAGTCCTGTGTCCCCCATTTTATTAGTCTGATTGGTTGTAGGCCTGTCCAACTGCATCCAGAAACATTTTGGTCTGCGCCAGTTGGTGACGCCCTTTGGAAATCTAAAAATAACAGAGAGGTTCCAGACTAATGGCAGTTTGCCAACCGTCTGGCGATGCCAGGCTAACCAAATTGCCTCTGGATAAAACTGAACCTGCACCCAATCAGAGCAATGAAACGTGTGTGACATCAGCAGCAGCCATCTTGTTTCTGAAAATGCCCCTCCCATAAGGCGCTATTCTTTGGTCATCAGATCAAACTCTATTGGCCCAACTCAGGGCAGGTCTGCTGTTAATCTGTCTGAACCGGAGGGGGGCTGGACACATATCCAGAGCAAATGAAACAACAGAGAATAAAGAAAGAAGACATGGCATCTTCTTATAGATTTGTTTGCTGTTGTTGTCTCCTTGAGAACAGGTTTTAACATTCAACTGCAATTAACTATTCTTTATGCTATGAATGTGATACAATTATGTAATCTTATTAATATAAGTGGAATATAATATTGTATTACTTACTAATTTTAATACATTTCTCATTTAACTGTTGAATCATTAGAAATGCTTTAATCCTTTAATTTCCATTCAAGCTCCATTTAAAACCAAACCGGATGATCCGGATTAACGACCTAATGGAAGATTCCCAGGTCCAGTAAAACGCCATGTGTTACTCTTCAAATGACAATCGCTTACCATTCCAGACCAAACAACCTAGAATTACGTATTACTAAGTAGCTAGGCACCCATTTACCAAGGAATCTCAAGCTGTTGTGTATTTCTGCATGCATTCATTAAAATACTTAATTACAATGAGATCAAGCAATCTAGTCATTTATGAATTAGTTTTCGCCATAAGAAGTGTGTCCGATTTGTTTTAGTACACATTGAAAGATCTCGTCTTCTAGAGTTACATGTGATTTTGAGAGATGTCAGTGGATCATTACCTGAACTAATGACCTATGAACCTTATGAACTTCATAACTTGGCCAATGGCATATGTAAATTCAGAAAACACATATTTTCCCAGACCAAATTAACCTAGAGTTTAACTTTATTTGATCCCTTTTTTATACAAACAGGAAACATGTACATCACAATATGTTAGTATTTCCATTGCGGTCCTCTTACAAAGCTTGAAATGCAATCAAAATGAAATCCAACAGTAGAAAGTGCATGCAACATCATTTTACACCTAGTATAACATTATACATTCATCAGCCATTCCTTGACCTTGCTTTTAAAGGGTTCTATTGATTTTATGCTCTGTTCCATGCCATGGCCCCCAGAAAACAACGTTTCTTTTCCTTTGTTAGTCCTGCATCTGCACAGACACACATTGACCATGCCAGAGTCCAGGCCAAGTTTGGTCTGGGACTCGCTAGACTCCACTGGTAGCCCGCCCGGCTCCTTCACCTAAAGCGTAACACATGTCACTTTTGGAGCGAGTGGGGAATTGGTCTATGAGGTTGTTTTGCTGATTCATCAGTTTGTCATAACCCCATGTTAGTCTTGAATTAAGAATTTCATCTAAGTGAGTGTTTAAAAATGGCAGGTGAGTGTGGGCTGCATTCTTTGGTAGAATTAGGTAGAACAGATCTGAGATATTGGGGCCATCTGAGATATTGCTCATATTTAAAATGATTGTTACATCCCAGGAAGGAGGGGGGGCTACAGGAGAGGATGAAGTATTAAGTGGCAAATATTTCTTTGTGATGCAAATATATCAAATTCAGTCAGTAAGATAGAAGAAGCAATGTCCAAAGAAAATTATACTTCTGTTGATAGAAGAGCAGTATAAGACTCAGTTTGAAGGTATTCTGTCAATCTTCAATGTATTAATTTATGTCATGGTATATAGTCCACAAAATCTCCCCTAAGCCCATTATTTATTCTGTATTTTACCTGTGTGTGTGTGTGTGTGTGTGTTTGGGATGCCCAAAAAGGGGGCTAAACAGCTGGCCTATTACTGTGCTGTCTCTGCCATCATCGGCAGCTGCCATATATGGCAGAGACGCTGCTACCTATACCCTTGAGTATTGATGCTTGTATTATGAAGACCCATGCCACTTAAACATGAGAGGCCACACAAACACATGACGGCTGAGCTGAGAAGGTAAAACAGCCACAGTGGTGCGGCGTGTTATTTTCCTCACACCACTGCATTGCCCTGAACGTGCACATTGAAAAACAAACGTGTAACGTGTCCTCAGAGAAACCCCGACTGGCTCCTCCCATCGCTGTGCAGCCGAGGGACTGTCATAGTGAGTCAGCACCAGGAGGACACAGAGGGTAACACCAACCTGTCTGTCTGTCTGGCTGGCTGTGAGATCGAGGTTTACAGTAGAAAAGGGTTACATTTAATTATTAAATGCATGATTTTAGCTTATAGGCTCAAAACAATAAAAAACTCCTTGCAAGATTGAGCAGAGTACAGATGTAATGGTCAGAGTGAAGATTTGGCAGCCATGGAGAAGGTGTCACAATGCAGGGTCTAGTAGTGTGTAGATAGGAATACTAATCTGGTGGTGTCATTGACAATATCAAAGGCAACACACACATATAAATAGTTAACACTCTCATTGATGTGGATCTTGGTGACAGCTCCGAGCGCTTTCACCACCACTACCATCAGCTGGTTTGTTTAGAGGGGTTTCCAGGAACTGTCACAGTGTTGGTCCTCATGTTTATTGTTACTTAGTTAACTACAGCTAGCCTTCTAACATTTTGTAAAAGAACAAGAGGGCAAAATTCAGTCATTTATATATATGCAGTCAAATTATAGTCTTCAGGTCAATGATTTATAGGGTGTCCGACATGTCTTACAAACGGCATGTCCAAAACACTAAGCGCATTCAGAAAACCCAAGATCATTCACAGAAAACACAAAAGGCATAAAGCAAACGCAGAAGCCACAGAGGGAACTGCAAACGCCACAAAACTAATAAAAAACGTAAAATTGTAATTATTCAAATGGTCCAACAGCAATAATAGTCTGTCTGGGTCATGGTCAATTCATCATTTGTTAGCGCTCATTTCCATTATTTTGTGACTTTCACATTTGTTTTGAAGACTTTGCAGTTGTGCTTTTGTGTTTGAGTCTGTGCGTTTTGGATATTAAATTCATTCAACACATCTCAGCCACAGTAATTATAGGATGACCGTACCAACAAATATTACCCTATGATACATTAATATTCTAATTAAATAGAACCAACACATTAACCTCCGGATAGGGTTTTATCATTGATTCCAATGCTGTAGTCGTTAACGTGAGCACAGTAGTTCATGGAAACAAAACTGTGTGTAGTTGGTATGTTTGTTAACACTCCTTTACTTGAACCCCTTATGATCTCCCTTGTTTGATACTGTTTCATCCGCTTTGTCCTCTGACGAATACGGGAAATAGAAAGCATCATTCACCGCTCATGATGTCACAAACAAGGATGATTTATTACTCCATACACCTCGTTATTACGGAGAGAAACTTGAGACGTGTCATCTGCAGAATACTGAGAGAGAGAGAGAGAGAGAGAGAGAGAGAGAGAGAGAGATTGGCTGAGTAGGAGTGGTGTCTTTGTGTGTCTGTGTACAACTGTGTGGCGAGAAAGAAAGGAAGACATTTATATCTCTCTCACTCAGCCAATCTTGAAGTGAATTAACAGACTTAACTAGCCTACTACTATTGTTATTCCTGGTATAAGTATCCTTCAGGGGCTTCCGGTATGGCGTTGAGGGGGTGAGACACGCACTACAGAGCTCCCAACAAACTTGTGAAATGACATTGTTATAACATAGACCTGGTGTTAAATTTGCGTGTGTGGAACCATACGTTTACGAAATAACTTTAATTGAGCTGTATGTCACTGTTGATAAGTGTCAAGCATAAATCCTCGCAACAAACATCGACACAGAAAGCTACTCTTGCTAACAAACTTTCAGCGATGGCAGCAGAGGACAAGGCCTATGAGGAAAATATTGTATCCATGTCTCAACTCGTGACTGCACTTGATAAGCAGGGGTCGGTTCTAAAGGAGGACATCTCCATGTTAATTCAAGAGTCATTAAAACCTATCCAGACTTCTGTGGATGCTGTTGCCCAATGTTGCCAATTCATACCAAGAAGATGCAAAATGATCCAAGTAGAGGCAAATAATGATGTAGGCCTATGTATTACAAAATATAAATGCATTTGTCTTTTTTTCGCTGATCTAATTATAGATTTTTCATTTCGTTTTATAGATGACAACATTTATGTACGTTAAAAAAACTGTTTGCAGGTCTCGTAAATGCAGCAAGTTTTGTCCTGAATGAAGTACGATAAAGGTACTAGATGTGGGCGTGGCTGGACCTTCTAATCCGGATGTGGGCGGGGCTGAACCTTTCTGGGCAGGGCTTGACGTCTAGCTCCACCTTCCCGCAGGCCGCAGCCGTTAGTACTTGAGCCGTTAGTACTTGAGTTACCCAACAAAGGTAATAGAGGATGTACAGGGGCGATATGTTATTGTAGTAGGGTCTTTATATTTTAAGCCTGTCATACTGGTGAATGTTTATGCTCCCAATTGGGACGATGAAGGTTTCATAGAAAGACTGATAGCAGCCATGCCAAGTCTCAATTCCCATTCTCTCATATTTGGAGGTGATTTAAATTGTACAATTAGGCCATCTTTAGATCGTTCTAATCCAAAATCTAACTCTCCCTCCAAAATGGCAAGGAGACTGTCAATGTTTATGGATCAGGTGGGATGTATCGACCCATGTTGCCCCTCAAGCAAGACTTATTCGTATTTTTCCCATGTACACCATACCTATAGTAGAATTGATTACTTCTTTATTGATAGTGCGTTGTTATGTCTTGTTAAAAATACTGAATATTCATCTATAATTGAATCTGACCATACCCCAGTACTTTTAGATCTCTCTTTCACACACAAGCGTACTGAGTACACTCCTTGGAGATTGGACACTTCTTTATTGAAAGATAAGGGATTTTGCCAAAGGATCTCATCAGCCATTGATGATTTTCTTAAATTTAATGATGGCGATGAAGTCTCTCCTTCTGTTTTGTGGGAGACACTTAAAGTGGTCATTAGGGGTAATATTATCTCATATAAATCCATGCTAAAAAAGCAGATGTCGGGAGCAAGAAAGATTGATCAAAGCTATACAGCTGATAGATAGCCAATATTCAGCTTCTCCATGCCCAGAACTGTACAAAGAAAGAGTGGAACTGCAGGCTAAATATGAGTTATTGGCATTGGAAAAAACTGAAAGGATGTTGTTAAAATCACAGGGTATCATGTATGAACATGGGGAAAAAGCAGGTTGGCTTTTAGTCCACCAGTTAAAAAGCAGATCATCTCAGCAACATATCTCATGTATTATGAAAGATAATGGGGAAGTTACAGTTGATCCTGTAGAAATGAATGACACATTTCAAGCGTGTCAAAGTTTTATGCAAAGCTATATTCATCTGAGGCTCCTAAAGACAATACGGTTATGGATCATTTTTTCAACTTCAACTAAATTTTTTTAAAGATGCCCAGAATTAATGCAGTCAGTAGAGCAGAATTAGAATTGGATTTAATGCATACTGAAATTGCGGATTCAATTAGGTCCATGCAAAATGGAAAGGCACCGGGTCCTGATGGATACCCAATTGAATTTTTCAAGACATTTTCTAAGCAACTAATTTCACTTTTACTCAGGATGTTTGACCTCTCAAAAGATAGTGGTACTTTGCCCAGGACTTTGACTGAAGCCTCCATAACTCTACTGTTAAAACCAGGCAAGGACGGAAAGGAATGTGGGTCATATCGCCCTATCTCTCTTCTCAATTGTGATATTAAGATATTGGCAAAAGTACTTGCACGCCATTTGGAAAGAGTTATGCTAGAGGTGATCTCCCCAGATCAAACAGTTTTCATGACTGGGCATCACTCTTTTTCTAATGTGTGTCGCCTTTTAAATGTGCTATACTCACCTGCATCCAGTAGGGAGGCTGAAGTTGTGATTTCTTTGGACGCTGAAAAAGCATTTGATAGGGTAGAGTGGAGTTTTTTGTTTGAGTGCTTGAGTGGGTTTGGTTTTGGCCCTAGTTTTAGGTCATGGATTGAGCTTTTGTATTTCAGCCCAAAGGCTTCAGTAGTCACCAATAGGAATTGTTCAAAATTATTTTCCTTGACAAGGGGGACACGTCAGGGATCGCCAATAAGTCCACTGTTGTTTGCTTTGGTTATTAAGCCTCTTTCTATTATGCTTAAGTCAAAGCAGGAAATATGTGGAGTTCAGAGATGGGGACTGACACATAAGGTATCTTTGTATGCGGATGATTTATTGTTGTATGTGTCAGATCCTATACATTGTATTCCCCATGTTCTGAACATATTGCAAACATTTAGTGTATTTTCTGGGTATAAATTGAATTTAACTAAAAGTGAGTGTTTTCCTATAAATGCCTTGGCCCGATCTCTTCAGGACTCAGGGTTACCATTTTGTATGTCCAGAGATGGGTTTAAATACTTAGGTATTAATTTGACTCAAACCTTCCCTGAATTATACCATAAAAACTTCACTCCACTAGTAAATAGAGTAAAGGCTGATTTCCAGAGATGGAATGCCATTAATCTGACCTTGTCCTGGTTGATAGGATTAACTGTATTAAAATGAATGTCCTCCCTAGATTTCTTTATCTTTTTCAATGTCTTCCCATTTTTCTGGCCAAAATCTTTTTTCAGACTTATCAGAAATTATAGGAATAGAATAATGTGTACAATGTGTATACCTCAGTTTTTGGAACAGAATTGGGTGACCAGATAGGTATTTCCAGGTACAAAGATATATTAGCTTTTTAAACTTTTATTGCTAGGCGGCAAATTATTTTACATTGGAAATCCCCATATCCACCAAAAGTGTCTGTTTGGTTGACTGATCTTATGATGTATCTTAAATTGGAAAAGATAAAGTATGCACTTAGAGGGTCCAATGACCGTTTCTATGGTATCTGGAACCCAGTAATTATTCCCTAATGACATGCAATGCACTAGGACACTGATGTTATGGGCCTAAAGAGGTCTGCAAATAATCTTCTTTTTTATTTTTTTTGTATTACTATAATGTCTGCAGGTGTGTGATTGCATGTGTATTTTCTTTTTCTTCTATTATGGTATGTGATGGTTATAGGTGTACTAATGACTCACTAATGAATTTTGTTGAACTGGTGACATTTCAAGACGCATAGGGGTTCTGTTGGGGAGGGAGGGAGGGTGGGCAGGGGGTGTTATATTTTGTAAAAAAAAATGTAATTTCACAATGTAACCTTGTTGTTCTTGGTTAATTACAATAGATTTAAAAAATAAGTATCCTTCAAGGAACACACACACACACACACATACACATGTGTCTTTATGTGTGTCAGATAGACAAACATTCACACACCTACCTGTGTTTCATGAATGCGTGTGGCAGATGCTCACACGTGCTTACACACACACACACACACACACACGCTATATCATATTATCCTTTCCCTAAATCTCCCACACACACACACACACACATGCTATCTCATATTATCCTTTCCCTACCTCTCCCAAACACACACACACACACACACACACACACACACAGAAAGAGAGGGAGGCATGTGTGCAGGGATGTAGGCGAGGAAAACAGACAGAGGCACAAATGTTCCCAGGGAGCAGCGCCCTGTCAGACCCATTGGAAATAGTGATTTGGTTGGAAAGGGATGGTGGAATATGTTATAAATAGCCCAGCCTAAAAGCTATAAAACACTATCCACTATTGATTAGCTGCCAACATATGTTAAAGCGCACTGTCGCTGATCACAGACTGCCCCAGTGGCCTGGGTCTGAACGCACACACACACACACACACACACACACACACACACACACACACGTCATTATGATGACAATTGGGTCTACCCTTTGTTCCTAATGCAACCAAATTACTTGGGACAGCCAATACTGCCTCAATTGCATGGATCAAGCAGTGAACCCTTTTAGCTCGCCATGAATTGCATGACGATTGTACGGTGAGGTCTGATGTGAGACTTTGTTCTGGACTAATGAGGATGTCTTCCACATGGAATGTAACCTTGAACACCTGATGACAACACACACACACACACACACACAAACAATGAGTCCAACCTGTGTCATCAGTGATGGTTGGACTCCTCATTGTGATGTGATCCTTGTCATGTGTCACATGACACATGCCATGTGTTTCTTAGTTTGACCTCATAGCAACGGCGGTACTTCCCCCAAATTAGCTCCTAGACAGCGTGGGATCAGCTGCTGTCCCTGAATAAACACACTGTTTATAATGCCAACTGACCCTGCTCACTTTAATGTTTTCTTTATTTCTTGGTGTGCGTGTGTGTGTCCGTTTGCATGTCCGTGTGCGTGTGACATTAAGCTGCTCTTTCTGGACATATGGTGCCAGTCTGAGGGAGATAGTTTACTGAGGGCACAGGTGGTGAGCGCTCCAAGTGGTCACACACACACACACACACACACACACACACACACACACACACACACACACACACATTTAGTTAGTGTTTTTATTTTGTCGGGGCAAAGGACAACAGCACACTTAAGCCCTTGTTTATTTGAATGCCCCTAATCCACATTTTATTTTCTTGCTTCATGCAAACATTTCCAACGTTTGCTTCAAATTCGCTCATCGATTAGATGGAACCAGGGCTTGAGTCTGAGTGGAATGTTTAAGTAAAGGAAGTCAACCAATGGAAAGAAAGATAGTTGTTTCTATAGAGAATTCTACGTTGTGGAACACTATATGCACATTTGACAGCATGGCATTGAAAAACTAAAGGTCAGCTTTTGGTTGCTAGCGTGATATAAAGATACACACTATGTCTTTATAGTCATGGATCAGTGCAGCCTTGCGTCGTAATGTCAAGCTTTATAAATGGGAGCAATAGGATCAGGTGAATGTCAATAGCAGAAATCAAATGGCAGGGCGATGTTTCCCCTGGGCTCTGTCCATATCCAGTCACCAGAAAGAGCTACAGGATACATATGCAAATACAAAGCGCCTGTAGCGACATAGATTTAAAAGAAGGAAGATGGATAGGGATAAGATAATATAATGAATAGCAATCCTAACGGTGTGTGACAGGTCGTCTCCCTCCTTACCAATATGGGGCACTGTCAATCTGCTGAGTGCATTAATTGAGGGGCGGGGCACTTGATATATATACAGGTGCGCACACCTGTCCTCTCTCTCTCTCTTCCGCTTTCCTGTGGGGACTGGGCCGTTCGGTGTGGCCAGCGTGGTTGTGTGTGTGTAATCCTCATCGTTCAGGTAATGCACTTTGTCACTTTACAGTTGTTCCGGTGTGCATCAAACGGGCGTTTTGGTGACGCGCTTTCCGCTTTTATAGCGTAACCGGCTGCTGGGGTTGTGGAGGACGCATCGCTCCGCCAGAAGCCCTTCCTGGGTGCGATTGCTTGCTCCTTTTGGTATGTCCTCAATTGTTTGCATTTTAGTGGCTCCATCACTCATTTGTTTTAGCTCATTATTCTCTGGTGTTTGTAGCTGGGCGATTTGACGCGCAGCGCGCCCCTTTCCAGTCGCTCTGGAGCGGTAATGTAGCTCAGAGTGGTATGTATAGACTCTTTTAGCAACTCTTTTACAAATGTTTATGATGACTATATATTTGTTTATTAAATCATGTGTGCCCTCTTGTAGAGGCCTTGGTTATCCACTGGCACGTATCCAGCCACCGTTCCCTGGATCTGCGCTGCTGTTTTGGCTCCCTCCCTTTCAATACATTGTGGACGCGTCTGGCTTGCCGGGTGACGCCGGCGCGTGATTTACCGGTCTGAGTTGAACGCGACTGAGTCTTTGAGCCAACTTTGGCCTGGTTACCGGGCTCCTCAATTAATATAGTCACCTTCTCATTGAGGCTGATTATTATTGATTTATTGATTGATGTTATTGATTATTTTGTATTATTTAGTATTTTTGTGTTAAACCTTTTACTTTTCCTCCCCACCAGTCTTGTTCAGCACTTTTTGGCATGTTTTAATTGATTTGTTTCGTGTTTGGTTAGGCGCGGTGGCCCAGAGGCGGCAGTCCAGTTCCTGGTGGCGGTCCCCTTCACCATTTCCTTTTTCTTTTGTTTGATGTGTGAGTGTAAGTGTCACGGGTGTTTTAAGTTAAGGACCCTTCTACTTTGATTTGTCCCTGCTGCCTGGTAAGCCCCTGCCCTCTCCCTTTTTAATTGGTTTTTTATTCTTGCCCAGTGCTAATTTGTGACTATTATTAGTAGTATTGTGGGGGATTTTGGTTAATTATTTTTGTTTAATAAAGTATTCTCCTTATTTGAAACCGTCTCTCGTCCCTGTGGTATTTCGAACCTGTGTCTTTAGTTACATGAAGAACTGTTAGAAGTTCAGGATTTCCTGCGGGTGAAACTTCCGCAGGTGGCGTTGTCGCAACCTTTATCACGCCACAGGTGCATTCACAGAGACAGATACGGTTGATATAGTAGATACAGGACCATTTCTAGGTCTTTATGCAAAATTTGGTTAGGGGGCCCTATTTTGAGAAATTATGAAAGGGGACTCAAACCCTCAACGGTGGTCCGGGGGCCAGCATCCAACACTAAAATGCATCAATCTAGTGAGCTTTAGGAGGAAAAGAAGGCCGGATCGAAATACAAAATTCAACATCCCACAGTGACAGCAGAAATTAAAACCTACAGAAAGTGATTATGATTGTGAATACTGGGGCTCCCCTACAACACTTGTAGTGCCACAGTGTGGGGCGCATTTCATATACAAAACCGCTCATCATATCACTAATACACAATGATGGTACTATCAAAAAGACGCAGTGGGTATGTGGAGCCCTATTGTACCCCTTACAGGAGAAGCCACGCATGTACATTTTACACTTTGTGCAAGCCTGTTGTTTGGCTTTGTCAGGTTGATCTTGCCGAAGCTTTGACTTTTAGTTACTAAACCAAAGTTCTCCACTCAAATTGATAATTTTGGGGGAATAGATCTAATGCCTCGTTTCCACCGAGCGGTGCCATTTGGTGCAGTGCGGCTCGGAGCGGGACAGCTCGGTTATACTAAATCTGGCTGGCGTTTCCACCACAGAGTACCCTTATGGTAGGGCGGGGTTTAAGCCGGATGGCGATAGCCGTGGCAGCTCCGTACGCATCGTGACATCATAGCAGTGCGACACGGTGCAGCCTGCTTATAAATTCTTTTTTTTTTTAAGATTTATTTTTTCTTTCCACTTTATTATAGAGAGGAAGGTGTGGGAGACAGAGGGGAGGACATGCAGTAAATGACCCAGGCCGGATTCGATCCTGGGTCTATGCGAGTAGGACTGTGCCTAAATGGTATGCGCCTTAGCCCAGTGCGCCACCGGGGTGCCCCCTGCTTATAAATTCAATGAAAAAGAAGAACACGACACATTCAACAAAGAGCAACAATGTAGGATGAACCAAGAAGGACGGCAAACAAAGCTTTCGCCATTGTCCAGAAATACCTTGTGGGTACTGAGTTTGTTTGTTTTTATCCCCCTGTCGTGACGATTCTGTCGACCAATCAATGGACGGCGTGTGTAGCTCCACCATTTCGGCACCCTTTCAGACCGCTTGGTACCCCAATGGAAGAGTACGGATAATAGGAGCAGCTCAGCGCGGCTTAGCAAGCTTAGTTTGGGACCCTGCCCAACTTTTGCCAGTCAAAACGCCAATATAAGCGAACCGAGCCGCACCGAACCAAACCGCACCGCTGGGGGCGGCTGTCATCCTGTGTCTTGAATACCCATAGTCATCATGGTCACTGTCAACCATGTCCTATTCGAGGACACGGATTGGTTAAATTGATGTTGTATTTGCAAATCATGTGACAGCCATTGGCTGATGTTTCTATCGCCACAGAAGCGATTACATTGTTATCTCCAATTTCCCCAAAACATGAATGGTGAACAATGGTTATTTCAACATGAAAATGTGACAGATAGATAGATAGATAGATAGATAGATAGATAAAACAGAGAAAATGTTTTATCAAAAGAAGGACAGACTGACAGATGGCAACATGTCACGTCCGTCCAGTCTTGCAGCGATGCGCTATTTTAATGAGTCAAACCCTTGGGCACTTCCTTTCTGACAGGTGATGTCAGAAGACCTGATAACATCATAACGGAGAGCCCCTGCAGCAGGTCCATGCAAGGAGATGACCTCATGTTCAGGGTTTATTCAGGTGATTCAGGTTAATATGCCTTCTCTAGCACTCTCCATTTGTTGATACATCCATCACTTTGTAAAGCAACACTAATCTCTCCCACTACAGACACAGCCGATCGTGTCCACCTAGAAGTCTGGGTTCTACCTAAAGAGAGAGAGAAACCACCAATGAAAAGAGAAAGAAACTTTTTAAATGTTGTTTCTGATTTCAAAACTTCTTCAGCTTGTGCGCTCATTTCTACGGAGCCCCTCTGGGGTCACTTAGTAGAAAAAAATACATTGATGTGTAAATCCGTGCCCACGGTTTTGTAAACCGTTGATTCCAAATCTGTGTGCTTGAATTTGGTTTGTTCTATGCAGCAGGGATTCCCCATGAAGCAACATGAAGGCTTACTGGTCCTACACACGTATGAGATATATTCAAGATGAGACAAACATGGTGTTTCAGTCAGAGATTAGTTTATTTTTAACAAACATTCCAATATCCTTATTATTCAAAGAACTCAACAATATATTCAAAACAATGTTAAAAAATAACAATATTTGGTTGGCGATGAACAAAATCGACATTTTACAACATTCATGATATACAGCGATATTCTCTCGGTTGAGTTTATGGACACAATTGTAAATCAGCGGATGGAGTTGCTTTATCTCATGCTGCAACTCTATAGACTACAGCACATGGGAAGGCTCCAACAGGATGGTAAAGCCAACACAGCAGTACAGTCAAATGTGAAAAGATAAACCCTACTTTCAGTCATTCATGCTGTATAGATGCTGGTCTGAATCCGATAGCTGTTTGCCGTCAAAATGCTCATGGGGAATCCCTGCTGAGCAGAACAAACCAATCCATGCACACGGATTGGGAAAACTGTGCCCATTTTGGGATCAGAGGGAACGATTTACAAATCTACCATGTGACCCCAGAGGGCCTCCGTACATTTCAATGACATGATTATCACCACAAACTCTATCAAGATGTTCAATACATGCAAAATGCATGCATTGATGAGACTATAATATTGTACGCTTTTGAATATGTTTGATGATCTAAACAGATTCCGCCCATCTCTTCTTCTACTTCTTATATTGTACTTAATAATATTGTGTGTATTAGTAATAATATTATCAGTAGAGGGATTTGTATAATTTAACACTTAATAACACTTAACACTTAATCTGTTTGAATCAATACTGCACACATGAATATAATAGACTAGAATGTAATTTTTATTTCAATAATTACAAATATTGTGCGTGATTAGAAAGACGTGTGCTATTCATGCAGCCAATATTGCAACTCACTATCCTCATGATTAGTGTATATTAAGATGGCGCCTCACACTCCATCCAGGAGTGAGACAGTTTCTTCTTTTTGTTTTTACACCACAAACAATGGCATACAGACTTGGAGTGAGATTAAATGTTACACTATCTTTAGCCCTTGGTTATCCCTGGAGGATCTCGACACAACGGCTCATCCCCTCTTATCGACTGACCAACATGATTTTGTTACAGGTTACAACTTCAGGATTAGATCTGGAGGTTGACTGAACACCACAGAGCTCAGGTTTACTCTCAAATTTGAGAGAAGCAGCAAAGAAGCAACAAATACTGAGTGCATATGAAACAGAACAAAAACTACACGTTGTAAGAAATGAACCATGACAAAGTGTCATGTAATGTACAAATCTCAAATTTTGCTTTGCCAAAATTAATCAGCTGAAATTAAAATATTCCTCTGCGGTGCTTTTGGTTTTTGTAGCATGGATGCTATCACTAAAACAACCTCGCCGGCATGTTGTTTGAACCATTTTACTGAACACCAGAGCTTAGAGCTAAATAAAAAATTGGAAACTATGAAAACTGTTTAAAAAAATCAGCCGTTGAGAACTTCTCCCGAGATGAGTGCGTGCTCAAATCAGTTAAAGCGCGTAACTTTGTGTCGCCGTCTGTGACATCTGGCGGTGCATGCGGGAGACTGGGCTGCTCATATCATACCTCCGGAATAGAAGCACAGACAAGCCAAATTCAGCTGTTCAAATATTACAAATTGAAAGCTAGTAGGAACCATTCGTATTTGTATAAAAAATAAAATGCTTGTGATATTTACTGTCCATTCGCAAAAGACAGATAAGCTGAAAAAAACAAAGAATTTCTTCCTCATTTAACGCAGTGATCTTATTAGTATGCAAGGCCTCCATAGCTATTTTCTTCAGTAATTTAAATACAACAAACAAAGCAAGTATTCTAATTAGGGCTTGTTCACGGCTCCTTGTGTTGCTATCTTATTCAGCAACACATACACATTATACATGCTATTTTAACAAACTCTCCACTCTCAAGATCAAAGATGTGCAGATATAACCCACACTTTATTGGTGTTATGATAATGAAATTTATTTCGATTAATATGCGACCCAAATATTTAAGTTGCATATTAATTAGCTGATGAGGCTGAATTGACAGTAAATATTGGCAGACGTGATTCTAGACATTATATAGAGGAAGTTAGGTAAGCGAATGAAGGAATTGACTTACCTACTAAATGAACTGACAACATATAACATCTAGTTCAACCACTTTTTTTTGTCAACACTGAAAATGATTCGAGACTCACAGGAGCCAAAAAAGAGCAGCAATACATTTGTAGAGAAAACTAAATGCTGAGGCGATGACCAGACTGTTGACTCAAGTCAAATACGTTTTGACTTTGATGGGCAACTATCCACTACAAATGAGCTAGCAATAGAATAAATAAGCAATGATTTTGCTGGTACACCAGGTTGAACAACCAGAACCTACAATATAATTTCCCCTTCGTGAACATTGACATAGCACCTTGCTAGAATATGTGGACTTTCACAGTACGAACTCGAAGCAGACTAAGCCAACATTTGCCATCAGCTACTCAACAACTCCACCTTGTACTGAAAACCATCAGGCTGTAAATGATTTATGGTTGTAAGAATTAGAGGATGAACTGATGGCTTGGGTGAGCTGGAGACACCAGAACTTCACCCATGCAGTTTCGATTTCAAATACATGAAGTTAAGGAAAGTCTGTAAAAGCTTTCGCACAAACAATATTCACATTTTGAGAAGATGATCATACCTGACTGTCAAGGGGAAGTAAAAGACAGACAAAAGACAAAAAAAAGACATCAATATAATTACGCTGGAAGAAGCGCCTGGCTATAACACACTGTTATTGCTAACAATGAAAACATCTCATAATTAATGTTAGTATGCTACAGCTGAACCTCCTAAGATGGCCGCAATTTGATAGTGATAGGGATAGGCAGTATCCCATGATTGAGATCTCAAACTCGGGATATTGTTTTCACGTGCGTGACGGTCGTCTTGTCACGCTAATAAAAACAAATAAATCCCGGCAAAAAGTGTTATCTTGTTTATTTTTGGCAAATAATTGTTAAATATCAGAAGATGAGTAATTTGAGCTCCTCAACGAACTGAATTCCTCAAGTGAAACAGTAAACATTGACTTATTTACCCCTTGGGAAATCTGCTGCATGAGGATTTAATTAGTCTTGAACCTGTTTGTCTGAATTTAGAAAAACACTGCTCCATACCCATAAAACCAAAACAAACAAGCACACAATGAGTGATCTCACACAGTGATCTCACACTGTGCGTTCACACCAAAAGTGACGCGGCGACGTGACTCCATATAAAGTCAACGTAGAGACGCGTATCATGCGACAATTTGTTGCTAGAAAAACCTGCGGCAAGATTTGACTTGTGGCGTGGCATGAATGCCCTGTCACAGGCGAGCACGTTCATGAGGATTTGCAGTGCGTCACAACGTGACACTTCCGCTCGAGTTGAAATATTTGAACTTTGCCACGACATTTGCGTGATAACAGCCAATCAGCGTTCACTCCCTGAGTGACGTAACGTAACAGCCAATCAGCGTTCAACCGGCCAACCGTTCCCTGCAGTCCGGAGTGAACGGCAGCATGGAGGAGAAGAGAGAAGAGTGATTGTTGCAGTTTGCAACTCCCGGAGCTCTATATATAATATTATATGATATTATATTATATTATATTAAATGTCTATATAATATAATATATAATATCACGGCCAAAAGCTGTGTGCGCCTCCGGATGATATTATGAATAGACGGGTTAACCAACGTCTCTGGTACTTCCACAACTCAAGTTCCTCATATACGCACAACATATATTCTTGTGATGAAACTTGAACAAATCACTACAGCGACAGATTATGACTTGTTGCGTGACAAAACTCATGCGACACCGCGACAAGGCCACAAATTGGTCACACTTTTGGTGTGAATGCACAGTAAGACACACTAAGACCCAATTAGCAACCACTAGCGTTCATGGGACTCGGTGGAACACAGCAGAGGCAAGTAAAGTGCAAACTATAGCGACACTACAGCAAGCTCCAGATACTGAGGTGACTTGGTTCTGCTCCAGAGTTCGTAGCGTGAAGTACGAAGCTGGCCCTTCTTCCCCGCTCCCAGGGAGACATGCCAGGCAGTCTCATTAGGGCCAGTCATCTACACACCTCTTCCCCGGCGTGTTGGGCGTCCCTCTCACAAGCATCTGCCTGCTTTAGGCTTCCCCTGACGTTGACCAAAATAGGCGATGATTAGGAAGTGAGGGAGAGGGGTTATGCTTGTGCCATGGAACAGAACGTTAACTGCGTCTCCGTAAAGGCATCTTTCATAAAGACGTATGGCTGAAAGAGCAGCCTGAAAAAGACATGGCAGCGTTGTGAGAAGAGATTACTCTTATGTAAATTTCACAATGGGAGACACTTCGTTTGAGTCCAGTAAAGGTCTATGGTTTGAAAATGTTTATTTTATGCACAGTCTGCCTTCAGATGTGTACATTCATATTCAATCTGCATTGAGGGTAATATATCGCTCTCCCAATGTGTTATTCATCAAAATGTTATATTGTGAGTGCTTTCACTCATAATATGTATATGTATGTATGTATGTATGTATGTATGTATGTATGTATGTATGTATACTTGCTGCTGAATGTCTTTGCTCATTCGTCGTATGTCGATTGCTTCTTCCATTTGTCAGGGGCTAGTCCAGTGCTCTGCAGCCCCTCCCAGGCCGAGCTCTCTGCTGGCACACAGCCACTCATACCACTAGTGAGGACCAGCAACTGTGTGTGTGTGTGTGTGCCGATGAGTTCACAGTGTTGATCTAACTTAAGAGACAAGACCTGTAAATATTTAACAAAACTACAATAAAAAGCTAAATATAGCAACTCTTGCATGTGTGGGGGTCGCTGCCTCCCTCTCCCCAACCCCTACCCACACACAGCCCACCACACTTCACACACAGATTGAGTGTCCTAGCCCCCTTGTGGTGCTTGTGGATACAGCACGGGTGTATGAGTGCTTCGTTATGATGGCTAAGCCCATAGGCATGTTTGCGAGTTGTCAGGTGTAATGAGGTTCAGTGGAAGCTTGGGCTATCGTGTAGCCATTCCAGGCTATGAGCTCTCTGACAGTGTTGCTGGTGTCATTTGTACTCTTTTGTCATAAGACGTTTAATGAAGAAAAAAAATACCTTATTCCTCAAGCTGCAGTGAATCTTCAACCTTCAGCATCTCATTTGTGGAGATGCTGATGGATGTATAGTCAGATGACCTTTACTGGAGGGGAAGTCTCCCATTAACTTAAATCTGTGTAATGGAATGATATTGGTTAAATAATACCGGTTCCGGACTCAAGTGTTCACACCAAAACTTTACTCAGGCAAGAAAAATCTTTCACAACCCGCAAATGTTCTCCCTTCTCTAGAGAGGGGCTTACCTTTTGTGAACAGCAACATTTATTTCTACCATCATTGCGACTCTGTCCTTATATCAGAGACGTCGGATAACCCAACGCTGTCGTGTCTTGGTTCACAACACCATCTAGAGGCACACACAACTGAATCTAATGGTCATCTCCAGGAGCTGCTCTGCATCTGCTTTTTCTGATTCATCAGGACTTCAATTGAGCATTGAGAATCTCAATGCTGACAGGCCTTCATGACACAGCAGAGTAACTATTTGAACTAGAGCGATCTACCACTGCGATTCACTACTTTGATCACGCGAAAGAGGCGATGCACGTCGCTCGCACAAATAGAATCACGCGAAAACCCCCCCAAAAAAGTTTCATCGCGATATCTGCTGTTTCTTTAGCTGAGTGGAGTTTGGGGAGGGAAATTAAATGGGCCATCTTTGAAAACGTTAGACCACTTTCAGAACAACTGTGTTGCTCAGAGGAAAGAAGTCCTGTGAAAAAGTCTTTGGAGATTGGGGACCAGAGGTGATGTGGTCCCGGTATTAGCTGCAACAAACCAGGACCCCTAGTGTCCACTAGGGGTATTGAAGGCAATCTTCCACTCATCACTCTGTCGAATGCATGGCTAGATGCTATGATATGCTCAGCAATGATGGTTGCGCCATTCTGATGGATCTTCACGGTAAAGCAGATCACGATGATCAATGCAGGGGCGGAGTGTCTTGTCCTTCTTATCCACAAAGAAAAACCAAGCAAGGAACACCCTGTTGTATTTGTCCATAGCCCCCTGCTCTGGCCCAGTGTGAAATATCGACAATCTTTCATGTTTAAGCAATGCAAAATGGACTATTTACCTTGGTAAACATTTGGTCAATGTCACAAAGCATCCAATTAAAATTCCACCCAGCTGTTCCTTTGACATTTTGGGCCCAAAGTTAAACCAACCAAAAGCTGACAAAAAACTGAAAATGTCAGAATGGTATAAATCGGTCAATGTCCAAATCCCCTCCCTGCAGCCTGCCCATCCCTTATCTCTGCCAGCCAGGAATACCAGGATGAACCATGAGGCCACATGCCAGCATACAAGCCTACGTTAACACACACACACACACACACACACACACACACACACACACACACACACACACACACACACACACACACACACACACATTAATGTTCACACACATGCATGCATACAAGCACACACATGCAAATACTTTCATTACGAATAGGATGCAGACTTTCCATTTCTGAGGAGAATCTGTTGACATCACTTCCCACCTGCAGCATGGCATGTGCTCCAGCTACATGGCCCTGACCTCAACCTGTGACTCTCCATCCATGGAGTGCAGCGTCCTCAGATCTCACCGGGGTGTTTGTCCCATGCTTTGAAAGACATTTGCTCCCGGAAGAAAAACGAAAAAAGTAAAAATAGCATTCTCACACACACACACACACACACACACATACACATACACATACACACACACACACACACACACACACACACACCCACACGGCCTGACATATAAGGCATAAACATGATGCTCTTCTAGAAATTCGATTTGAATTCGATTTGCAGCATGGAAAACACTGCTGTCTCCACCTCTGTCCCCAGTACTGCATCAACCAAGAGAGCAGGCAGAGAGAGGGAACATACATATATAGGATTCACACATACACAAGTGTATGAGCAGACAGTGAGACACAGTTTATTCCCCTACACACACGCACACACCCCCACACAGACAGACAGACAGGATAAGGAGTATCTCCAATCTGGGCCTGTGACAGCCCAATCCCTAGAGGTTGCGGGAGGGTGTTTCCACTGAAACATTTATCCTTAGCCTGGATTGTCTCCCTTTACCGTTACTATATATAGACAGAGGCCAGAGCCATTGGCCCTGAGGCGCTTTGAGACCCACAGCCATCCACCAGCTGATCTATGATCTATGGCCGTGGCCAGGTCACACCAGAAACAACACTGATGAAAAAAAGGGTTGGATTTCAATGAATGAACCGTTACTACTACTGCCTCTCTCTGCTTCGGGAGATGCACGGCGCTCCTTGTCCTCCCCGTTAGCACCCCTTCTGCCGGCAGAGGACCTGCGTATACGTGAGGCCGTGCAGTACCCCAGACGTTTGCAACGTGGCCTCTAGGTCTCTATAAGGTTTGCATCCCGAAGTCAACGATTGGTCAAGCAGGCAATTGGCAAAGGGTCTGGTTTTGTTTACGACAGCCAGACAACAATGAAACGGAAATGGCAAAATAAAAAAACACTGTGTTTTGCTTGTCGGTTTGTAACACTCTGCCCCCTTGTGTACACGTTAACAGGACGTGGAAGCAGGAATGCGGGCAGCTCTGGGAAGACCTGCATCTCTGTGTCGCTATGTGGATCATTCACAAACGCGCTGTTCGTGTAACGGTGAATCCAGCTCTGCTCGGCCCACTGCTAGCTGGAATATTGCGCGCAGCAGTTTGGGTTTAAGAGGAGCGAGTTCTCTGCCACTCTCTGACAAGCTCCGGTGCTATGTGCTATGAGGGCAGTGGAGCTAATTTTCATTCAATACAAACATTGAATATATATTTCAACGTTTCACAATCACTTTACAGTATTTTATTAAAACAACTAACTTAGTTGAGATGATACCAATGGCTCTATTTAGCTAATCGTTTGATACCCAAATAACATTATACAAATAAAATAAAGTAAATTAGCTCCGCGGTCAGGGCAGACTGACCGCACGCCAACCCACTCACAGGCCAGTGAGCAGCAGGCACTTACTAATGACACGGTGACTTCCATCCCTCCCAGTCACACGCTCACTTCATTACCCTCTCCGATTATCACACCTCTCATTCAGGTTCATGGCCCCCACAACACACACCTTTTGTTCTTTACTTTGGGCAAAGCATTAGTGTTGCTGTGGCACAGAACCAGTAACTTGCAACTGTTCAACACCAATCACAGCAGATAAGAATCACAAAGTGACCATCATCATCTTCATCACTGTGCAGAGTGGAAGTGCAAACTACTTTAGTTTGGTTCAGTCCAAATGAATCACAGGCCTAAATAAAGAGCAGAATGAGATCAGAGCAGATGTTTTCTTTAGAAGGCTAGTATGGAAATCTATGATTTAAAAGTACAAAAATTGTGTAAGTAATGCATTCATATTCTATAGATTTACATTAAAAAAAAGAATATACATATATATATATATATATATATATTTTTTTTTTTTTTGCCCGTTTTTGCCCGTTGCTTGAACATGTTGGAAAACTTGGCTCATTGTGTCAAAACTCAACACACAAGCAAATAAGACACAACACTGGGAAATATACCACATCTATGTCAAATGGAAACTCTGCTATCGAAACCTAACAATCCTTTGTCTTAATGTAACTTTGTCACTGATGACAAAATGATACACACTTGTATCATATGAATACACTTTCAGATCAGCAGCAACACACTAACTGCTTTATATAAAACACTGCAAAAAAAACACCAAAAAAACATATTCATTGTTTTTATTCAGTTCCACAGAAGGCACGTTTTCACAACAACCAAAAAATCAAATACTCAATACTGTACATTGCAGTACGGTACTTTACAGTGCAGTAAATTCAGTTTAAGCAAAAATAAAACAAAAATACACTACTGTACTGTAAACACAGAAAAACACGGCAATTGTGTGTGGGTGGGCTTATGGATCCTCGCCTTGAGTGCCGAATCCATCCATGGATTGACCTTACCTCAATGTCTCCGCAGGCTTGTTGTCTGCAGAAGAGCTGCAAAGCAGCGCTTTTGTTTAAGGTGTGGTTACATGTGTTTAAGGTATTGTAACAAAAACTTTGTTGTGTTACTTTGGTCTAAGCATGTGTCTATAGTGTTCGAGCAATTGGCAAAAACTGTAAAAGAAAGAAGATGGATAGGGCTAAGTTAAGGCCATGCCTTTCTATTACTTTGAAAACTCAAGTGCATGGCCTTTGACAATATACCTGTCAAGTGTAGTTGATTGAAGTTGATTTATATAGTACTTGTTTGCACTTTGCAGGCTCAAAGGGCTCCACAGTGCCATTTTAAGGAATAAAACATAACACAACAATTGACCCTTATAAAAATAACTGAGAAAATATGTGTGACGGTGCTACTATGGGAAGACAGTCAACATCAAAATTACACAACTACAAGCTGAATCCTAACATTGTATAGTAAATCATTAAAAATATCTCCAAATGGAAGAAAGAATTACAGTGCAAGCAACACTTTTTAAACATATATTATGCAAATTGACCAAAAAACCTAAGACGAAAAAACGCTGCATTGCAGCATTACTAGAACGAGGGATTCTGCTGGGTTCCTTTACAATTCCACAAACAGGCAAAGACTTTACTGTGATTCGATTTCACAAATTGATTTCTACGGGGTGCATTCCAATCATAGTGAGGACAACAGCAGGCCCATTGTACCAGATTTTATATTGACATTCCCCCAAATGAGATGATCCCGTTTGACGGGATGTGTACAGAATGCTGGATCCTAGAGGGCCAAAGCTCAGCAAACATAATAACTGTGTGTGTGTGTGTGTGTGTGTGTGTGTGTGTGTGTGTGTGTGTGTGCACACTTGTGTCTACAAGTGAGAATGTGGATCCTAGAATGGATCCTAAAGGGCCAAGAACTGTGTGTGTGTGTGTGTGTGTGTGTGTGTGTGTGTGTGTGTGTGTGTGTGTGCATGCACTTGTGTCTACAAGTGAGAACGCAGCACCTAGTTCCTGACATAACATGCAATGAAACACAGGGAGATTAATATGAATATGTTCACCCTGCATACAAATATAAATAGCATGTTATTTCCTAGTCAAAGTGGGTCAAAGCCTCATTTTGCTTAAAGTTGAATAACTTGAATAACATTAAGTGGTACAAAGTTGAGACGGCTCCCTAGAATACTTTATTATTATTATTATTATTATTATTATTATTAATATTATCTTGTTAGTGATGTGTACCTTTTCTTACATATGTTGTGGCAAAAGTGATGGTTCCACTCCCCTATACCACTCTGTTTCTCCAACAGATAATTATAGTAACAGTAGTTTCAGCGCATCTGTGCACTGAGCCAGATAATGCTACTCATTTGTTGTACCCCCCAGTTTGAGCTAAGTAGCACATCCAGATGGATGTGCTAAATGACAGTTAAAGGAGGACTTTTCTTTTCTTAAACTGGAACTTCCACTTATTCCCATGACAAACATTACAGCTTCAAATTACTGTCTGTTAAATTGAACATCTTTTACTTTATTTCAGTTATTTTCTTGAAATGTGTAAAAGACACACGCAAGTCAGTACATTACAGCCCTCCCGTCAGCCCTCAGTGTTCTCTCAGACAGGGAGGGTCGGGTCATCTTGAGGACAGCAGCCTCTGCCAGACCCACCCACCCAGAATGGGTGGGTGAATGAATTGAGAATTGTCTTTGAGGTGCCCTTGAACAGACAGGAAGAGACAAACAGGGCAAACAACACCATGTTAGGGAGGCAGTTTCCGAAGAAAAACTACTGAGGGATCTGTATAGGGAGCATTTAACATGAATAAGATGGATCTTATTTAAAACAGCACCTCAGGGCCGATAGCTCTGGCCTTAGTCTATATATAGTAATGCTAAGGATAAGATGGATGTTGGGAGTGTCTGCGTTTGAGATATGCCTCAATGTTTTCCAGTGCTGGTTGGGTATAGTTAATCTTATACATTTCATCCCAAGTTTTAGAAATCAGCACACCCAAGTAACAATTCCAATAGAGTTGGGATCGATTGTTCTGGATTCGATAAATATAATATGATGTGATTCTGCTCCAATACTTTCATATCATTCATAATAAGCTGTTATGCAACCTTACCTCAATTGCTAATGGCTCTACTGTGAGAGCGAACATGTAGGGGGCCAGTGGGAATTACAGATGCTTTCAGGACTTGGGCAAAAAGTTTCATCCAATAATATTGGATGAAACTTTTTGCCCAAGTCCTGAAAGCATATGAATACTGGAACAACATTGAAATGGCTTTGTACATCCAAGGAAACTCATTTCAACTGCCAAACTAATTTTCAGAATGTATTGTTACCACCACCATGGGAGAGTTTTGTTTATGAGTATGTGCAATCACATACGAAATATCAAGAAGGTTAACAGAGGATAGCCTACCTCCCATGAACTCTGTCTGGTCTAGGTGTATAAGACTCTGTATAGCTGTATCTGCTATGCGAGCAGCTTATTACTTTATAGTCAAAATTCATGAGCGATACAGGTCTCATCGATCCTTATATTTCTTTTTTAAGAGGGTGATGATGGCCAGCATAAGGGACTTGGGTATTTCGTTTTTTAAAAGAGCTAAATAAATCAATAATATTAAAGGGAAATCTTTGTTATAAAGCACCTGTAAACCTCAATGGGCAAACCATCGCTTTTGGGCGACGTCCCATTTTGATGTCTTTGTCCAAGTCCAATTTGTCTTATTCAGTTATCGTCGGGAAGGCAACTGCATTAAAAAATTTGTGAAGGTCTGCTACAGAACTATAAAATATTCTCGAAAGATCTAAAAATCATATTTCTGTCAGGAATCATTCATATCATAGATTTAACCATTTACTGTATGAAATGGTAATGCAATTTAGTTTGGCGGTATGGTTCCACTCTTTCTAAGGCCACCCTATCATACGACTCTGAACGCCTCTCCATCGTGTTGCTCAGCATTCTCTGGGCTGAAATACCATCCTTCAAGTTGAAGAAAAAGAGCAGCTGTCTGGCTGTGCTTTTATCACACCATCTCAGAGACCATCTCAGGACTAAATGTTGAGTGAGTATGGGCAGTGACGATGGGTGTCCCTGCTCAATCCATCCGTTTTTTTAATGTTTAAGAAATTAGTGAACTTATCAGGCTGAAAAGACAGGTCTGACATAGTGAGCTCCTCAGCAGGATCAAAGTGGTTAGAACCTTGTATACGCCCCACACCTCAGAAACCCATATAGAGCTGTAAAAAAATGTGACTCTATTACAGTGTCTATGAAAGGCCCAAAAGACCCTAGCCTTAAATGAGAGCTCAGAAATACATTTCTGTACCGGGACAGAGTTAGTGGTTGGCGTTTGTCATTGCCTTCTGGCTGTGGAAGCTGTATTTACATACATGTGGCCTGAACGGTACTGCCGTGTGCTGTGTAGCGGAAGTTCGGGCCTATATACAGCCTCTTTTAGGGGATTAAGATTAATATTATAAAAGGTAAACATGACCAAAACCACTAATCTGTTGTAAAAAATATCATGGATTAATGTCTTAGAAAAACATGTTGTACAAAACAAGCTGTTCATTTTACTTTTAGGTTGGATACCAGATGGTGAACCTCTGACCGATTGGCAGATTTATTTAAGGAAACTCCAAACCTAAACACATCTTTCATTACACTCCCATGTGTGGTATAACCTAAAGCTGTTCAATGCCAAGCAAATCCACTTTTACTTTATATATAACAATCAGAAAATCGACCATATGCTAAGAATTTTGCCATGAAAGGTTATTAAATCTTTAATATTTTCTTCCCAATGATCTTGGACAGTTCGACCTTGGTTCAGAATAATTCATTTAAACTCTAAATAATGGCAAAATCATGTTCTCATCATTTTTAAAGCCTACCTTCATCACCTCTCAATATATACATTATACAATATCATACTTATTATTTTTTAATATAAACCCAAGGACCCGTATCTCAAATTGCATAAATAAAATCACACAGCAAAAAAGAGAGCTTTTTACGCCTGGATAAAAACCAAAAAGTCAAAGTGATAGCCAGCATCAAGCACACGGTTAGCACACGGTTAAGAATAGTATCCCGTAAATATTAGTGGGAGACCTAGCCAACAGTTTGTCTGAATAGTGTAGTACAGTGTGTGATCACGTCTTCCAATCCATAACACCAATGAGACAGAAAAGGAGTAGCACAGTAGACCTGTTTCAGAAGGGCTGAGGAATTGTATGTCAGCGCCGGGGAGGAGTGTATTTGTGTAGATAAACTTGACATGTTGAAGCAGTCGTGAGCACGGTGAAGGGGATAGTGTTCCTTAGCAACACAGCAACGCCGTCTCCAATCTCATCACTTGCATAATGAATTCCTTGGCTTGTGTGACTCATCTATGTCCTGGCTCTGTTTCCTGACTGCACTTTACATGGCACAACTCAACTTTAATCCAGCATTAGAAACATTATACATTACATGCATACAATATATGGGCTGGGTGCTAAACGGGAAAATAACAGTGTTAATGCTTAGTTTTAACTTGCAGACCAACGCAGTCTCACTCCGAGTTCGTCAAAAATCAACGCTTGTTCAGGCGCTTTTGGTGTTAACTTCGGACACAAAGGGTGTCCTTGTGCGTCTTCATTCGACGCAGGGGGTTTTTCAACTCATTACATTGTAATCCCTCCACGGTGAACAGTGATAAGTGTGTAACCCTAACCACTACTACCCTAACCCTAACCCTAACCACTATTACCCTAACCCTAAATGAACACACGGGAGCGCTTTCCCTGGGCGTCAGATATCGCCTTGGAGGGATTACAAACCCCCTGTGCACAAGGACACCCTTTGCATCAGCAGTTAGCGCCAAAAGCCCCTGGCATTTTTAACAAACTCTGAGTGAGAATGTGTTGTTCAGACGGGCGCGATGTGGCCCACTAGACATTCACTGTCCATGAGAGACGTGCGGCGCAGAGGATGGCAATTACAGGAGCCAATCACGTGACTCAGAAACTATTGTGCATTCTGTGCACAAATTGAAGACGCACAGTCATGAGGTTCAGTCACTGAGACAGTTACTGCCTGTCCTGCATTTAACGTACGTAACGTATGACTCAAACATACATTGTGTTTTGGTTCTTGATTTCCAACAAGAAATCTGCATACATTAGCATAATGCTTGCATATTTTGGCCAATCCCATGTTGATAAGATTGATAAGTATTAGTAACTCGATGAATGCCATTTAAAGTGCATTTTCAACTAAAACAAAAATGTGATTAATTTGCGATTAATCGCAATTAACTACGCAAAACATGCGATTAATTGCGATAAAATGTTTCTTATTCACAGTGAGTCACATTGGATGAAAGCATATTTCACAGTATTGAATATGAACTGGTACATCAGCTCAGAGGGGGATTGACACTAAGGTCAAATCAGAGAACATCACACCACACTAATATAAATAGGGCCATTCTCCCCCTTATTGACCTGCATACACTGGTGGAAACAAACAACCTTTCAACATGAATGGCAACCAGTGACTCTTCAGGGGATATGATGACAGCTGCTGAGTGTGTATGTGTGTTTCTTAATATTGTATATTCAAGTACTGAATAAAACGTGAGTTCATAATACTGGAATGTTGCTGTAATGGGAGGCAGAACAAAAAGTACTTTGTAAAAGTTGCGATGGATGGGATGTTTACCTCGTTTTGAATAACCGTTAACAATGTACATAATCATGTTATGTATTGCTGTTCCACGAACTGTCAAAACAGCTTATTAAACACACAATTCATAAAACAATACATTTTTCCACAGGGGGAGAATGGGGGATAATAGTCTTCAGAACAGCATCCATGTTTCACACCCTGTAAAAGCACTGTGTAAAATGAACAGTGTAGTTCCCAGGAGCAGACAAACATTGACACACACACACATATATATACATATATATATATATATATATATATATATATATATATGTATGTGTGTGTGTGTGTGTGTGTGTGTGTGTGTGTGTGTGAACCAGCCAGTCACCAGCAACAACCAGGCCTCCAGGGATGGTCACATGGTTTGTGGCAGAAGGTGCTGCTGGCAAAAAAGCCAAAAGCAAACCGCTATATAAAACTATCTACAAAACGTGTGGAAAGCAGTTCAAGTTTTTGAATATATATGCATATAAATGGATAACTTTTAAACATTTCCCAGAGCTAGAGAAAGTATTTTTTTTTTTGTTTCATGGTCCTAGGTTACGAGCAACAAGCAGCCAAGGAGTCGATGTTTTGAGGTGCTGTAGCCATGGAGACAACTCTGGCTTTACACGACAACGATCTGAAGACAAACCGCAAAAGTGGCATTGCGTTCCCACTTTTCATTCCGCGTTTAGACGAGCGTCTTTGGGTGGAAATCTGCGTGCATACGGTGACGCGAAAGTGTGTGAAATCCAACATGTTTGTTATGGTTTGCCTGTACTGCACATGGATGTGACGTAAATGCGTACGGGACCAGAGCCAGCGTGAGCAGCTCAGAGCACACTTTTGCGTTGTTAACCCTTTAGACGGAAACGCAACGGCGGAGCGTTTTTAAGATTTCCACTCTGGAGGGGTTAATTTTTTTGTGTTTTTAAGCCCCGAAAATGCTGTCGCCGTCTAAACGCAAGGCACATCTGATAAAATATATTGTTGGTTTCACCCGGGAGCGTTGTCATGTAAAGCCAGCCTAAATGTTCCACTAATATCAACTAGTATCAACCAAGTGCAGTACAAGCGTATTTGATTGAAAGAAGAGTCATCACAAACGCAACACAAGGGCTCATGCTTTATTATTGACCTACACTTGGATCTGGGTTTACGAAATCACAACAAATAAATCAAATTAATTAACTTGATGCTCCTCTCTAAATATGAAGAAACAAAAAGTCTCAAAACCTCCAATCCCATTCAATTTGGCAGGGTTTGGGTTCACATCGCTGAGACAACCTACAACACTACAACAAAGTAGTGCTCATTCATATGAATCATGTCGCCCACTGCGGGGTTGCGCCGTGAAACCTGGCAGCTCAGGGGACCCCTTTAGGGGGCAGTAGAGATCACCATTCCATTAAAGGAATGGGTGGGCCTTTTTGATACTGTATCCATTTATGATTGTACAACCATGGCCCTGATGCAAGCACAGGGGTCTTTTAGTCCCCTGTAGTGGGCAGATGGGGGCCCCGTGCTTTATCTGCTGAATGAACACCACATGTCCATTCATGCTCTTTCTATCTCTTTATGGGTCTCCATCGCTCCCTCTCTGTCTTGCACTCTTTGTGACTTCCTCTTTCTTTCATTTTCTCTTTCTCTTACTTTCTCTCTCCTTCCATCTCTCTCTTTTTCTTTCTATCCTCAATTTATTTTCCTTGAATCCCTCCCTCCCTGTGTCTGATCTCTCTCTCTCCCCTCATCTGTATCTCTCTCTGTCTCTCTGCATCCTATGAGGGGGCTGCGATCACCAAAGGGCCATCTCCAACTCGCTCCAACAACGCTCCGCCACCACTTTAACTCTCTTCATCAGGGAGGGAGCGTGCTGTTTCCGGGACGCTTCATTACCTTTACTCAGCCCTCTCCGTCCCTGACTCTCTCTCTCAGTGTTAGATAGGGACCCCCGCCCACTGCCTGTTTGAACACATCCCTTTTCTCCCACTCTGGTCCTCTCTCACAACTCTTGTCAGTTGCCTTTTGCTTCAAACGATATCTGACTCTCTCTCGCTTCATGTTGGCACTTTTGTACGCTTTGGTCACATCATAGTATTATCTCAAATTCTCTCTCCTCACAAGAACAAAGGAGAGGCTTTCTCCTCATTGGAACGGCCAAAGCTTGAATTCATATTAAAGGCATAGCCTACTGTTGCAATGTCCCACAATCAATTGTATGCAAAGCCATTTTAAATGCTGATTCAACTTGAGTCAGCATTACTATTTCGGTCCTTGATTAAAAGGTCCTTGAACTTGAACATGTAAGAAGAAAGTACAGTGAAGTAATCAAGAGAAGGCACTCTGCCCCAACCAGTGCAGGAACATAAGGGGACAAGTCCCTAAAACACCAGACACAGCCCTGTGAAGCTGCACTTCCCCCTGAACAGAGCCGGGTCAACACAATGGAACAAGCTGCATAATGCACTGTGTGCTGCTTAATATTTCATTTGAATTGAAGTTATCATATTAAGTGAAAGTACAGTTTTTGTCCATTCACCGACAAGCTGATATGGTTCTTATTTCAGGAAAAGGAACAGGAACATTTATCTGATCAAATATCAGATAAACAGTTTGAAAGATCAATATTTCCGATCCGTTGTTTACCTCATCAGGGTCGGTGAAGGAGAAAGTAGCAAGCTCTCAGAAGGTCAGAGATGGATCCAGGCTGATGTATCACCTGTCATCGCACCATGAATCACAGAGAACCACTATTGGTTTACTGCTGCCTCAGCTGAACAGCGCATTAGTTTCAATCCAACTCAAATCAAATTGTGAGGGGTCGAGCATTTCAAAGTACGCTTTCCACAACATTTATGAGACGGCCCCCCCACACACACTTTCCCCCCCAGCCCCCACACCTCAGTTTTCTCTCTCATGAGACCTGAGACCTGCCCCCCTGCTAGGTCTCCCTCCCCTGTGTCGTCATCCCCCCCTACCCCCATCTGGAGGTGCATAGAGTTTCATGGTGATTAAGTGAATCCAGGGGCTGGCGGGGCGGGGGGGGGGTCCCATCCATCTGTCAGTGCTACTTAGTTATTTTATTTATTCATATCTTAACACTCTATTCCTCGCCTGCCACGCATAATTGCTTTGACTGATGGGCCGCCGGTTGGGAATTGATCCAGGAGGATGATCCCATCCCATTATTCTGCTCCACTTCTGTCGATACGCAGTCTCCTCCCTCTCCTCCTCACCCTCCCTTACTCCTCCTCTTCCTTCTCCCTCTCCTCCTCCGCCCTCCTAGCCCTGCCTTACCCCTCCTACTCCTCCTCCCTCGCTGGCGGCTGGGCTCCATCTCCACCCTCTCCTTCTTTTCTCCTGTTTTTGTTAGCTCTCTTGTCGGCTCTTTCTCTCTCTCCGGCTGTCTGTCTGTCTGTCTGCCTGACGAGCTCTCACCATCACTAATATCTCTACCTCTCTCCAACTTCCCCTCTGGAGAATATATTATTTACTCTCCAACTGGTGGAGTGGTGATGCACATCTTCTCCACTCTCTGCCTCCTTCTCTCCCTCTCTCTCCTTATCACCCTCCCTCTCTCCCCCATTCTGTCTCCCTTTCCATCCCATTGTGTCTAACTCTCTTTTCCCTTCCCTCCCTTCTCTCTCTCTTAGCCTCCACAAAATGTATCCACCTATTTAGGTCAATGTGTATATGTTTAGTATGCATATTGGTTGAAATGATCTATTCTGGTCATACTTCATGTGCTCATGTGTGTTTGTGTCAATGTGTATGTGTGTGTGTGTGTGTTTGTGTCTATTTTTGTGTGTGTCTGTCTGTGTGTGTGTGTCTGTGTGTGTCTATGCGTATGTGGTTTCAGACCAAATCTTTCTTCAACTACTGCTCTTCTAAAATTTACCAATGACGTTTCATCCTCCATAGAGAATAACATGTCAACTGGTGCAATATTTATAGATCTCTCCAAGGCCTTCGATATGGTTGATTATCTCCACTGTAGACGTCAGCGTGTCTCCTTACATGGTTGTGTATCACAGTCCTTAATAATGGAGAAAGGTGTCCATCAAGGTTCTTCCTTAGGGCCTCTTCTATTTTCTTTATTTATTAATGATCTTCCTCAAATCTGCTCAGACTGTAGTATTCATCTATATGCAGATGACACAGTGATCTACACATCTAATTTGTTGGTCTCTAAGACCCAATCCTTACTGCAATCTAACTTTAATGCCATTCAACTTTGGTTCCAATCCAATCACCTACTACTGAATAATAAAAAATCATATAGCATGCTGTTCCCCACCAGATCAGCCACTTTGAACCGTGATAATAATCTTTCACTCAAATTCTTAGATAATACTCCACTTGTACAAGTTGATTAACTTAAATAGCTGGGCCTCTGGCTTGACTCTCCTTCAGGTCACATTGATTTTGCGGTAAAAAAAGATTCAATCAATAACCGTTATTTTCCCTCGAGAGACACTGAGGTTTCCCTCATTTACAGTGACGACAAGCATACACCAAACACAATAACAAGGATAACATCATAAAAATTACAATAAAAAAATATATAAAGTATATACAATACAAAAATAGCAAGAATAAAATAGGATGAAATACTAAATGAGAATGATATCAGCTAAAACAGTTACAGTGGGATGTGTATAATTCAGAAATCATAGATTTAAATAAACCAAAAGTAGTAAGAGCAGTCATTTTTAAGTTGCTCTGCAGAGCATTCCATGAGTTAGGAGCACTGATGGAAAAGGCAGTCATTCCTAGACTGGAGTGAGCTCTGTGAACCTTTTGGAGGAGCAGCTCACTGGACCGGGTACAATAGGTCTCTGTGTCCCAGTCCAGCATGGTTAACATGTAAGGTGGCTGTTTCCCAATGAAAGCTTTAACTATAAATAAAAAAGTGTTTCTCACGTCTCATAAAAAGAGAAGGCCAACTAACCTTTTCATAAAGGGTGCAGTGATGGGTTTTAAAGCAGTCACCTGTAATGAATCTAAGTGCTGAACGATAAACTGAATCCAAAGGTTTTAGGGTAGAAGCAGACGCATACTTATAAACTACATCCCCATAGTCCAGCACTGATAAAAACACTGCTTCAATAACCCTCTTTCTACATACCATTGGGAAGCTGGTTCTATTCCTATATAAAATATTCCTATATAAAATATAAATATATATATATTTTCTGACGTAATTTGCAAACAAGGTTATTAATGAGATTTAAAAGTGAGTTTTTCATCAAGCCAGATTCCTAGATATTTGTATTCAGAGACTTTTTCAATAATAGACCCACTGATAGTGGAAATGCATAGACTATTGAGACTATTGTGACCCATATCTCTTGCCCTTGAGAACATTATGTTTTGGTTTGATTAAGAACCAGCTTGAGTGAAACGAGCATTCTGAAGGGCATTCAAAGACAGTTGCAATTTCAACAGCTGATTTTGTAGAGTCAGCAACACAGTATAAAATGGTGTCATCAGCATATAAATGAATTTGACAACCACTGACAAGAGACACAATATCATTAATATAAATGGTGAATAGGACTGGTCCTAAAATTGATCCTTGCGGAACACCTTTGGTTATGGGTAAGAAACCAGATTGGACATTACTTAGTTTTGCACATTGAAATCAGTCATATAGGTAATTACGGAACCAGTTACATGCATTTCCAGTTAGACCAATACTAACCAATTTATCTAATAATAAAGAATGGTCGACTGTATCAAAAGCTTTACTAAGATCAATAAACAGTGCAGCACAGTGTTTTCTATTATCTAAGGCAGATACAATATTATTAGTGACCAGATTGATGGCAGCGATAGTACTATGGTTTGCTCTAAAACCAGATTGATGTACAGACAAAATAGAGTGATTTAAAGGAAATATTTGAGTTGGCAGTTAACAAGAGATTCCAACGTTTTTGCCAAACATGACAGCCTAGATATTGGCCTATAGTTATTAGGGTCCGTTTTTTCTCCCCCTTTATGTAAGGGAGGACGCGAGCAGATTTCCACACTCTTGGAACAATACAAGAAGACATGGAAAGATTAAAAATATGAGTTATACCCTCTGCAATTACCGGGGCAGAAAGCTGGAGAAAAAAGGGATCAAGGTTGTTTTCTCCAGTTGATTACTTGGGGTCAATGGTTAAGAGAACATCAAGTACTGTACTCGAGGACACAGAACTAAAAGAAAACTGAGGAGCAGCATTGGTGGTAGACACATAAGCTTGCTCAAGAGACAGTTGGTTGTCAGCAGGAGAGGAAGATCTAAGGTTGTCCTCTTTAAAAACATGGCCAGCAGCATTAAAATGTCTATTAAAAGCAGAACAGATCTCAGTTTGATCCCTAATAAAGCTGTCATCAAATTTAACCTGAATTGGTACAGAGGCAGAAGCAGCAGAGCTACTATTATTGGCTTTTACCACATTCCAAAAGATTAACTGTAATTTACAAATATTGTATCGCTCTATTACCTGTTTCACTCAACTGTTAGGTTGAGAATTGTGTCACAGTTAATACTTCCTTTATTAGACTATGCAGATGTTGGTCTATCAAAACACATCAGAATCAAATCTGTAAGCATTAACTGTTGTTTCCAATAATATATGTAGATTTGTGCTGAGATGTCCTTTTACTACTCACCACTGTGTAATGTATGACTCACTGAACTTATTATCACCAAAAGCCAGAAGGCAGTATCATTGGTACCAGGTTATCTTTAAATGTGTGAACTCCCTATATCCCTCCTTCACTGTGCCAAACATCTCCAAAGAGAGTGGTAGACATACCTTTAAATTTAAAGCCCCTTCAGACTGGAATAGCCTGCCTGGTTCTCTAAGATCTATCACTTCTTTGCATTCCTTCAAAACATCACTTCTTACATACTTGCAAGCAAACTGTTGCTGTAAATGTTTTCCTCATGTGTGACTGGACTTATTTATTCATTTATTTTATTTATGTGTATATGCAAGTATGGGTGTAGGTGTGTGTATGTATATTATGCGTACATGTGTATATGTGTGTATACATATGTGTATGGGCTAAATGTTGTCATGCCTCTTGATACTGCAATATGTTTTTATTTTTCTCTTGTTTATGTGGGGCGGGCGAGGTGGGATGAGGGAGAGTTTGAGCTAGTGTGAATGTACATGTGTTGTATTGTCCCCTCGAAAACTAAATGATTCATCTCAAGGGGTTATCCTCCCAACAATAAAAATGTCAAATGTGTGTGTGGGTGTGTGTGTCAATGTGTGTGTGTTTGTCCATGTGTGTGTGTGTGTGTGTCTATGTGTTTGCGTTAATGCTGTTTTCACCACATCCTTGACACCTCGTCCTTGGAGGAGGGCTGCATTTGCCACGCCTGAGGAGTTGGCTGCTGCTCCTTATGTGTGTGTGTGTGTGTGTGTGTGTGTGTGTGTGTGTGTGTGTGTGCTTGCGTGTGTGTGTGTGTGTTTGCGTGCCTCAGAGCCACCCTGTGCTGCGTTGGCCCTCATTAAGAACTGTACTGTTGTGAGGGAACGGACAAGCGAGGGGATGGCCGAATGAAAAGATTAATCTGAGGCTAACAACCTCCCTCTCCCTCTCGTTCCCATTCTCGCTCTCTCTCTTGCTCTTGTTCTGTTTCTCCACCCTCTTTTTTCTCTCTCTTTCATGATTCAATTTGAGGATGCCTTATTGGTAAGAGACTTTTTTTTACTTGACCCATGCACACACACACGCACACACGCACACTCACACAAATACGCACCAACACCCACACACAAATCGTGTAGTCTGCCAAACCCATGCTCCTCTTCTACCTTTCATGCTGTTATAGGCGGATACGTCTAACACACACACACACACACACACACACACACACGACACACAAACAAAATTAAATGGAAGACATTCCCATAATTCCCATTGGGAATGGCAATATTTTTAATAAAGTCTAGGCATTAAAATGCATTTTGATAATATCTCTATTTTTAGTTCAGCTTTTTTCTTTGTTGAGTGAATGTATCTGATGTTCAGTTTGTACATTTTCTTATGAATATTCTGTTGCTATGCTAGTTGACTTTACTGCCAGGTAAATTCATGATTTGCGCATAACAACATCAATGATGAACATTGTAAAGAATTATCAATACAAGAAAGAAAGAGAAAGGAAGCAGACCCTGAGAACTGTAAGTCAAGAAACAATATAAAGTAGAAATATTAACAGAGAAGAACAAAGAACAAAGATGGGTGAATATGCCACCTTAGTTATGACAAACACATGAATGAACCTAAGAGACTCACACAATCTCTCACAGCAAGCCAGAGTTTGTTTCTGATGGAGACGCCGGCGACCCACGCACAATGGCAACGTTTTTTGGGAGACATCGAAGAGTTGCCGGGCCGAGGGACGGGAGCCGGGTTGCTGGTGAGGCTGAGGGGGCTTCTCAACCGCCCTCCACCTCCCAACCACCTACCCTACGCACCCTGCTAGCCAACGCACCCTGCTAGACAACGCACCCTGCTGTGAGGTTGGAGCACAAGTATCTCCTTCCGGCTGGAAACAAGAGGTTGTTACGTCATGTGTCTTACAGAGACTTGGTTGTCTGAGGGAGTACAGCAAAAATATTGAGGCACAGCTAAGTAGTAATGACTCACGTAGCATGTGGCAGGGACTGCACATAATATCAGACTTCAAAGGGAGACCCAGCTGTGTAACTAAAGTGAAAGCCTCCCTCCTAGAGTTTTTACGCCTGTTTCAATGTGTCGACACCGCATCCTCACCATCGAAGCAGCCTGCCCAGACGGAGTCCCAGGCCAGTTTACAGATATATTGATCATCTCCCTTTCATAGTGTAGTCTCCTCCTGATTCAAGTCATCCACAGTTGTCCCATTACCGCAGAAAAGCACGGTGCTGCCCTCATAGTGACCTTATCTGGGACGTGTGACTGCCCACCCTGGACCCTTACCAATTTGCACTACTGGCAAAACAGATCCAAAGAGGATGCCATAACAACAACACTACACATTGCCCTCACCCCCCTGGAGAAGAGGAACACATAAGTGAGGAAACTGTGCATTGTCTACAGTTCAGCATTCAACACCATATTCTCCTCCAGGCTCCAGACCAAGCTTAGGGAGCTAGCAGTCAACCCCAGCCTCTGCAGCTGGATCCTAGACTTACTAACAGGTCAACGCCAGGGGGTTAGGATTGGGCTCAACATCTCTGCCCCTCTGACTCTGAACACAGGTCTGCCTACTGAGCCCCCTATTCTGCTTCCTGGACACCCACCACTGCGTGGCCACGCACAGGTTCAGCTTGGTGATTAGGTTTGCCAAAGTTCTTCTATCACGACAGTCATAGTCCTGATCAACGACATCGATGAGACGGTCTACAGGAGAGAGGTTTACAACCTGACAACCTGGTGCCAGGAGAAACACCCCGCTCTCAACACTGACAAGACAAAGGACCCGATAATGGAATACAGGAAGAAAGAAATCGCCTGGAGAGAGACTGCTTTGTAGAGAGAGGATCAGGCAAAACAACGCCTCTTCCACCTCAGGGGGTGAAGAAGTTCAGCAGACCCTATGGGCCTCCTACAGAGGCACCACAGAGAGCTTCCTGACAGGATGCATCACCGCCTAGCATGGGAACTGCACTGCCCTCAACCGAAAAGCACTGCAGAGGATCGTGCGGTCAGCCCAGCTCATCATTGGATGTGAGCTTCCCTCCATCCAGGTGATGTACAACGGACATGTGTCAGAATATCCTGTAGGTTCATCAAGGATCATAGAGGAGCCAGAATCCAAAAATGTTAGTCTTATACTTGCAATGACATGTAAAAATAACAAATCCAGTTATCCATCAATATGTAAAATATGTAAAGAATGTAGATTTTCTATAATCGTCATACTGTCTGTTCTTCATATGAAAGTGCTGTGTTGTTTGTGCAGGAATGTGCAAAATATGGACCATGGAATGTGCAGATGTTCACTTTATTGATACATTTCTTGCTAAAAATTTAATCAAACCAGATTTGAATGCTGAAACAATATAAAAATAAATCATTTTCGAAGGGGAATAGAAGGAGGGTCAGTCATTCGCACACATGTCACATAGATGTAGGCCAATAGAAAATAATGAGCCGTTTGGTTCGCTAGGGTCATCCTCTGGGTATTTTACCATTTTAATCAGGTTGATACGAGCCTGTGCATTTTTGATTAAGTGAGGCTAAAACGTGACACTGACCCCTAAACCCAAGTGGACCAACGGTTTGTTGCGACTGCATGGAGAGAATGGCTGAGATCAAAACAAATGGCCTCAGATTAACACACTTGGCAGCCACTGTTTCCTTCCTTCCAACTTAACAACTTTAGTTTTCTGATTAAAAGTGGTCTCGGCTTGGCTTCCTTAATGAAAAACTGGCAATTTTATTTTCAAAATGTTGTCAATATCCGTCCTAGATACTGAAAACTCTCGCTTAAGCGGGTAAGTCAGAATTACCTGCTGAAGTTATTGTCCACATTTGATATTTAATTATGCAGATAAGATGGCCTCAAAAAAAATTCACATTCTTTGTAGACCATGACAGCCCTTGAGCTGTCAACAAACTCACGGAGACAGATAGGCAAGGCATGTCTATGCACTGTCCTGAATCTGAGGATATTGCACGCTGCTTTTTCATCCTCTGGCAGCAGCAGTGACGTACAGTGGGATGAATGGCGGGAGTGGTGATGTAACAGAGACAAGGTTCACTAGGTACATAGCGCTTTGTGGGCTGCACACATGCCGAGCAACACAAATGTACATACACACTCCCCCCCCCCACCCCCGACACACACACACACATGCACATACGTACAGAGCGCAGAAAGTGTCTGCAACCGTTTGTATGCCTGCACTCAGATTAGGGAAAACACATACACAAAAAAACACTTGTACATAAAACTTGAATATATTCACCTACACACAATTACAAAAGAATGACATTAAAACATATGAAGATGTGATGATTTGTTAACAGTTAGTGAAAGTACCATATTATCAACGCTAAAACCATCCTTTGTTACTATAGCTCCTTATATCGCAGCTGGGCACTCAATACGCATTCTCTCACAGTTTAAGTAATTGTCAAAAAAACAACCAAACAACCAATCACACACCAGTCAGTTGAAACCAAGCGGGGGACGTTAAAGGACCCATTCCGTCACCAAAGACCCCCCTCAGCACCAGAGAGTGGAGGAGTACAGGGAACACCGAGAGTACAGGGAACTGCTTTATGCAGACACAAAAGTTCCAGTGTCAAAGTGTTTCCTTTATTTTTTACTGTTCGCAGGATTTATGAGACTTCTGAAAGTCTGCTTCTTGCCAGAGCTGCAGTTTGGTGTAGAAATAGATCAAAATGAGTCGGAATGTCACTTATTTCAAAGACATGGAATTGATATAATTCAGTTGTTATTCCATAATACGTTTTTTGTTTTATGGTGTTCCAGGGATTCAGGCATACAGGTAGCTAATAACCAAATTAATCAGCACAAAGCAATTTGCACGCTTTAATAAGGCAAAAGAAAGGGACCTCCTGTGTCATTCCAAGGCCAGGATGATTAATGAAGGGGTTTGAATAGTGGAGCCATTAAGGAGGATGAGAGGTTTCTCTTAAGGTTTGAGTAATATACATTTGAAGTCTATATCTGAGGCATTCTGCCAAAATGGAAGTGGCTCAAGGGCTAAAACCAGAGAGCGAAAATCTCTTCTTGAGCCAAGCGCATGAGGGATACAGCCGTGCTCATATTGGTGTTGCTGAACAGCACGGTAATGCTTTTGAATGAGCCCTCAGGATGTGTGCGTAGGGAGTTGTCATAGACCTTGTGATCCACTAATACAGCCATTCAACTCTTTCTCTGAGGGTTTATTCCAGACACTTTTTATGCTTGATTTATTCATGACCTATTTTATCATTGCAAATGCCTCGTAAAGAAGTTCAGATTATTATTCATAGTACATACATAGTAAAAGGTTTGACGGCATCGCTTTCTTACTGTCCTGTTAGATTAGCTAATTATCTGAAACATAGGGTCCCTTTCTCGTTGATTGTTCAATCAACAGATTAATTAAGCTTGTTAAGGCATTTCAAAAACCCTTCTTACATAACGCTACAGTGGTAACCTTGAACAGGGCGAACACGGAGGTCGACCAGATGTTTATATTTATAACTAGTACACACAGTGCATTTTGGGGACAGGGGCAGCATACAGCGTTATTATGTGCAGAATCAAAGCCGGCTGAGGGCCAGGTGCACGGCTAACCTGGAGAACAGATGGCAGCCTCACTTCCTTTCATAGGCTGCTTACACAGGCAAAGCAGGCAAAAGTGTGTGTTGGTGTGTTTGTGTGAGGAAGAAAACAGCTGCTTGGAAGCACAAAGAAAAACCTTTGAGTGAGAGAATGAGGGAGATGAAAAGTCTTTCTGACATATGTGGGTCCGAAGTTTTGTTTTTCTCTATGCTTCTTTGTTTGAAAATGATATCCTCCCCAGTTGACAGAACACTACTAGCTAATACTAACTATGGTGTGTAAATTATGTGGTGTGTGTGTGTGTGTGCGCACATTCTCTGTGTTTGCGTGTAGCTGCGTTCACATATACACGTAAAGCCTGCTATTAGCCCGCTATTCTCCCGACAGGATGTATATATGAGCGACATATCCTGACATTGTTATCCTGAAAACATCCTGAAAAAATGTTACCCCTGAGGTAGTATTTCAGCCAGCAGAAATGTAAATTACCTTATATGTTAATGAGTAGAATGTCGGCATTTCAATGTCGGCACTGCTTTTCAAAGTCATTTGTGGTGAATGCTAAATGATAGGTCTTATAGTCAAGTACACATCATACAATTAATTACAATACATTCACAGCTGTGCGCGTATATAGAAAATGTTTTTTTTTATTATTATGTTACACCTTTCCTGCTGTTGGCTCCCAGACCGTAGTTGAGGAGCACAGGGGTGACGTTCCCTCAAGGGCCGATGTTCTCTCAGGGGTAACACCCTTCACTTTGACCAGCAGTAGGTCTGGTTATAGGTCGGAATATGGTTGGAATGAAGCGGACACCGATTCTTGACAGACTTGGTACTTTATTCTTAATTTCACTAATTTTACAGTACACGTTTGCACGGACACAACCGGACTGGTACATTACTTCACTAAACTGACACACGCTACCGCTCTCTCTCCACGCTCGTCCACTCACTTGCTGACGTCACTCACACACACACACACATACGCTAGTTTAGTTTAGTTTAGTTTGCAGTTAGCTGAACATTATAGGGTCCCGTCCTTCCACCGCCTGTTTTCACAGTTAAACACAGAAATCAACTACATTTGTCCCAGTGTTTGTTATATGTGAAATTAAGCAAAAAAATACACTCTTTTCCGGTAACGCAGTCGTTCGCGACGCCTTTCTTGTTTGTCGTTTCTTCTATTTGTCTCTCACTCATGCTCCAATCTTTCATCGATCGATGCAGATGTTATGGATGCAACTGAATATATGATGCATCACTGCAGCAACATTTAACATGATCGCCATGAGTTCTGCCCGTTCTGCCTCTGTGCTGTCTGCGGTCCAACCAAAAAAAAACAGTGACAGCGGCCGTCCTTATCCCGCCTGTTGCGAACCTCGACCCTACGTCATATCAGACCTTGCAAGCCCGCCCCGGCACCCCCGTTGATTCTACTGATGTCTGAGTGACACGGATGCTTAAGTCTGAATTAAGTGTGAATGACCCTCACGCTCGAACCTCCTGATATACAAATGCGGAGAAAAGACAGAAGACATGTGAAGACGGCTTATGTGTGAGAGCTTCTATGGGTGTGAACAGCTCTTTGGGAGCACATGTATCAACAAGCTCTGGGGTGAAAACACATGGTGACAGTGTAACAGCTCATAACCTTCATAACAAACCACGAGCGAGGTCCCAATTAACAACAAGTTCAGATGCTGTTTAGACCAACAACCAGCTGACCCTGAGTCATTGTCCTCTTCAAAAACACACACACACACACACACACACACAAACACACCATTGCATCGGAGCAGAGTAGTGCTGCTAGTCCACCCTCACCGTGTTGCATCAGAACATTTGGCCTAAATTATCTCAGATTAGAGACCGTGTTGTTGGAGCTCTGTGTCACCGATGGGCTTCAATGAGAGCAGCTCAGGAAATGTAACGTTTGGTTCAGTCTACCGTCACGCATTTCCGTTCTCTTACATCCTATGAGCTTTGTACACCATTTAGTCACCAGAGCTATGTAAGTACATGACCAGAATAACAACAAAGTCAACGTGACTGAATAGGGAGCTTTCAACGAAAAATCGGACGAAGCAGTCTCCGAAACACGTCACTGAATTAAGGTCCCCTTTAACAGGAAGTTGCTATAACCACAGCAACTGGTACATCTTTTGAGTTTTTAGTTCCGTTTTTTTGTTAATATCTACTATGAGACGGGGTAACATCACTAAGGACAACTTTAGCTTAGGATAAGTCTTGTGTTTTTGTTCGACAATTGACAATTATTTCCAGCGTCACGCCTCATTTTCTTATAAATGGACTTCTTCATATGAACACATATTTCCTATTACATTTTTACTTCTATAGATTTTAGATCAATTGTTCTGCTCCACTTGCTTGAGTTACAGCCTGTGATTTATTACACAGGACATTATAAGCCATCCACTGAATATATATATAGGTCATTGTTTAGAAAATGTATAGTCAGAAAAACCAGTCTATATTTATGGAATCCTTTTTGAAATTGATTTCGGCATGTCACTCTAAAATGAGAAATGAGACCAATGCCCTTGGCTTAGAATGTTGTGGAAGAGCAAGAGAAACACAGAGGGAAAGGCTGTGTTAGTGTATGTGTCTGCCCAAATGTAAATATATTCTATGTTCTTCATTGATCTGCAGCATCCTGCTCTCTCACTGTGTCTGACCATTGACTGATGGTCGGCGGCTGAAATGAGCCCCGGCATTGTAGTACATTGTTTTCCCCCACTGCTAAATCATCCTTTGTGTCTGACGAGTCGTTACCGATGTGCACTGAATTGTCTCCTCCCCCCGAGCTCATTTCTCTCTTGAGTGGCTCTGCCGGTGACAGCGCGAGTCCTGCAGCGGTGAGTGGGGCACTTCGGTAATTAAGAGGACCCAAGTTTAATCTCCAAAACTGCCAAGTATCCATCAACAAGCCTTTTTTTTACCGTCCCCATGTCCTTGAGTAAGATACTTAACGCCTGGATCTGTCCCCTGGTTCTCAACCTGCTCCCCACCAGCCAGCTGCAGACTGTGTTAGGTCAATGAGCCTCGTGGTTCACCACTGCTGCTGCATGCCTGCCAGTGTTTGGTGTTGTTTAGATGAGCCTCCTCTTGATGTATAGTAAATACATCAAGCAGAACTCAATCTTACCAATATTGTGACGGTAATCATAATTAATATCAGCATTAGCAGATTAGTAAAAATATGGTGAAAGGGGAAGCAGAATAATAGTCGTGTTTGAGGGTCTGAACTAGCTGTTCCTTTGAAGTGTTTGGAAGTGATTCAAAGTGATTGAAGTGATTCAGTTAGTGCCCATCAAAGTTACAGGCACTAACTAGGAGTTAATGTAGTCCCATTTGAGTTTGAAGCTGAGGCATTCTCTGTAGATCTCGGATGGCTGTGGGTGCCCAGGGAGTCACGACACCCAAGAGATGAGATGAAGGCATTTGTAACTTTCTCCAAATCAGTACTGAGATACAAATTGAACTTTATTTCAGTCAGAACCAATTCAATCAAAGCTTACAATAATTTGCAGTCTGGTATG
This sequence comes from Micromesistius poutassou, assembly GCF_964030765.1. Classification (NCBI taxonomy): domain Eukaryota; kingdom Metazoa; phylum Chordata; class Actinopteri; order Gadiformes; family Gadidae; genus Micromesistius; species Micromesistius poutassou. Next base: position 9,216,831 of record NC_140280.1, on the reverse strand, counting down.
TAAAATTGTACATGTTTTACAACCCGCTGTCTGTCCAATCGGCCATGTCTGAACTGGCTGTGAGGAAAAGGATCAAATGCAGCTCTAAGGGGAGCTTAACCAAACCGGTATCAAATGTAATATTAAAGGCATACCTTGGTTCATTAAGCTGCTATTGGTTTCTGGTGATTGAGTCTCATGGTTGTGATGAGACGATCTTTACCTACCACTTCTCCAGATCCTCCTCAATCTCTCACTATTTGATTTGGAATTGATCAAATGGAAAAGCTTGGTTCAAGTCATAGTAATGACTTTCAAGCTGCTATAACCAACTTTTGCTAGACCCACATACATGAGAACCTATAGACTCATTATAAGCTTTCATCAAAATTAAGTGGGGCAAGCAGAAGTTGCTGATTGCAGCTTGGAAGACATTTATAGAACTTTAACAAAGCTTTTCTCTTGGTGAATGCCAAATTAAAGAGTGGGAGAGTGAGTTGGAGCTGGAGAGGTTAGTGTGGCAACTCGTCTCCGGCACAGCGCCCCTGGAGGTCCAGGGGGCAGGTTGTGGAGGCGGTGTACCACAGATTTCCAACAGATGGCACCAGTAAGAGCATTGGGGCCAGCCAATCATTGAAATGCAGAGCACCTGAGGAGCAGGTGGAGAAGCATGCTTTAAAAATCATGCTTCCACACTCATTCAGGGCTCTCCCGGTTTGTGTATGCGGAGAGACCAGGGGCCTCATTTATAAAACTCTGCATAAAACCCTCCCTAAAACATTGCGTACGCCCAAACCTCAGAATGTGCGTACGCACAAAAATATTCAGATTTATAAAACCGTGCGGCACACACCTGTACACACTCTTCTCGTTATAAATACCAACTTGTGTTGAATTTGGCGTGCGTGCACGAGCGCCATGCTCCTCTCAAGTTCGTCCCATAATAGTCCTTATAAGGTCAATGCTAATTGATCAATGAATATTCCTAGTATATAAGGAGCCTTTGCTGACCTATCATTACACGGGAACACACGCATGCATTACACGCGCTCGCGTCTCATACCCCTCGCTAAATTCTCGAGCAATTCCAAAGCTGCCATATTTTAGCCCGTTAGAAGAGGCCAACAGGAGCATTATTTATTGGCCTTGTGCCAATATGATAATTAATTACTATGTCATATAGGCTAATTTAATGTAGGCCTACATATATATCAGGAAAATGAATACAACTTAAGTGATACAGTTGGTCTGGCCGAGGATTGTGATTTGAAAGGGTTGTAGTGTGTTGAACATAATATTGCCTTAATTCATATTTCATAATGAGTGCTTTTTATAAAATGAATAAAGAAATCCGAAGTCATAGTATGTGGTGCGCAATGTGTGTTGGGTATCGGGAGGCATAGACATCTTATATCAGATGTCTATGTCGGGAGGTAGTGTGTTCTTCTTCTTTTGGCATTATTGGCGGCACCAACTTTCTGTTGTCGTCTCTGGAGATCACTGTTTGAAAAACTTTGCGGGACCTTTACTGCAGGGGGAAAGGATGTGTAGAACTGCGCACTCTTTTCCACAAGGAATTTTTCTATAAATCACGACGTTGGCGGTGAAAGATGCGTACGCACATTTCATCCCTGTTTCCGCAACATTTTCGTGCGCAGAGACCTTTATAAATGAGGCCCCAGTTGTCAGGGGTGAGGTGTTTCCACCCTGAAGAACAAGACTGTGGATTCCTCCAAAGATGTTTTTTGTTCTGTTTAGTAGTAAGATACTTTGTGTTTGATTTTGTGGATCAGAGATTGTGAGCAGACATGTCCATCTGCAGTAATGCCAATAGTTGGTCTTTGACCTTCATTAGTGCAGTCTCACCCCAGTGGAGAGATGAATGGAATATTTCAGAGGTTAAACTCAAACAAACCAGCCTCTATACAATCATCCTTACCTGCAACACAATGGACCTCATGGACAGAACCCCACCAGGGCTTTTAAAACAGGTGCACTCCTAGGGAAAGCGAAGGATAGGCACTCAAAATTACAGATTTAGCATTTGATAAAGACCTAGTTGGCTTGAAACCGGGTAGCGTTGGATTCCAAGCAAGGATTGATACAAAAAGAAAAGGTAAATGATGCCTCCTTTAAACCCATGCCCTTCACAAAACCCCCATATAGAAGCAATGCCATTGGGCGGGGTCTGGTCGAAGGGGCATATAATGATGGGGAAGTCTCCAGTCTATGGAGTGTTCCATAGACTTGTGTAATTATTGGATGAGACTGGATGTGTATTTAATGTCCTCTATAAAGACACAGCATTTGTCAGGAATTTGTTTCAATCTGAAAGTGAAGTAAGAGACTTTTGGAAACACCTGCAATTACGGAGCAGCATAGGGAGTCTTTAGACCTAATAGGGGAGAAGAGGAAGATGCTATGGTGAAGGCCTTCTTTAACTAGCCCACCATAATGCATGGAGCCTCAATATTATTTAAAAACATCTTTAATACTTTTATCCTTTGGATTAGGCACCATATCCTATATGTATATTCTTTATCAGCTCATCCTTTGAACTGAATAATTCTTGCACTTCTGAGGATGTCTCTTACTGACGAGTCTCCTCACTCACATTTGCCCACTCCCCCCCCCTTCTTTCCGATTTCACATTTCTGCCACACTCATTTGACTGAGTGTAATCCACCAGTCCGTATTGTAGGGCAGCTTCTATCCTCATGAACAGCGTTCTTTGCCAAGTAATCCGCTCCCTCAATTCCCTCCACAACCATGTGTGCTGGTACCCAAATAAAGCCGCCTCACACCCTGCCTTGGGAATTCCACACAACGTTTGGTAAATCTCTGTCAACAAATAAGGTCTGTGGCGGATTCCTGGCATTCTTGTTAAAGCGGCGGCTTACTTTGCACTGTGACCTACAGTGGCATCAAGACGAACAGTGGGGAGATTTGGTAAATTATAAAAAAATGCCATAAAATAAAAAGATTAAGGGGTGCCTATTTTTTTTTTAAACAAAACTAAGATTAATTTTTTCAACCCAAACTATAAACAGATGAGACAAAGCGAGCTTGTCAATATCTTCAAACAGTCCTCAGTCTGTAGGTTGGCCATGCCCCTGCTGCAGAACAGTGCCAATTAGTGGTGGATTTCATGATTTGTTTGAATGAATCAGTTCGCGTCGGTCAGTTCGCCAAGAGGAGTCATTCATTTGTTCGTTCGTTCGTATTTCCGGTAGCGGTGAATCATGATTCTCAGTCACTGAGTCGGTCAGACTTGGCTCCTCCCTCGTTCTCGTTCAAACGAATCGCGAATGCACGTTAGCGAATGCCGAGTCGGTCAGACTCGGCTCCTCCCTCATTCTCGTTCAAACGAATCGCGAATGCACGTTCTCAGCCGAGTCGGTCAGACTCAGCTCCTCCCTCGTTCTCATTCTCAAACGAATCGTGCAATGGTGCAAACGGTCATCAATCAACACAACATTAACTAAGTTCCTTTTAGCTGAGGAGTGCTTCATGTTCGGAATCAGGATGTTGTTGCTCGGCTGACTCTCATGACATCTCAGTCCTCGAGTCTTCACCGCTAAACACAGTCAGTGAACGAACGGCGACTTGCGAGTCAGCGCGACTCAGCAACTAGTGGGTGGAGCTGGGAGTCGAGTCTCGGAGAACGAATGACACGAACGATGACGAACAAGAGCGGCGAATCAGGTCGGTTCGTTCGTTTTAAAGAGTCATTCGTTCGAACTGATTCGTTCGCGAACGAGCCACCACTAGTGCCTATAGCTGTTCAGTGGGCCCTGGATTCAGTTAAATACAATGTACTTGGGATTCCCTCTGTGGAGACAGACCTCGTGCTCGGTCATGGATGGAGAGGGTGAAAGACTGGGAACCTTGCCATGCAAACCTTCCAACTCTCAGTCCCTCTTGTCTCTGGCCAACATCCCAGCTGAGGGCTGCTCTCACGCAGTCGCAGCAGGGGTGGAGGGGGGGTTATGAACCAGAACGGTACCCTGCCATGGAGAATCTATTTGTTTACAACTCAACACTCACGATACACACTGCCTTGGAATGATGACGAAACACATGAAACAAACACATCCACGTGGGTTTATCTCTCAGCAGGACAGGCTCAGGGAAAATGCTGGAACAATGACAAGGCAGGTGTTTATACCTGGAGTAGAAACTGGGAGATACTCACTTTGGTTTATTTTGAGGGGTTCCCATATATGTATTGTATTAACATGTGAAAAAAAAGCGAAATGTGTTGTTAAAACAAAAAGTTCAAATAATCTTAAGTAATAATCTTCATAAAGCATTTTAAACAACACAACATTTTAAACACAATAGTCTTGATGACATTTTCTCTTGTAACTGTTTTTAAGGCATGACTTTTGCATTTAAATCAGAGGGGGGCTTTAATGTTGAATGTGGATCAAGTGTTGAGTGGAGCTACAAAGTGTGAAGTAATCCATCCCTGTAAAGGTTCAAGCTGTCAAAAAGAGCAAGAGGAATGGATGCAGCACTGATTTTGCTGTGTTTTTGAGCATTTGTGAATAGAAATCATCGCCAACCATAAACATCTGGCTGTATTCAGTAAAGTGAGCAGACCGTTCTAAGATGAAGGAGCTATTTGGTAGCTGTGGTGTTGGAGTATTTAACACACTGGGGAGTAAGTTGTGCTGATGTCTCCTGTGATTTGAGAAATAAGACTCGTGATGGGTTGCAAAAACTTGGCTGGCATGTTTTTTTGTTTTTTTACATATATATATATATATATATATATTGTAACATATTTCAGCCATAATATTCTCCCATAGCCACAATACTGAGTAAACATAACATAAGCTGTAAGACTTGCGTCATAGATGAAGGGGGCGGGCTTTTAAAGCCACAGAACACGCCCACCTCTACCTGCCTATTTAACTCGGACTCCGCCATTTTAGAATCAGAATCTCTTGGGCGGCGTATCGATTAGATGTAAAGCTTAGAGACGCTCCACGCGTGTTATATACGATCCCTCTCCTTTTGTTTCATAGACGATAGACAATAGACCAATAACCTTAACCAAATAAAGTGAGTTAAAAGCGATCCTGTCTCGGCGGCCTTTCCTGGACCAAAAATATCATAACAATATAAAAAATATATATATATTATATATATATATATTTTTTCAGTATAGTGTCTGCAACCCAGCAGGGGGGATCCAAAATTCAAGGAGGGGAGGGGCTGTGATATGGACTATATGGACCATATCACAGGACTCACATGGACTCCCTAATGAGGCCTTGATGGTGCAGGCTGCAGGACGTCAGCAGGTGTTGCAGGTGTGTGGCACAGTGGAGGTGCCAGGGCGCTGATTGGTGACGGGGACTGAGAAGGCAATGTGGTCCTCCAGTGAGTTTTACTACAGACCTGATCCAATCGTCCCTGAAAAGCTGTCTTCCTTACCCTGAGAGCTACTATCACATTATATTAGAAATGGTGAGAAGGACGTTTCCAGCCAAAGCAGCCCGCCAAACGTCGTAATTCCTCTGTCCGTTGTTAATCAGCGTCCGACTCATACGTTATTTACTTTGGACTTGGTGTCCAGGTTATGTAAAGTATCTCTTCAGCAGTATTGATTGCCCTCTGGGAGAACCGTCAAGGAGGATGCGATGAGGAGCTCTTCTTTTCTTGTTCTCAGTGGTGTAGCAGCGTCGCATGCAACGTAGCAACCGGGTGAGCGAATGTTTTAATCCCCTTACACCCTTTTCCTGTCCTGGTGTTAAAATGCATGCCTGCCTTCTCCGCCTGCAGCGTCTGCCGTTACAAACACTATGTAAACTGCTTATTGTCTGCCAGACCATGCCCTAGGGCAGTGAACCCCAATTAGCGGCCCGCGGGCCAAATCCAGCCCGCAGGAGCCAAATGTCCGGCCCGCGCTGACCCAGTGGCATTCACATGTAAAAAAAAAAAAAAAGTTTTTTTTTTTGTTGTTGTTTACAGACTGATGTTATTTGCTACACATATTTTAAAAGTTTAAAACTAATGTCACATATTGTGGTATCACATTTTAAAGCTAACTAACTAAAATCTTCCTGTGTCTCTTAGAGAGGGAGGGAGAGACATATAGAGAGGGGAAGAGAGTGGATGTGAACACACACTGATCTGGATGGATGGCACCAGGCCCAATGCCCTGTTGAAGACACACTGTGCTGATGCTATTTAAGTTTTTATGTTTGGGGCTGCTGCACTGTGTGCGTGTTTGTTTGCTGGACTTTTTGTTTGCTGATGTTCCAGCTGCATTTTAATAAATTAATGGTAGGTTTTGGACAAATTTTGTTTCAAGAGAGCATTATTGTGTGACTCCTAACACAGGGTATTTTCAACTACTACTAATAATTATAGTAATGATAATTAAAGCAAAATGTGCACATAAAAATGGCGAATTAAATTTTTTAACGATATATCGGCCCTTGACGTGGCATGCTTGACCAAATTTGGCCCTCTGGCAAAACTAATTGGGGAACCCTGCCCTAGGGTGATGTACTGAATATGATATGTACTGAATTTTACATTTGTGTATTGTAATATGTGTCATTGAAAGCTAAAATGTGTATTTTATGGAAAATAAGTTTTTTATATATGTATTGATTGTAAGCTAATAAATGTGTATTGGTATGTATGTGTATTGTAAGTTCATATATATGGATCGTCCGGCAATATTTGAATTGTATAGTTAGATATTTGGTTATTATTGTTATGTATGTGGTATAGCCACATAATGAAGGCACTACTTTTTGTCGTATGCGTTACCTGGGTGCTATGTGTGCGCAGTGTTTTATGTTTCAGGCATGTTGAACAGTAAAGCTATGTTGACTACAGCTCCTGGTCTAGACATCGTTATTACGGCTATTAATTAAGTTAATATATAACAATTATATAGTAAGATAATACCTGTAGGCATATTGTAAGGTAATATGGGTATTGTAAGTTAATTGGGTAATCTGCCAATTTACACCTAGGTTCTGATGCTAAGTGAATTGTAAGGCAATATGCTTTGTAATGTTAGTAAATGGGTGTTGTCCGGAGAATAGGACACTCTACATTCTATCACCTAAAGTCTGTCTCTCGTGTAGCTCTATGATGTAACACAAGGGTCATTAGTACTTCAGCATGGAGTGGTTACTTCCACTATAAAACCAGGATGTGTTCGGCGACTAGGAGCTCTGTCTGGGTAGCGGTTGGTTTAAAGGGGCCGTGTCCGAGAGGGGGTATCATCTCAGGCACTTGCAGTATAACACCAAAGTGTGTGGCGCATTTAACAAAGCTAATCATAACGCTCATACATAATGAAGGTACTAGCTTAAAAAAAAGTATGACAACATTTGTGGGGGTCGTGATAAGTATATTATCAGCTGCTTCTGTCCAGAGGGGTATTCCACAAAGCCGGTTTTATCACTTACCCAGGTAAGTTAACCCAGGGTTAGCGCCTTAGCGGCAAGCCTAGGTTTTCCGTTCCAAAATGAACACGGTATGTAAGTTGCTATAGAAACATTTGCTCTCAATCAAACCTGGTCGGAGCAGGTTAAGTTTGGAAGATAACCCGGTTTTGCTCAGGGTATTTAAACCCACGTTCAATGCAGCTTTTACGTGTTCACAATGGCATGCCCTTTTGACGAGAGGCCTGTTGATATCGGAGCGCAAATAATTTGTGCAATTCAGAGATTAATCAGACCACGGCTCGACATATTGTCCTTTCCGGGTGACTTTTTGCTGGAGAGATATAATTTTTCACATGATTCTTTGATATATTTAAATAGCCTTCTCCAACCCTACATTGCAAATGTTACCAATCGTGGATCTGCCCTCAGTTCACTACAAATAATTTGCATAGCGCTCCGTTTTGCGACGGGTAGCTTTTTGTACAGTGTAGGAGATGCTGAGCACATAGGCAAAGCTACCATCTGCCACTCAGTGCGTAAAGTCTGTCTTGTGCTGAAGCGATTGTTGTGTAACTTCATCGTTTTTCCAGACCATAAACCGACGAGACGCATTAAAATGGAGTTTCACCAACTTGCAGGTCAGCATTATCTACTTTAAGTGTTCCCAAATGGCACAGAAATTATCCTTGTTGTTGACTTTTCATCTATATTTCAGGATTTCCAAATGTAATTGAGTGCATTGATGGCACACAAGTGCCCACAACGGCCCCATCTAGAAATTAGGCTGATTATGTGAACAGGAAAGGCTGTCACAGTATAAATGTTAAATAAATAATAATAAATATCTCACTAGGAGGATAACCTAGTGTTTAAAGAAGTGCTGATTTATCTGTGTTTGTCTCTTTTTAAATAAGCGACTATTCTGAACACATTGGAGATCTTTGGAAGGTAATGAAATGTGCACGCTGCAACTGGCAGAGTGAGAGTTTGGCTTTTTTTTATATATTTTTTTTTTATTGCTTGTCTTTAAGTGACTGAAAAGTGCACGTTGATGATTAATAAAGCGTCATGGATCTATTCTGCGTTATACTGCTACTTTTTCTGGTACCTCTGGTTTACCTGGTTATCAGCTCAGCTTTCCCAGTGAGGAGGCGATACAGCAGAAACAAGCTGTTGCAAGTTAATATCGGGAGTTCGGTCGGAGTGTCAGACATCACGTTACAACTCCCAGATACAACTCCCAGCAATCACTGCCTAATCGACTCTCATTGCCCTCCATGATCCTGGGAAATGTTCGATCCCTTAAGAATAAAGTGGACGAACTCCAGGGGAATGTCCGCTTCCTCAAGGATTTTAAAGATGGCGTTTACGGAGACATGGTTAGCCGAAAGCGACCCAGACTCTGACCTGCTGATCAGTGGATTTGGAGCACCACATCGCCTTGATCGGAATAGAGTTGACAAATTCAGGGAGGAGGGGTATATCTGTATGTAAGTCAACAATACTACAATCTATCTCCCCGGACGCTCCGATATTCGTGCTTGGAGATTTTAATCACATTTCACTTAAAAAGACACTTCCCAACCTACCAGACGGGATAAAACCCTCGATCTCTGTTACGGATCAGTTAAAGACGCCTATAAATCACTTCCCTTACCTCCCATGGGCCATGGAGATCACAATTGTGTGTACCTCCTGCCCACCTATAAAACAGTTTTGAAGAGGGAGGTCACAACTAGGGACATTCAATTATGGACTGAGAATTCTGTTCAGTGTCTGCAGGAGTGTTTTGAATGTACTAATTGGAATATGTTTGTAGACACATGTGATGGAGACCTTGATGAGCTTGCTTATGTAACATGTTCCTATGCTACATTTTGCAGAGACATGATAATACCATGAGAGTAAAATTTTGGGTGACAAAGTCCATTAAATCTAGTATGTAGGCCAAAAAACTTGCCTTCAAGCAAGGAACTGCATCAGTGTTACAATCAGCTACTAAAAATATGAAAATTTAAATATTACGAGCAAAACAGAATTACAAGGAAAAAATATAGTTGCAAGCAACAATGAAGGGCCTACTGTATGACCGACAGTATGACCGTGAGCTTCATCTTAGAGAAATTGCCACAGGTAGGAACAGTATTCAATACTGTAGAAATGGTGAGCTTGGAATCAATGTCTTAACAAATTTACTGAAAGTTAACAACCATGTTTCTAAAGAGTTGCAAAATCCACCTTAGAACAGACTGAGCCATACATTTCCCTGTTTAGGCACAGCCAGCACTGAAAAAGTAGATAAGACACGAACTACAAACAAAATCCATCCACATTTGCCCATGCAAACACAAAGACGGTCAATAGCAAATCTGTCAAAATGTATGCATACTAAAAATCTGTTTCAACACCACTACATTTGAACTGGCGAGAATAAGGCAAGTATGCGTATATTTTGTAAAAGTTTTTTATTGACATTAAAGCTAAAAGGAAAGTGAGGGAACTGAGTGGTAAAAAGTCAAAAGCTCTCAAAAGGTTGTCTTCGTCGCCTAGGGTGTCAGGTCCCAACCCAGTCGCCAGAGAAAAACGTTCCCAGAGTACTCTTCTACGAACGACGGATACGTAGCTCAGTCAACGTTTCAGGGCCAAAATACGTTATATGTCAACGTTCCATTGTAAAGAGTGGAGACTGCGCCCGCACCACGTGACTTTCAAGTTTCTTATTTCAGCACAGAAGAGAGATGGCGGCCAGCCGTGTAAAATGCTACATTTTAGGGCCGTTTCTGTACCTTCAGGTTTTTTGATAACATTTTTAGCGAGAAATGTGTACTTTATGTTTACAATCTTGATTCAGAGAATGCATATGAGCTTTAGTTTAGATGTTACGCGGATATAGATCGTTCCTGCCAGCAAAACGTTGTGAACTGACGTAATGCCCAAGGATACTTTGACAGTAGGCCTATACGTTTTTGTGAACACTGGATTACGTTGCAGTTCAACGTAAAATAGCGAGTTGTACCTACCAACGAGGACATTTCCTGGTTATAAAAAATACATCAATTGGAATTATTTGGAGACTTCCACACCGCTGCCAGTACGGCGAAGGTGACGGTGATGCAGGGTTGCAAGCTTCACGGTTTTCTCGCCAAATTGGGCTGTTTTAAAAACTGAGTCGCGGGTGTAAACCTCAAAGACGCGGGTCACGGGTTCCACGCGTCCACCCCCGCCTCCCCCCCCCAACAATCCCGATCGTCCCCTCCCCCGTCAACAATCCCGATCGCCCCCCCCCCCCTCCCCCGTCAACAATCCCGATCGCCCCCCCCCCCCCCCCTCCCCGTCAACAATCCCGATCGCCCCCCCCCCCTCCCCCGTCAACAATCCCGATCCCCCCCCCCCCTCAACAATCCCGATCGTCCCCCCCCCCCCCGTCAACAATCCCGATCGCCCCCCCTCCCCGTCAACAATAAAAACGGAGTCGTGGGTGTAATCCACGGGTCACGGTTTTCTTGGGTACTTTCAAAACCCACCACAGAAACAGTTGGGGTGTAATATGTATTGTATAATCTTTATGAAAACTGATGGGAAAAACAGCCCAATGAGCACACCACATGATATGTACGTTATGAACACACCACATGATACGTACATTACGAATATAGTTAACCCGTGTTCTAAACTAACACACACATAACCAGCTATTCTTCAGGTCAAGGCCTGAGCCGGAGGCCGGATATCCCAACATGGAGAGATGCTAGAGACTCAGACAATGCACCACACATTCGCAAGAACAGGTGTGTAGTACGCCTTTCAACTTTTATGTCATGACCCATAAGATCCAGTCAACCCAGAAGACGGTTAGAAATCCCACCGTTGGACCACAGTCATTAACACATAGTCTAACCGCAGCCCAGGGCGCCTCCCGCCTTTCCCAAGGTTAGGGAGCTGAACGGGGAGCTGGATCCAGGTAACCCCCACGCCAGCCCTGATAACATCCAAAAACACACACACCAACCCTAAGCACACACACCTCGTTAGGAGGAAAACACAGCATAAGACCATACCACACAGATCATCTCACACTCTTCTGAAGCAGAACTTCCACGGAGGCGAAGCTCCAGACGACCTCAGCGCTGATAGGGACTTAGAAATATTCGATCTCTCACGCTTTATGTACCTGTATCACTTTTACCATTTTACTTAATAAATCCGAGGCCCTCGTGCTGACAGACTTTATTACCTCTCCGTCTCATTTTCTCTGGTCAAGTAACTGACAGACTGATTTTCCCAACAAAACTCAGTCAGAACTATTAAACACCAGAGGATGGGCGGGGAGGGGCAGTGGACACACACACACACACACACACACACACACACACACACACACACAATGCATTTCACAATGCAACAACAAAAAAATACAAGAAAAAGTTCCCTCTAATATTATTACTTTCAAAACATTGGCCAAAATTAAACACAGAGCTGCCAACTCTCACGGTTTGATCGTGTGACACGCGCTTTTGCCTGCTTACACACACACGCCACACATCCAATTTCTCACGGCAAAAAACCCCCAAAAAAACACGCGTCCACCCCCTCAACAATCCTGATCGCCCGTCAACAATCCCGATCGCGAAATAAATACATATATAAATATGGCTAGGAAATGGACAACAGATATTCTAAGGTGTCCTTCAAAATTCACGTTGGAATATCTTTCTATTTTCCGCAGTTTAGACTTATAATTAAAAAAATTATTTTGTATTGAACCTGACCTTTTTAATCCCTGTCTGGTGGCTAGGTGACTAGTCACGTCACCCTGGCCTGAGACATGAAAAATTATAATTTAAATCCACAAACAACATATGTGTAATCCAAGGCATGTAAAGACTGGGACCAGAAAATAATTACTTTCTCTCCATTGAAGCCCATTCATATTTTTCGATTTCAGAGGTCCCATGGGCTCTACCAGAAGGGCCGTGACTTCGCCACTCTATTAAACTTACTCATACGTTATGGTCATAGCCTGGCGCCAGACTAAACAGCGCCTCCACGAGTGCCGCCAACAACAAAAAGTTAATGTGCATTTCTCTCATAACTTTTTGTCATTATTAAAGTGACGCATGATTCTCAGATATGCATGTTGGATGGCTAGGGTGTAGGTCTGGGGAGAACTTCAGGCCAAAATCTTGCAAGCGAGCCGGTGAGGTACAACGAGATGGAGCACTTGCTGAGTCATTTCTTGTAGGGCTGCACCCCTAGGTTGATAATGATATGTGTCCTTTGAGACCCCCTTTGATATAATATAGCTTACTTGTTAATGTCCTCGACTCAGTCACCTATTGCATCACTTCCTTTAAGGCTTCGGCCTCCTAATAGATAATTTCATATATATGAAACCACCACCACTGGGACCTGACCTGGCAACAATTTTCCATATCCATATGGGGATGGGGGGGGGGGGGGGGTGGTTCTTGTGGACAGTAGGGGTGTAGCCATAGGAAGCACACTCAGGAGGAGGAATGACCTCTCAATGAGAGGTCATTGACCTCTCAATGAGAGATCATTCTCACACATATTTAATTAATTGTTTCAAATAACCCTGCCTCGTTAAATCTTCATTAGTAACAAGTAACATATTAATTACAAGTCTAAACTGCAGAAAATATAAACATATTTCAAGGTTTCCTTTTGAAGGAAATCTTGGAATATCTGTCTATTTCCTAACCGTTTACGACAAAAACAACCCACTTGACGGCAGCACCGTTGCCGCCATGTAAGGAACAGAGGGGGCTGGCAACCATAGCAACCATGAGAGTCACGTGCGTATCACATGTTTAAAGCCATTATTGTATTTAATTAATTAAATATTAAAATATATATTATATATATCTATATCTATCTCTATATATCTATATATATATAAAAATACAATTATTTAGTTATAATATTATAAGTAGACCATAGCTTTTATTAAATTATTGTTATAACAAGATCTGTATCTGACCAATGACCATCCTCCTTGCTTCGAGGAAGTCTGGTGGTCTCCGTATATAATTAATAAATAAATACATTTATTGATTTATTCATTACATGGCTCTTCTCTATAGAGTGGCGAAGTCACGCCCCTTCAGGTAGAGCCCATGGGACCTATGGGATCGAAAAATATGAATGGGTTTCAATGGAGAGAAAGTAATTATTTTCTAGTCCCAGTCTTTATATGCCCTGGATTACACATATGTTGTTTGTGGATTTAAATTATAATTTTTCATGCCAAGAAAACTAAAAATGTTCAAGAAGAAGTTTGATAATGTTAGGTTTTGTGTGAGGCCACTTTGTGAACTACAGCTCTTCGCTGCTGTCGACGCGAATAATATAACGTCACCACCACTCTGGTGGCTTAACGTCGTTAACGTGGTTTGGCGCCGATCTATGAATGAATGTTATGTCACAATGAATATTTATGTTTGAACTCATGAAGTCGTTTGCAACGTGGAACCTAGAATCAATATTTTCGGGATAATATATAATATAATATATAAAACAGAAAATTAAATAATGGCCAGGTCGTGTGGTCGATGGGAACCATAGCGTTATAGCTGCCTGCCCTACATATTTATATATGTATTTATTTATTTAAGGGGGGGGGGGGGGGGGGGGAGACGATCGATGTTGAGGGGGGGGGGGGGGGAGGGGGGGGGAGTGAGAGTTGGCAGCTCTGTGTTTAATTTTGGCCAATGTTTTGAAAGTAATAATATTAGAGGGAACTTTTTCTTGTATTTTTTTGTTGTAGCAGCGAAATGGATTGTGTGTGTGTGTGTGTGTGTCCACTGCCCCTCTCCGCCCATCCTCTGGTGTTTAATAGTTCTGACTGAGTTTTCATAAAGATTATACAATACGGAGCTGTCACACCCCAACTGTTTCTGTGGTGGGTTTTGAAAGTACCAAGAAAACCGTGACCCGCGGATTACACCCGCGACTCCGTTTTTATTGTTGACGGGGAGGGGGGCGATCGGGATTGTTGACAGGGGGGGGGGGGGACGATCGGGATTGTTGAGGGGGGGGGGGGGGGCGATCGGGATTGTTGACGGGGGAGGGGGGGGGGGGCGATCGGGATTGTTGACGGGGGAGGGGACGATCGGGATTGTTGGGGGGGGGGGGGGGGTAATTTATGTATTTTTTATAACCAGGAAATGTCCTCGTTGGTAGGTACAACTCGCTATTTTACGTTGAACTGCAACGTAATCCAGTGTTCACGAAAACGTATACTGTCAACGTATCCTTGGGCATTACGTCAGTTCACAACGTTTTGCTGGCAGGAACGATCTATATCCACGTAACATCTAAACTAAAGCTCATATGCATTCTCTGAATCAAGATTGTGAACATAAAGTACACATTTCTCGCTAAAAATGTTATCAAAAAACCTGAAGATACAGAAACGGCCCTAAAATGTAGCATTTTACACGGCTGGCCGCCATCTTTCTTCTGTGCTGAAATAAGAAACTTGAAAGTCACATGGTGCGGGCGCAGTCTCCACTCTTTACAATGGAACGTTGACATGTAACGTATTTTGGCCCTGAAACGTTGACTGAGCTACGTATCCGTCGTTCGTAGAAGAGTACCCTGGGAACGTTTTTCTCTGGCGACTGGGTTGCAGGTCCGGTGTCAGGAAGGGGGGTGCAGGAAATAATGCGTCGGTTACTTGAAATAATTGTGACTTTGTCAAGTTGTAACAGAAATGTGACGGCGTCGTCTTTGTCAGTCAAAATATTGAGTGGAATAGTCGCGGTCAAAATTTGTGAAAAATATACTCTTGAATAAGTCCGGCCGTCTCTAAAGAAAGTTTGCCTGTGGAAGTTTGTTAGTCTTGTATGTCAGTTGGCAGGTCGGGCAGCGGATGAAATGTGGGGAAGTGCTAACGGTGGGAGTTGGGTCAAGGGTGTGGTGCTGAGGGCAGGAGAGTTGGCTGGTGACCTCAGCACCAATCACCTCTCCTATTGTAGTGATAGTTTGATCTAGCACAATAAGGGCCAGGGATGTCGGGGTGTGCAATGGGGGTAAAACAAGAGGTTTGTGATGTGGTGATGGTGTTTCGAAATAAACGTGTGCAAATTTGAGAAACGTTGTACCAAGCATTGACATTTAGGCATTGTTCCCCCCAGGTGGTCAGGAGGAGGTTGCCACTGGCGTCGGAAACTGCATAATGCTTGATGGCAACTTGTCTGTTGTCCAGTTTAGTATGGACACTGCCCTCTTCCCGCAGCTCCATCACCTTGACAAGTATGTTGACCTGGGTGGAACGATAAAGAATGAATTTAGATTAAGTTACTCACTTGTGACTATTAAGTTAGTCACATGTGACTAACTTAAGGGACTTTGAAAGGATGTAGTACTTTACCTACTCCTTTGGGTGACTGATTTCTCCCAGAGGAGTGGCCCTGCCCATGGGTGGAGGTTTGTGGGGGAAGGACAGCTTCGATTCCTAGTTACGATATTTTCCTACGACAATACAATAAAATAATAATAGAGCTGAATGTGACTGTACACATGAAGACATTCAGGGATTTTTGTCACCTTGGACACATTTCAGTAACCAAAAGCTAGAGTACCACACCTCACGATATAGTTACCATAAGCACACCTCATGATAAATACACATGTAACCATAAGCACACCTCATGAGATATACATGTAACCATAAGCACACCTTATGATATATACACATGTTACCATAAGCACACCTCATGAGATATACACATGTACTGTAACCATAAGCACACCTCATGATATATACATGTAGCCTAGCCATAAGCACACCTCACGACAGATACATGTAGCCTTGTACACCTCACGATGGCCATGCAGCCCTGTTGTTAAGCATTCTTAACAGAGATTAATCACAAATATAGACATCTATATTTTTGTATACTCACACAATTATTACACAGCATATCAACATGTCTTTTATATACTTACACTTCGCTTCCAACACAAGGTGAAGTTGTCTCAAAATGTCCAACAGTGATTAGAACTCGCAAGACGCATGTTAACGATGTGGGCAGAGCACACCTGCAGTCCGGCCAGGCACTTAGGAACTATTTTCTGAGAGGTGGGGCTGTGTTTTGTTCCTACTCACATTTGCCATGATGCAGATTACACAATGTATACAATACTAATTAATAGTAACTTTATTTTTAACCACTTATTATTGGCTTGACTAAAATTCAGCATTTACGTCCGCATATCATATGTTTTAAGTTGTCTTTGCCGCAATTTACATGACGAATCAGTGTTTCTGAAGTTGGAGAAGAAAACGCTATTCCATGTGTTAATTATGCCTATTATTTGCCCATAAACTGAGCCATTTGAAGTTTGAAATTCATGTGGTCATGCATCTGTCTCAGCGGAGACTGCAAACGTGCTGTCAAAAAATCAACTCTAGTCAAAATGCGCTGGCTCTTAAAGGGGATGGGAGATGCCACTCTCATTGGTTTATTGCATGTTACGCCCAAAACACACCTACGGGTTTCAGCCCAACCCATTTTAGATTTGCGCCGGGCTCAAAGCTAATTTATCTCGCCGTTATAATAGCAACAGCGCCATAGAACCGCCAACAAACTACTTTGACTTTGCGCCTTGACGTCTGCTAAGTATGCTATAGGCCTACTGCATGAGAAAATTTAGATCGATATTGCGCAACAATCGGGAGATGGGGACCCCCCCCCCCCCCCGAATATTGAAGGGTATTTCGCACACTGATCAATTCCATTGATAAAGTAAAAGGCAGAGGAACTAAAGGGGATTGTTGGACTAGGGAGTGATGTAATTAGCAGGTGACCTGAGGATTGAGGACACTTGGTAGCGAGCTAGAGATATGGGGTCTGTTTTTGTATGAAAGCCTAAATGAGAAGACTATACATTTGGGGGCTCTAGCCAGACAAGAAGTGATGCAATTAGTACATGGCAGAGGTGTTTAAGACACTTGGGAGTAGGCTCGACCTTCTGATAACCTCCCAACAACCATTTGCATCACTTTGATCATTTCTACTATACTAACCCATTTTTTAATCTTATTTTTGTTATTTATTTTATTTTATTTTTTTCAGTCCAAGAAAATGAAACCATCTGCAATGGACAGTGTTTCCCATATATTTACTATTTTTGTACTTCATAACGGCTAAAACCGTATTTTATTGTAGAGCTGCACGCAACAAATGAATTCATTCTCTCTCTCTCAAACACAAACACATTGACAACGCCGGACGCACGTTCATAAGCACACACTGCTCATACCCAATCCTGCGTTCCTCCCCAAGAACATCAGTAGTTGTTTTGAGTGGAGGGATATTGTTCTGAAGGCTTTCCACGCCCTGCCTCATTCTAGTGAGCCAGGGGGGAGCTGTTTCCTCTGTGCCCGTTGGGGGCAACGGCGATGTACCTGCAAACAGGGATTCAAAACTAAATGTTTTTCATTTTGGTTTGTTCTTAGCAGAAACTTTGTTTCCATTTCATTCTAGTGTTCCCAGGCCTCTCCTCTAATTAATAACTGGTTAGAACCTCACAGGAGTATGGTTGATAACATTATTTTTTAAATGTCATTGCTGTTATAGAATTTATATATCGATAGCAAAATAAATAAACACACAGGACTCAGACCGGTGATCGCTCTTTTAGTTCCCTGCATCAGATCACTGTAATTCAGAGTGTGACTATCGATTGAACATCTAATATCTTTATAACTTTAAAAAAAATACTTTCAACCTCCTCCCCACTGAATTTCTTCCCCATGTCACATTATCTACAGCTGTTTTGATAGTCGACTCATCTAATGTTAAGTAAGCAAGTTCAACTTATTTTACTTGCGGCTACTTAATAAGAATGAAGTGACATAACATGAATAAAAGTGACTTGACCTAACATCAATAACACTTACACATTAGCTTGTCCGAGAACAGGATTTCTGAGGCAAGTTTGATCGATATTCATTGGCAATTGTGGTGAAGACACCCACTCCCCTGTTCCCACATGCTTCACACGTCATCAAATTAAGCCTTTATTATTGTTTTGATTGAGAGAGCCCTTGTGGTAGAAATTACATATTGTACCCTTAAGGCCAAACTTATCTTAAACTATTTATTTTGTTTTTGCAGATAGAAATTTGAGATTTGTGACGTATTTCTGGTTTCTTTGAGCAGCCAATAGCGGCACTGGACCAGCGAAAACTCAATGAGCCGTTATGGGTCCTACTGACAAATGACCTTGTAGAGTGTGTGTGTGTGTGTGTGTGTGTGTGGATGATGGCTGGTTTAAGCGGCCTCACCTGGCCTGAGTCAGACAGATTGGATTCTGGGTCTGGGTGAGCATGTTCATCGTGGAGATTCAAAGATTCAAAGGTTTTTATTTGTCACATACTCATACAGGATGTGTAGTGAAATGTTTGTGTGACATACTCTGTATTTCCATGCTTAAAATATAAATAAAATACAATAGAATAGGATCTGGACAGAAAACACAAAAGTGGCGTTGCGTTCTCACTTTTATTCCGTGTTTAGATGAGCTCAGGAGGGTGGCTGGCTTCTCCCTTAGGGATAGGGTGAGAAGTTCAGTCATCCGGGAGGAACTCGGATTAGAGCCACTGCTCCTTTGCTTAGAAAGGAGTCAGTTGAGGTGGTTCGGGCATCTGGTAAGGATGCCCACTGGACGTCTCCCTTGGGAGGTGTTCCAGGCACGACCAGTGGGGAGGAGACCCCGGGGAAGACCCAGGACTAGGTGGAGAGATTATATCTCAACACTGGCCTGGGAACGCCCCGGGATCCCCCCGTCAGAGCTGGTCAATGTGGCCCGGGAAAGGGAAGTCTGGGGCCCCCTGCTTGAGCTGCTGCCCCCGCGACCCGACCCCGGATAAGCGGATGAGGATTAGGATGAGGATGAGGGTTTAGACAAGCGTCTTTGGGAGGAAATCTGCATGCATACGGTGACGCAAAAGTGTGTGAAATTCGATGTAGCATTCACGCCCAGTGCATACTAAATCGGTGGAGCGTTGGAGCATTTTTAGGATTTACACTCTGGATGGTGGTTTCACATTTTTGCGTTTTTAAGCCCTGAAAACGCTGTCACCGTCTAAACAAAAGACACATCTGATATACAGGGCCTTAGTGACTGAGTTCAGGTCTCTGTGCGTGATTTGTGACAGTGCAGGCACCCCAGTAAAAGTCTGTTACCGGGGTGATGGGAATCCTTGATAATCCTTTTGGCTCTGCTGGTACAGCGTCTGGTGTATAATCAATGTGCACAAGTTACACGGAGCACCATTGTCGTGTACCATTGTCGTGTAGCGGGTTTCACTCTGCGTTTTTAGTGAAGACACTACGACGAAAGATTATGAGTAAAGGTGTATTAAGAGTATGTCACACAAACCTTTCACTACACATCCTGTATGAGTATGTGTCAAATAAAAACCTTTGAATCTTGAATCTTTGATAGATGATGGTATAATTATTTTCACCAGCCTGCATCTTCTCATTCAAAGTCCAGAAACAGAGAGATAGAGAGAACAACAAAATGCATGAGAATTGTAGTACAAAGCATGAACTAGTTACAATTATCATTGTTACAGTTGATGGTAAGTGAGAAATACTATTTACAGAGCACAGGAATGCCAACCTTCTCATTCAAAGTCCAGAAACAGAGAGAGCCTAAACTAGCGCGTTACCGAACTTACCGATAGTTCGGCCACTCTGCTCCTTCAAAATAAGAGACCTCTGCATATCTAGTAGTGTAGCTCAAAACAAGAGTCTCTGCTTACAATCTAGCGCAACAACATCACACTGCTACATCTGCAAACCTGCTCTCAACACCACCATCCTGTGCATTTGTCTGGAGGGGCCCAGTAAAAGTCACCTAGGTTGAGTGTGGCAGCCACCTAGGTGGCGTGAAGCATGGCCATTGTAGGTTGGAGATCACGTTTGTACGTACACTATATTAAGTTGCATTACCGATAATGCTACAGCATTAACACACAACGGAGACTCTCCAATAATGGTAGGCCATGAAAATACTTTAAATGTCATCTACAAGATTAGCTGGCTTACCTTTGTAAATCCACAATACAACTGCCAATGCGATCACATGGTCCACTAGAAAAAGATGAAAGGCTAAGGTCAGTAAAATCCTTTCCTTCTCACTAAGGCAAGGAAAGTATGTGTTCCATTTAAGTAGTTTATACACCTTTTATTCTCCCCTTGTCCTAATGTGTGTATGGGGTTTTGAAGGTTTACAAACGTCAGACTTTCAGCACCTCTATGGTTCACATCAGCTCTTTGGAGTTCTTTGAATCATAAAATGCGGTCACTATTGTCACTATGATTTCCTCAGTATGGCAGGTCCTGGAACAAGTATTGAATAAGCTGTCCCTCTTATCTAGTATTGAAAGCGCAACATGTGGTGCAATGAATGGCTTGTGCTGTGCAGATATAGACCAACCCTTAGAAAAGTTAGAAAGTTAGAAAAAATGCTTCCCTGTTTGTTTTTATCATGTTTCTCTCTCTAAAGTTCAAACAAACATGAAGCATTGCTATGGTAACAGAGGGGCTGATCACAGAAGAAGAGGGAAGTTTATTATTGTGTCAATCAACATTTGTTGTATTGGATTTGAATGAAATTGTGATTAACAATTCACTGAAAAATATAGATCAGATGTTAAGAGTAGAGAAGGTTTTTTTTCCTATTAAAATGCATAGACAAATTCAAGGTGCAATTCAGAGTCATGGCAATGCAAGTCACTAACACAAAGGATCTGCCAACACACATGTCAATGACAAATGTGGCTTCAACCTCAAAAACATGCATTTCATCATGAGATTGGCCCACATTTGAGCTCTCCTTAAAACTGGCCCCTGAGCCAAAACACCCCCCACTCCCCGGGCATGGGGGCCTGGGTCGGAGCGTCGATGACAGGCCTGTTTCCCTGTTGTGTGCTTGTGTTGTGAGACCCAGCGCAATGCTACCGTGAACCATGGGGGGGGGGGGGGGAAGGAAAGGCTAGTGGTTCTAAAAAGGATAAACGTGTTTTTCTCTCATCTCCACTCTGCCGGAGAAGCCTGCTGCTGTGAGCGTGTGAACTTCGCCCGTCTGGTGTCAGCATGAATTGCTGTTTCTGTTCCCCTCCACCACCCACCACCTCCACCACTGTCCCTGAATGTCTGCTGTGTTTGGGCCTTTGATGCCCCCTAATCGCTGACGTCACTTATGTGGGTAGTATTTTATCTAGGATTATGAATATGATACGCTTTTATATGATGTATTATATATATTATTGTATGTCACTTCATCAATCTGCCAAGGCTATTTGAAAAGCAATGGTTCCTCCAGTCTTGTTTGTATTGGGTGTATTGATGTAAATTAATCTATGAATCTATAACCTCAATAGACCACACAGTATTAAAGCTAACAGTTTTACCTCATTAGACCACACAGTATTAAAGCAAACAGTATTACCTCATTAGACCACACAGTATTAAAGCTAACAGTATTACCACATTAGACCACAGTATTAAAGCTAACAGTATTACCTCATTAGACCACACAGTATTAAAGCTAACAGTATTACCTAATTTGACCACACAGTATTAAGGTGTGTTCACACCGCACTTCGCCCCGCGACACGTTTCAATGTTAAGTGAACGTGGAGACGCGAATCGGGCGAATTTTTTTTCCGCCTATTCGCGCGACAAGATTTGATTGACAGCGCGAAATTTTTCCACGTGAACGCGCTCGGCGTTCACGTGTAATAAGTTGAAATATTTCAACTTCTTCGCGGCATTCGCGTTGAAACAGCCAATCAGCGTTCACTCCCTGTGGGTAACGTGGGTGAAGTAACGTAAAACAGCCAATCACCGTTCGACCGTTCAGTGAACCGCAGCTTGGAGGAGAAAGTGATTGTTGCCGTTTGCGACTCCCGCTCTATATCTACATATAATATATAAATATCTATATCATATAATATATACGATATATATAATATCACGGCACAAAGCGGTGTGCGCCTCCGGATTATATTATTAACCCATAAACGACGGGCTCTCCCTCTTCCACAACAGGTACAGACACACATCTCGGCCATGGTTGATGAGAATGAATTGGCATGAATGACCGTTGTCAGGCAAAAAAAAAATTCGCCCCGCGAATGCACACAAAAATGCACAGCGACAGATTATGATTTGTCGCGCGGCAACATTCGCCTATTCACGCGAATAGGCGAAATGGGACAAAGTGCAGTGTGAACACACAGTAACAGTATTACCTCATTTGACCACACAGTATTAAAGCTAACAGTATTACCTCATTAGACCACAGTATTAGAGCTAACAGTATTACCTCATTGGACCTGACACAGTATTAGAGCCAACACCAGTTCCGGTTTCTGCTGAAACAGAGTGGTCAAAGCAACTCTGTTATACTGGCTGAGATAAAGCGACCCTATAGCCGTGACTTCTTCACCATTCCATCCTCACCAATGTATACTACAGATAATCCTTTATCCCACAGGTGCTCCAGGAACCACCTCCAGAGTACAGGTCCATTTACCTTGTGTCTCTGAATAAACCCGGTGATGCTTGGCAGGTCAAAGATCCAAACCTCATCATTTATGTTATTCGATTTTGAACAAAATAACATATTTTGAATGGTCTGTTCTGAGGCAGAAGCAATATTGAAGCAATATAGAAGCAAAAAAATATTGCGCGAGCAAAGCCTGGGGCAAATCAGCTTTGGTTGCTGGGTGCCTTTCTTCCTGATCTCTTTTTGGCATTGGCAAGGACGTGATGTAGCTGAGGGTGTTTTTTAGATCCTTCACATCAAGCAGCCTGGGGGTTGTTTTATTTTGTTCAATACTCCAGATCAGAAGGACTAAACGGGCAAATGTACCACTTTTCAGTTATGTGTGGTATTGATTTAGTTCATGAAATTCCACCAATTGAGAAACTGATGGAGTTATTGTTATTTTCCTCATATTATTCGCATCACATTATATCTTCACCTTGTTAAAAAAACAATTCAAACAATTGCATCTTTCAAACAAACAAACAAATCTGTGTTGAGCAACAACATTAAGCATAGTATAGTATTCACTGACTTTTAACTGCTGGCCATGAAGATACATTGGAACAGATTATTTTCTCTTATCACAGCATGGGTAGACTTACTCAGGGTTTGATCTCACGACCTGGTTTCAAGGCTGCTCCACTGTAACCTTCGGGCTGTTTTGCATGTAGGAACATCTGCACTGCAGCTTAAGGTACCTCCGATTGGTTTGATAACTTCAGGCAAAATGCCAGATTCATGTAATCCCCTCAACAGATGCTACATTCAATCCTTCAGAGATGAACCCTCCCATCCCTCTGTATTGGCCAAAATAAATAGCTGTGTGTGTGTGTGTGTGTGTGTGTGTGTGTGTGTGTGTGTGTGTGTGTGTGTGTGTGGAGTTCATTTGAGAATTAATATAATAGCTGTGGCCTCCATGGTAAATATATAAATAGTAAAAAGTTAAATGTGATCTTCAGCAAGAGAGGATGCAGAGCAGGCATCCTTGAAGGACCCCTGCTCACATTCTTAGAAACTGAAAACTTCACTAATACTCCCTCTGCCTTTCCCCCTTGTAGAAAATAATGAAATGTTTTGATATGCAAATGTATTGGTTGCTGAGTGTGCTAATATGCTGTAATACTGTATACTGCTGCAGTTCTATCATGCTGTCAGGCATGCCTGTCTTTATAATTACCATATTTGGCAAAGAGGACCCTGATAATCAAACAGCTTCAGGGTTTTTGGACATGTTGTCCATCTCTTGACCTCTTGGCCACTTTGAAGATGAACACAAGGTAGATGTGTGTAATATGAGGGTTCAATTACATATTGCTCTGTCTATATTGTGGATGAAGAGCCAAGAAACACATCCGAAAGCCTCTTTCTTCGCTTTCTGTGATCATGGGCAAGACGGCGTGTGTATTTTCACGTTCAAGTGCAAGTTCTTTATTTGTCAAATGCACAACAAAAACAGGCAGTAGCAGTCATTGCTGTATATTCAACTCTCTCCTCAATGATGCAAGGTACACCAGTCAAATGGAAAAGTAGCAAGCATTTTCAAATGAATGAGTAATAATGTGTGTATCACGGTCACAACACAAAATGTATGTTTCAGCATAAGCTTCAGTTTGTTTCCATCACTCCTCAAAATGACTGCATTGACATTTCATTCCACCTGTGCTATTTACTGAGATGTGAGAAGCAAGGCCTGGGTGTGTGAGTATTTAGTGTCACTCCTAGAACAAAGTCTACAGCATGTTTCCGTACATTAAGTGGTGTGTGAGTCTTTAGTGCACTGTAAAAATGATAACTTGAAATTGCTGGTATTAAAAGGATTTTTACATTGAGTGAACATAAAACTACAAGTTGCACTGTAAACTGTTTCAAATAACTTCCAAACGTTTCTGGTTAAAAGTTGATCTCACTCCATAAACTGAGTTGGCAAAATAAACAAATACAAATTTAATCTATGGTTTCAACTTCCCATGCGTTAGCGCCCGGAGGTGGTGTAATAGGTGGTTGATTTCATGCATGTTATTATTTTACTCCTCCCCTGTCCCTCTTAAAGTGCTTGGGCCCGGTTTTGCTGTGGGACAGGAGGTCCGGAGACTGGTGGGCGAGAGAAGTGGTAGTGTGTATGACTGTTGGTTGGGGATAGCTGGTGGTGGTTGAGTTTTTGTTGTTTTTGGTTCTTTCTACTTGTTTTGGATTGATTGGTTATTGATTGATTTATTGATTGTTTTGATTGTTTCTTTGGTACAGAATCCCATCTAGGTGGGCTTCTCTTTTAAGGGGGGTGTGTGACGACCCATGGTAGGTCTTTGACCCCGCCCCTGCTGTGTGTACGCCTGTGTTGCTCTCCCTACTAATTAGGAGATTGACGGCAGGTGTGGGATGGACCCGGCCCGCAGTATATAGAGCCTGCCCAGACAACAGACCTGGCTTCTCCCTCCTCCAGGCATTTGATTTCCTTTGTTCTTAACACATGGACTGATCTTCGCATGACTTTTTTGGTTACTTTCATTTATACTGACTTGCACCACACTTCTTATATTTATTTAAAAATAAATTATTTATTGTTGAAACAGCGTGGTCTCCCCAGTTTATGTTGCATGCATAGAGCCAGCATGTCACATATGGGATCCTATGAATCCTATGGCATCCTAAGTTTTAAAGCTGTTTATTACCCTCATGGTGAAAAATAAATATGCAAAATTGTTTAAAATGAAAAATCTGGTTTATTGTCCATTTGTGTAATTGTTAATAGGATTTCCTTTGTAAGAAAAACTCAAAATGGATGTTTTTACACATGAATGATTCAATATAATATTGACTTAGAATTATTTGTGTACAACTAGATTTCTGAGTTATTTGAACCAAAAAAACTTACTTGTCTCAACTATAAGAATTAAGTTGGCACAAATGTATGATATTTTCTTCAAAACGTAGAAGTTTGAGTTGACATGAAAACCCAAAAATCCTGTGCAGACAGTTGCCTTGAAATTTCAAGTTGAATTCACTTTTTATTTTTTACAGTGTGTGGTGTTTAGTGTCACTATCTCATCGAACACAGCCTACAGCATGTATCTGCCTCTGGTGTAAACAAACACTATAAGACACTCAGGGTCTTATAGTGAAAAAAACACAATGGTAAACAACGTGTGTGTGTGTGTGTGTCTGTCTCTATTTCCCCTGCGGGCTCCCTGCAGTGAACTGAGCATGTCAATAGTAATGTCTCTGATCTGAACCAAAGCAATTACCAGAACACAACTTCCATAGGGAAAACAATCTTGGCTTGGTCATCCACTTTCCATCAGGGACAGTGGTGGTCTTGAGCTGTTCTCAATCTCCACATGATGTAGGCCAGTCCCTAGAGCCCCTGCTTAGTCAATAAACCCCCCAGTCCTCCAGCGGACCTGCTGACTTGGCTGGTGTGTTTAACTTATAGATCAGCTGCTTCTTCGTGCTCTCCCATGCTTGTACTGATCATGTAGTTTTACCTTTTGTTGCATTTGTTGTTTTGACGTTTACATATACTATTATACTATACATAACTAGAGGGTGCACTGTACTATCTGCACACCCCTCCTTCTGAAGTCGAAGAAGATCGCCCAATTGAAATGAATTGGTTTAAATGTCGTCCTTTGTAGCACAAAGAAGTCTGAGAAACGCTCCCATTCTAAATGCATGGGTTTACATTTGTTCTGTGTAGCACGAAAAAAGTCAGTGACACGAAAAAGGTCAGTCTGGGACTCTCGTGACTATGAGCACGAAATCACGTGATACCTGGTTGCTATACATGCTCTACATACTCTCTATACTCTACATGCTATACATACTCTATATGATGTACATACTCTCTCTGCTCTACATGCTATACCTGCTCTACATGCACTCCATACTCTAAATGCTGTATGAGACTGTTGTGGTGAGATGTACATCTGCTTGGCTAGTTGATTGCCTTTATGCACACATGCATGGACACACACACACACACACACACACACACACACACACACACACACACACACACACAGATAAGGTGCCTGGTTACAGCTTCCCGTACTTTGTACCGCGGCAGATTGTGTACTGAATTTAAAAGTACAAGCTGGCTGAGCGGCAGTGATGAGGATGCCAGGGACACTGATACACAGGCTGACGATACATTCAGCAGAGTTCATGTATGGCTGGTGACACCTCAACCAGGCTCACTCGTCCTGAAGAGTAAGCAGCCTGTTGTTCGGGAACAGCATCTTTACGACCTAGTTAATGGGAAATTGTGTGCCCAACAGTGTTCAACTTTTATGTAATAGTACTGTTTATTGCGATCTTTAAAGGGAAATTCCTATTAAACAAATGGAAATGTAGTAATTGTGTTGAGGTAGTCTTTGCTACTAACCCTATCACCAGATCAGAAGACATGACCTCACATAAATATGTCAACAATTGAGTTAAAATACCTTGCTTTTAAACATTATAACATTCTGATTCTAAAAACAAATTAACAAATTTTTCATTAGCAAAGTCCAATATTGCATTCTCTCATTATTAACACATACTCTGCAACAAAAGATAGCATTTTCTTCAAATCCCACATTGTGGTTTATTAAAAATGAGCTACGGTTGCTGTTTGGTTCTGCTGGAAGCAGGATGTGCACCTAATCCACCTCATCAAACACTTATATCATGTTATTGACCCCCATGGCTGCGGTGTTAGACAGAGAACTGACCTGGGAACCCTCCTGTTCAGCGTGGTCACAGTGCTGACGGGGGTGTTAGACAGACAGACTGACCTGGGAACCCTCCTGTTCAGCGTGGTCACAGTGCTGACGGAGGTGTTAGACAGACAGACTGACCTGGGAACCCTCCTGTTTACATGGTCACAGTGCTGACTGAAACACTCCTGGTTAGCTCCTGGTCATGTTGACATCAACAGCACCAAGACACTCTGTTAAAGGGAAGGAAAGAAAGAAAGAAAATGAATTTCATATCCAGAAGAAAGACTTGTATTCCCTAATATTGAGTCATTGATTTACTTGCAAACAGTGTTATATACTAATTGTGATCCAGTTCCTGTCTGCCATTTTCTCTTTCAAATCCGCATTATACTCACACACACTCTATTATTCTCTCAGTCCCCAGAGTGGAAAATGTGGACAAACAATGTGATCACAGGAAAAGTAGATCACAATTAGCATACCACAATGATTTCATACAAATCAATGAATCAATGAATATGAATGAGCTCAAAGGTGATTTATATCGATCAGACACACCATTAAGCCAAGAAGGCTCTCTAGGGACGGCTGGAGCTCACCCATTTCCAATGCACACTGCGGTTCAGTGAAGATATTTGTATGAAATATTACAAAAATGTGTTCAAACATTTGTTAACCATGACAACATGAACAATAATACATAGACGCATAACACATTTTGTAAACACAGAACATAATAAAGCTTAAAAAGATATATATTATTGACAATATTTACAATAGCTTTTTTAGCAAGACTGAACTCACAAGTAACTTACCTCATATGTCCATATGAACTAGACTATAGTTGTGGTCATTAAAGAAAAATACAATAAAATAGAAGATATGAATTCTAACAGTGATATGTTATACACATCATTCAAAGTCATCCATTATTGTGAGCCATTAACAATATTAATTTAGAACCACATTTTTTCATGGGTTACCTATTGGACATGATAAGGGCTCTTATAATGGCTCTTGCAAAGGGGAATCAATTTCCTTGATGGTTTGTGCTAATGCAGAAGACGAAACACTTAGAATGTGTTTTAAATGAATCAGAGTTAATCAAAACATCCAAATCATTGTTGATGTTGTTTTGTGGAGGTCATGGTCATACTTAACATTTACGTATATACTTCTACAGATCTTAAGTCATTTTTGGAAAAGTATACGATATGTCAGGCATTCTCAAGATAATTTTTCTCTCCCTTATGTGAACATTAATATGAACATTGTGGCCCTGTTTGAAGCCCTCTGGTATAATTCAACATAGCCCATAACATAGCTCACATAGAAATCCATGTGATAAATGGTTGTGTTCATGGTTATGAACACAACATTCTTAACATTGGTGGCTGATTGGTCTCTGAAACACACCAACTACCACCCTTCCACATTCTTTGGAGAGACACGCACACTTTATCCATAGCACTCTCTCTCATTCAAGCACGCACAAGCGCACACACACACACACACACACACACACACACACATGCAATTACAAACACATTCGAGACATGTATTCCAGTCCTTCTAGTGAGGTCTGGTGAGTCATGGGGCCGTGTGTATTGGACAAAGACCCCTGTTGCTTAAAGGAGAGGTCCTGGTGGGTCTGAGGGACGTGTGTCGGACAAAGACCCCTGTTGCTTAAAGGAGAGGTCTTGGTGGGTCTGGCAC
Organism: Micromesistius poutassou; assembly: GCF_964030765.1. NCBI lineage: Eukaryota > Metazoa > Chordata > Actinopteri > Gadiformes > Gadidae > Micromesistius > Micromesistius poutassou. The sequence continues at coordinate 9,187,418 of NC_140280.1, read as the reverse complement.
CTGTCTGGCAGACGAAGATCCCTAGCTCTTAAAGGGGAGGTCCTGGTGAGTCTCGGGGCCCTGTGTAGCAGACAATGGCCTGTGTCTCTTAAAGGAGAGGTCCTGGTGAGTCTTGGGGTCTTGTGTGTCAGACGAAGACCCCTTCAGTGCCTTCAGTAAACAAGCCAGTAGACATTGGATCACCAGCGATCCAACCCCATGGAAAGAACAAAAAACATTAGCACATGAGACTTCTAAGTGAAGCTCATCAGGAGAAGAAGTGTAATCAACTCATTGGTTTGATACGCACAATGTGTTCACCAGACCGCCTACTGCGTAGATGATAATGTTGTGGCTTTCATTAAGTCATAATTTTGCAATGAAGTAATCAAATCTTATAATCACTATTGTAATCAACATATAATAAAACATATTTGTTTTACTAATAAGAATGCAAGTGGGCTGTAAGTTAAACCGGGATTATAAAATGGAAAGTTACAGTCCTTGATTCTGATTGGCTCAAAGCTGTCAAGTTTCAATAGATGAGGCAATAGTGTCAGTAAAGCAAAGGCACAATCATCTCTGGTTTTCAACGCGGATGAGTAGCTGGAGCACCTCTTAAAAATGCATTCTCTACTCACTGGCAGTGAGTGGGAGGCGGGAATCACAGAGATGATGAGGCACCTACTATGTCCTTGTCTAGACTTAAGTTACATTCCTGCCACTGCGTTCTGTACCTGCTGTATGCGAGCCGAGGCAGATCTGCTGATACATTGTGATTTGTTAGAAGGTAATGCCATTGTGATGCCTTCACACCACTTCTTATTTTAATGAGTCCAGACTTTATTCGAGGACATTGTAAAACTCTCCATGTGCATGAAAAAGGACTCTGAGGTTATTGGCTGGTGGACTGGATATTGCTGGAGTACAGTGTACTTGGAGATCTTCAGTCTCATACTAGAAATAAGTAATTTAAAATCCTATTTTAGAGCTCAGGAGCTGCTGCCTGCAAACCTCTGAGAGGACTTTGACTGATGTTCTCTCTTAATCTGGTTGTAAAAAGATTACTAAACTTAGATTGCAGTGAGGCTTTTTAGATGGTCTGTGTTGATTCAATTCCAAGGTGTTGGTGTGTCCTATCTTTAATGGAGTGTGGGTACAGATGAGTAAAGATGTTTATTGTGATGCAAATCACAATATGGCCTAGGGTGTGTGTGTGTGGATGATGGCTGGTTTAATTAAACTCAACCGGCTGAGTCTGATTGAACTGTGTCTGGGAGAGGCTGCACACCTATTGCTCATTGAGTAATCAGTGTGCAACCAGCCATCTCCACACACACTCGAAGACTTCTCCTGGATGGCAACATGGAGCACCAGGCCATGTATCATGTACTGCAAACTTTACAATAATCCGGATTCAACATCACAGCACTGTGTCCTTGTTTGGAGTAGCCCATAAAAGTTACCAAGGTAGCGTGTGGCATGAACCTTTGCTAAAATGGCCATAATGGGGATCTTCATATCAAGTTTCACCAAAATAATAGGAACGATTTATAATGTATATGATTCCATGCTAGATACGAGACTGGGACCAAATCAATTGACATGAGCAGGCTCCTAGAGCTCAAAAATCACTCTTCCTGAAACCATGCGTTATTGTTTTCCATTTCCATGGAAATTCTAAGACTTTTTTATTTGAAGCAGCAAAATGCCACACGTGCACACACAACCCTATGCTCACTATTGGCTAGTCAACTGTAGCGACCACACTAGCTGTAGATAAAAGAGGTAATTCTGCAGTCAATGTTATCTTTTATAACTGCAGTGCGTGTGGGAGTGCGTTTCAGTGAGTGAGAGAGATGGACGAGAGAGAGGAGTGGGGGGAATGCACACACAGCGACATGTTTCATGACGTCTTCCATTGCTGTCGAGCATTCTCTGCGCCCTCTCTCCTCCCCAGCCACCTCCTTGCACCCTGTGTTTCTCCGGCTCTCGTTCACACCTCCTCCCCTGCCACTTCCCATCAGAGCTCCCTGGTCAGGGGAGTGTGTGAAGGTGTGTCACACACCTGCCAACAGGCAACATGTCAAACCTCCCGCACCCAAAACCACTCATTTGAGAAGGCTGGCTGGGTGACTGGGAGCATGTTATGTTTGCGCGCCACTCCAGTCGAATAGGTGGGTGGTCAAATTAAGGCTTACTGGCTGAACGAATCAAACGGCCTGAAGAATCTCTCTCTGTGTGTGTGTGTGTGTGTGTGTGTGTGTGTGTGTGTGTGTGTGTGTGTGTGTGTGTGTGTGTGTGTGTGTGTGTGTGTGTGTGTGTGTGTGTGTGTGTGTGTAAATGATGAAGACATGCACATAGATTATCTCATTATTCTTCCTGTCTCCTCACAGCCCTCTGAAGCCATCACCGTGCATGGGCCACTGAGTCTGGGTGTCTAAAGAGCAGCGATGGGGTTGGGAAAAGTGTTGTTCCCTTCAGCAGAGGATCCTAGAATAGAAGGCCAGCCCGACGCGTGGACTGGAGCGGTCAGAGTAGGCCCCAGAGGCCCTGACACACACACACACACACACACACACACACACACACACACACACACACACACACACACACACACACACACACACACACACACACACACACAGTGCACATGGTGTGTTGTGTCTTGTGCTTGTTCCAAACTAGAATCGGGGCAGACATTCCGAGATTCTACAAAATGCTATTTTAAATGGATCGGATGTTGGACATTTCGATCTGAGTGTCATTCAATGTCCAAACAGAGAAAATGTGATTATATAAGATAACGTCATGCTTATGAAAATGTTTAAATCACTCAATAATTCAACCATAATAAGTAACAATTGGACCAAAAAAGCAATGGCAACATTCAGCCCAAAACCGAAGCCAATTCAGAGACACAAAACGCATACACATATACACACACACACACACACAGTATACCCATGAGAGTCTCCAAAACTGTACAAGTGCCCCGTGTCATCTTCCCCGAGGTCACCGTCAGCACTAACGCGTCCTGTCATGTTGCGTCGCTGGGGAAAGGTCGCACGAAGCAAACTGGCCAGCCGTCGGTACGAGAAGGGGCCAAATGGCTTCGTTAGAGTGACAACGCAGGCAGCTGTCACCCTGGGGTCATGTGACTGATAATGACGCCACGGAGGAAGCAGAGGTGGTGGTGCTGATGGTGGAGGGAGAACTTGTATCTTTGACGTGACCAGAGGTAGGAATAGAAAGGGAAACAATATCAGAGCGTCGCATTTGAGCTAAACGTCCTCCATTCAACTATTGTTTATTCGAGTGATGTGTTATACAATACCGTGTTTGTTATATTGGTTGATTATTTCATTGTTCATAATTTTGGGATGCCTTTAGAGTGTTGCAGTTATGTCAAATCCTAAGTAAACTCTGCAACTTTGCTGCATCTCGCATAAAAAACGTTTTGGCTGTTTCGGACAGATAATTGAGAATTACTGTCCGTTGTAATACTAATAGCTGACAAAAACACCATTGCTACCGATAATATTTCTCAGCTCCTGTACTTCCGAAATGGTGGCGGTCAATGTGGTGTGACGATGTACAGCCCTGTTACTACTAGAATAATCTTCTATGGAGATTTAACACAGGGGAGCTGGGAGTTGAACCCTAGTGCCCAGCTGGACACACTCAACCTCAACAGCTTTGTGATGCTAGGATTCGGTTTGTTAGATCAAGACACCAGACAATGCTAAATTATCCAGATTCATCTGAATAACTGTGACGAAGAGATAGGGCGGCAACATTTTGTTGGCAATTATTGATCTTTCAGCTGTTTTCATCACCAGCATCAGCTGCTGCTCGTATAACTGATTCATGCTAGGACCAGATCATCCAACACTTGTTCCTGAAGGGGCACCGTCCGGGGGTCCTATAAATATGATTGAACATTCAGATCATATAGGCCTACTGAATGCATGATCATGCATTCACTGAATATGAATTACAATCATTAGCTTTGCCTTCTGTTCTGTGATGAATATCCACTTCAAAACAAGCTGTTTAAGAACATTGTGGTGTCAGAGAACAAAGACCTCACTGTTTTTTAATCCTGCCGGTGATGTATCAGTTGGCAAAGCCCGTCCCAATAAAAGGCATAGTAGTACAGTATGTGGTGTGAGGCGGGGTCAAATGTGGCTGGTGCTACTTTCTACCTCTGCAGCAAAGCATTTGACATTTGTCCATCTTAATAGCTAGAGGAACAAGGGAGTCTTGCAGGTTTTTCCTGGGAGTTCCCGGGTGGGTCAGTAAGTCCATGGAGGAAAGCGTTAAACGGAGCCCAATGATTCCGGCTCCCGTCAGCCGTCAGGGTGTGGAACTCAGCAGTGTATTCCAAAACTCTTCTCCAGCCCTGCTACAGAGCCACCAGTAATCGGGTGCCTCTGTCCTGGAGTGCTGTGGTGGCAGATCTTTGTAAAAGTTTCTGAGAAGAGCTCATAAGAGTCAGAGATAGGAGAGATTCTGTTCCTGTCAGAGAGATGGGAAATTATGCCAGCACCGTGGTCCCATCAGGTAGGAGGCTGCCTGGAACTCCAAATGGAGAACACACTGGACCAGGAATGTCCGACAGTTGCTGGAGAGGTGTGGGGACATGGCAGGTGCTGGCGGGGAGAAAGAGACGGCGCTGGTTCAGCAGTCAGAGGTGATTGCAGGCGAAGTTGGAGGAGCAGCAGGACATTCGGGCTGAGGTTGCAACCTCTGTAGCCGATGACTGATCCCGACAAGGTAACCGAACTGACCGCTAAAGGATGTCTCCTGTCTCCCCGTCATGTCCCTCACGTCCTGACGGAGCAGGGTAAGCTGTTCATCCTGGTGATGAAGTCTCTTCCCCTGGGCTTGGAGAGCGGCCAGCACAGAGAGTCTGTCCATGCTCACCGCTGCTTCCTAAAACGATGCTACCAACAGACAGTAGGCTCGAATGCACGACTCAACGCACAATGCCGGTAGAAGCAACAATGGCCTTTTCTTGAAGCACAGCTTCAGTACACAGATAAGCAGTCACCAGTAATTAAGGCAGAGGTATGCAAAACATTAGCTAGAGCAGAGTCTACAAGTACATAAAGTATGTCTATTATTGTCAGGAGAACACAAGGAAAGAACTGCTGTAACACTAGACACAACACCAAGGGGTTAACACAGGCTAAATACAAGGGAGGGTGATTAGATACAGGGGGTATTAATTGGGCCAGGGCAGGTGATCAGACAGGCGGAAGACAACATGAGGACAGGAAGTGAGGAATTCTGAAACAAGACATGAGGTGTCTTCAAAACAAAACAGGAAATATTACAAAGATCTAGAAACAATAAAACATAATTTTAGACAGCAAGCTGGGATGTAACAAAAACATTAAAATCGTCTTCACAATGCAAAAACACGCACAAGAATAGCCAATAAAACAAACAAACGGCGTCAGTCAATGCTAATGGCCCAGTCAGTGATGAAGATAATAGGGTTGTTCAGGTGATGTATGTCGTTCTAAGCTTCTTTAAGCTGATCAGATATAGTGCTGAGGGGTGTTCCACAAAGCCGGTTTTATCACTTACCCAGCTAAATTAACCCAGGGTTAGCGGCAACCCTAGGTTTTCCGTTCCAAAATGACCACGGCATGTAAGTTGCTATGGAAACATATGCTCTCAATCAAACCTGGTCGGAGCAGGTTTTGCGCAGGTTAAGTTTGGAAGATAACCCGGTTTTGGTCAGAGTAGGCTATTTAAACCCACGTTTATCGCAGCTTTTACGTGTTCGCCTATTGATATCGGAGCGCAAATAATTTGTGCAATTCACAGAGAGATTAATTAGACCACGGCTCGACATATTGTCCTTTCCGGATGACTTTTTGCTGGAGAGATATAGTTTTTCACGTGATTCTTTGATATATTTAAATAGCGTTCTCCAACCCTACATTGCAAATGTTACCAATCGTGGATCTGCCCTCAGTTCACTACAAACAATTTGCATAGCTTTCCGTTTTTTTTGCGACGGGTAGCTTTTTGTACAGTGTAGGAGATGCTGAGCACATAGGCAAAGCTACCGTCTGCCGCTCCGTGCGTCTGTCTTGCGCTGAAGCGGTTGTTGCGTAACTTCATGGAGTTTCACCAACTTGCAGATCAGCATTATCTACTTTAAGTGTTCCCAAATGGCTCCGAAATTATCCTTGTTGACTTTTCATCTGGGTGTTATATTTCAGGATTTCCTAATGTAATTGGGTGCATTGATGGCACACATCCAATGTGAGCAATACATTTCAACAGGGTGCGTTGCATTATGAACATATCATAGACCTCATATAATTGTTGTGCTTGTGCAAGATAGCTCAAAGTTTGTATTTGATCGCAGGGCAATTCGATGGGGATCTCCTAGGAGATCGAGGGTATCAATGCCTCCCGACGCTCATCACCCCGTACCCTAATCCCGCTCCTGGACCACAGACAACATTTAACCTGGCACACAGCAGAACCCGCGTTAAGATTGAAAATACATTCTGGATATTGAAGTCCAGATTCCAATGCCTACGTGGACTAAGAGTTTGTCCGGAACGGGCATGCGATGTAATTGTTGCATGCGCCGTCCTCCACAATATAGCCACTCTGCGCAAAGAGATGCCTCCCCACTTTACCCGTTCCTTGAGGAGGAACACATTCGCAAATGTTTGTAAGGGCTGACAAAGGATGCGAGACCACATTTGCAGAAATCATTTAAATAAATAAAAATAAAACAACACTTTTCTTCCATCATTTTTATTCTTTAGTTGCTGAGGGAGGAAAAAGAATAATTAGTACCTTGATCGGTAAAATATGCGGCCCGTTTCGCCATTTTGATCAGGATTTCCATGATCCATACATCACGTCTTTATAGGTTTGCCGTGAACGCGCACAACCCTGTGTTAACCAACCCCGTGTTGATTGAACTAATTCATAACCGGTGCTGTGGAACCGACAGCTCTGGGTTAGTCGGCACAGGATCGGACAACCTAGAGTTCAGCGTTAACTCTGTGTTTGTTAAACCTCCGTTCTTGGAACACCCCTCTGGTGTCTTGTTACTGTTGTTGTGATGTCTGCCTGCAAATACAATTCGTTTTACTGGGCAAAACACTTAACTTGTAGTTAACTTGTATATTTGATAAATGAGTCAGTAGACAACATGAACTATAATCAGAGAATGATCTACAGTTGATGGTTGTTACTGCTGGACAGGTTCATTATAGTGTCTGTCAGCTGGTAGTTTCAGTGTTTCTCCAGAAAGTTCTTCAGTGTTCTCGTTGTTACAGTGGGACCACAGGCAAGTCTAACCAGGGGAGATTTCCCCTGTTTTTATTTGAGGAATAAAGTAATTACTTTGAGCATGTCTTTCAAGTTCCCCATACCAGTGTCATAATGACCAACCGTGATCTCTAAACTAAAGGACAGAATAGGCTGTTTGTATAGGTCATCCAAAACGATCCATATGAACGTTTTAGCCCCTATCGACTGTAAGGGGGCAGTAGGTCAAGGTTCTGTCTGCCAAACCAAAATGGATGGCAATCTTCAGTGGATAACACAACATTTTAGACATCTTGTCTCTTTCATATGAATCAGGGCATTAAGGTTAACTTAAATGCTAGATAAAATACTATAAATCCAGCCCTACAGGAAGTGATGTAATTAGTATTGTTGGGAAAATCAGTCTGTCTAGTTACTTGACCAGAGAAAATGAGACAGAGGAGTAATAAAGTCTGTCAGCACGAGGGCCTCGGATTTATTAAGTAAAGTGGTAAAAGTGATACAGGTTTGTAAAGCGTGAACGATCGAATATTTCTAAGTCCCTATCAGCGCTGAGGTCGTCTGGAGCTTCGCCTCCGTGGAAGTTCTGCTTCAGAAGAGTGTGAGATGATCTGTGTGGTATGGTCTTATGCTGTGTTTTCCTCCTAACGAGGTGTGTGTGCTTAGGGTTGGTGTGTGTGTTTTTGGATGTTATCAGGGCTGGCGTGGGGGTTACCTGGATCCAGCTCCCCGTTCAGCTCCCTAACCTTGGGAAAGGCGGGAGGCGCCCTGGGCTGCGGTTAGACTATGTGTTAATGACTGTGGTCCAACGGTGGGATTTCTAACCGTCTTCTGGGTTGACTGGATCTTATGGGTCATGACATAAAAGTTGAAAGGCGTACTACACACCTGTTCTTGCGAATGTGTGGTGCATTGTCTGAGTCTCTAGCATCTCTCCATGTTGGGACATCCGGCCTCCGGCTCAGGCCTTGACCTGAAGAATAGCTGGTTATGTGTGTGTTAGTTTAGAACACAGGTTAACTATATTCGTAATGTACGTATCATGTGGTGTGTTCATAACGTACATATCATGTGGTGTGTTCATAACGTACGTATCATGTGGTGTGTTCATAACGTACATATCATGTGGTGTGCTCATTGGGCTGTTTTTCCCATCAGTATGTAACCTAGGGGTCAAGTACACTTGGGAGTGAGCAAGAGACCTGGGGCCTCATGTACAAAGACTTTCTGACTAAAACTTTGCGGACGCCAAAATCTGGAAAGCTGCTGCGCACAAATAAATCCGGATGTATCAATCCTTGCGTAAGCACGATTTCACGCAGATTCTCTTTGTACATCCCAATTAACGTGAAATTGCGCGCACATGCACGAGCCCGTCTCTCCACCCAGTCTCCTCCCTCATTTAATATGCTAATTCGTATAAATAGGCCTGCAGTAGTGCGCTCGTTAGTAGAAAGGAGAACATGGAGAAAGGAAGAAAAAATAACTTTAATGGGTGTAAGGTTGTATCCATACACCCAATGTGTCAATAATATGTAGGCCTACATAATTCGAAATTGGCCGACTGGTTCATTGATGGATTGATTTTAAGTAACAATGGCTTGTGCTTACTCCACTCAACATCACATAATAATATTGCAGTCAAGAATTTCACAACAAATGTGTGAAGAGAGATCATATGTCATGCGTGGTCCGGAAAATATGTAACGTTTAATAAACAAGCCATCACTGAAAATAATATTGCTGGGGCTTCCTTTTAATTCCAATATTGACAATTTAGTTTTATGGGTCTGATTAAGTTTAGCCTAACAACAGTGTCACATTATGCCTCTCGACAACAATAACGCATGATTGAAGCGCATTTAAGATCACGCATTCCAACGTTCAAATCCACTTTGAACTCGCCTCATATTGCAATATTACTTCATGACTCGTGATCGCGTAGGCTTAATGTTGTTGCGCTGCATTGCCTCTATGTGCCGCCAACTGACAAAATGCAGCAGAAATGTGCGTAAACCAGGCATTTAGTTTGCGTGGAGAACCGCACTTTCTCACGTCAAGTCAGTCTTTGTACATCCGAACGTTTGCGTGAGAAGTTGCTTACGCAGCTTTTTTGTGCGTAAGCAAGCTTTGTACATGAGGCCCCTGGCATCTATTTTTATATGAGTGCCTGAAGGACAAGTATGATTATAAATCTGGGGGCTCTAGCCCTACAGGAAGTAACTCAAAAAGCCTCAGATAATGCTCCATCTCGTGACCTCTCCTTCCGCAGCCCACTTCTGAGATTTCTATCTAAAATTCTTCCCAGACCTACATCCCACCAATCCAAAACGCATATCTGAGAATCACTCTTTATCTCATAAAACATCTGCAGGAACCTTTTTACATCCCATAAAGGGCTTGGCTCAGGCCCCTTTTGACCATTTCACTATTTGACCATTTCCGCAGGTGAGGGTTGGGGATAGGATTAGGCTGCAGTGTGTGGCCCCCTTTTTGCTGAGAGTCCAGAATTTCACAGAGCTATCCCATAGCGCCCCCTGGTTGATAGGGGAAACATGTTGTCCTAGTCTGTCCCAAAGAAGAAGACTCACTCGAAAATCCTAGTTCTTATTGAAAGAACATTGTCTATCAGTGGTATTAATATCATGTCATGAATATCTTGTTAAACAAAATGTATTTATAAAATAAACCGTTAGAAGGGATTTTGTTCGGCGGAAGCAAAGCGAACAGCGGCTTCTGTTGTGCCGCACAAAAACACGTTGTTCCAATATAAAATAGCACTGAACACAATAGCTCAGATGAGTACACAACACAGACATTCATTCAAACAACATGCAAGCTGAGTGGTTTCAGGGATAGCAGCGTACATATGAATCATCATAGCACCAATAGAAAAGTATAGAATAGTAGCATTTACTAACATGCTAAACATCATTCACTGAAGATTCCGACAATAAAACTTTTATTGCTAGAAATGTTAACAAACACATTAATGCTGAAACATATCTTTAAATGTATCTTTCCACTGAGAATATGAAGATTGTCATCCATTTTGTTTTGGCAGACAAAGCCTTCGACCGGTCGATAGGGGGATAAAACGTTCATATGGGCGTCTTTGGACGACCTACAAAAAAAAACCTATCCTGTCGTTTAGGTTGGAGGACAAGCTGTTAATCAATCAATCAATAACCTTTATTTTCCCTCGAGAGACACTGAGGTTTCCCTCATTTACAGTGACGACAAGCATACACTAAATACAATAACAAGGATAACGTCATAAAAATTACAATAAAAATATATAAAGTATATACAATGCAAAAAGAGCAAGAATAAAATAGGATGAAATACTAAATGAGAATGAGATCAGCTAAAACAGTTACAGTGGGATGTGTACAATTCAGAAATCATAGATTTAAATAAACCAAAAGTTTAAGTTGCTCTGCAGAGCATTCCATGAGTTAGGAGCACAGATGGAAAAGGCAGTCATTCCTAGACTGGAGTGAGCTCTGGGAACCTTTAGGAGGAGCAGCTCACTGGACCGGGTACAATAGGTCTCTGTTGTACCCGGTCTAATGACTCTTAAGGTTCCCAGATTTCTTTCTGTTTTGTTTCCATTCTGTGGACTCCCTAAAGTTTTACTGTAAAATGTAAAAGAATCAAAACAACACACAGACCAGAAAGGTTCTGCCGTCTGAGCTCTATGAACAAGCAATGGACCTTCACAGTGCGGTGGAAGTCAGTGACGTCTGAGGTACCATCCATCTTCCAAATCGCCGACATTGAGACCCTTGTGATTCAGCAACTCCACCGTTTGACCTATAGTTATCTACCCCGCCACACACACACACACACACACACACACACACACACACACACACAGAATGATTAACAACATTTACTGTCTCAAGGTCTAAAAAGGCAGAGTGATAACTAATGATCAGCAGTGAGATCAGATCATGTCCTTAAGGATAAGGTGTACCGTG
>NC_140280.1:9103642-9171142 GCF_964030765.1 Micromesistius poutassou | reverse complement strand
TGCCACAAAACTGAACATGCACGTCGGAGCAAGCACCAGCCTGTCCACAATATTCTCATTGTATGTATAAAAATATATACATTTGTAGCCTCTAGGCTCCCAATATAAAAATACATTAGAAACAAAGAAACAAAAAAAAATACATGTACGGGTGTAATACCCTACAATCTATGTCATTGGTCCTCATAGCCTATTCATCTTTGATTGGCTCTATACTGTATGTCCCCGGGGTCGACAGTTTTTACGGTGTGAACTAAATTAGTTTTCAATTCATTGAAATTCAAATTGCCGCAGTATTTGCCGCGCCAAACCTGCCGGCCATTCTGTAATCCTCCAGAAGTTGTGGCTGACCAGTTCGTACTCCAAACCTCTACTAAAAGTTGGTGTCCACTTTCATTTCCTTCATTTCTATAGTGCTTCATAAAGCACACTGAAACAGGCCTTACTGTAGGCTTGATCCAGAGGAAGTGGAGGCAGAAGTAGTGAGTTATCAACGTCTCACAAGAGACTATTCATTACAACCGACTGCACTGTTAAGATGTGAATGGAGCCGGAAGGGTTTCAGCCGTCTTGAAGCAGGAGGATCTCATCACTGCGTTCACCAAGCAGAGCGAGTTTCCACCATGCAGCCACTCAGCTGTGGGGGTGTAAGGTGGAGGTCCAGTCTGGCTCTGAGGTGGAGGCCCAGTCTGGCTCTGAGGTGGAGGTCCAGTCTGGCTCTGAGGTGGAGGTCCAGTCTGGCTCTGAGGTGGAGGCCCAGTCTGGCTCTGAGGTGGAGGCCCAGTCTGGCTCTGAGGTGGGGGTAGTCTGGCTCTGAGGTGGAGGCCCAGTCTGGCTCTGAGGTGGGGGTACAGTCTGGCTCTGAGGTGGAGGTCCAGTCTGGCTCTGAGGTGGAGGTCCAGTCTGGCTCTGAGGTGGAGGTCAGTGGTGGTGTTGGGTGGAGGTCCAGTCTAGCTCTGAGGTGGAGGTCCAGTTTGGCTCTGAGGTGGAGGTCCAGTCTGGCTCTGAGGTGGGGGTACAGTCTGAGGTAACCCGCTCCATTCAGAGGATCAACTCATCTGTCTAATGGCTCATGCGTGTCTTGTGTTTGTGTGACTGCATTGTTTTAAAAAACCAACATGTTCAACTAGTCCTAGCTAGGCGACAGAACTCTCTCTATCTGTAATGTTTTGTGGCTGTCAGGGAAGGAATAAAAGCTTCTGTCGCTATGACAACTCCATGACAACGGAACCGTGTCTTTATGGTGGATCATTTATATGTAACCTTTATAGTGTGTAAAATTACCTTAACCTCCATCAGCATGCATAAAAAGATACACACACAGACACAAACACACGTTCAGACTCACACATTGCAAACCCACCTACACACTGGAACACACACACACGACACACACAGCTGTTTCTACATATGGATGAACATTGACACGTTAAGTGATAAAATAGATGGCGTCTGTTGAGACAAACCTTTATTGTCTTTTGACTCACAAACAAACATTTGTATGTACATAACCCATCCAAAAGGCACGTCCAGGAATAAAATAAAGATTTCAAATCTTATCAGAAAATATTTGTCATTTTAAAACCGTATCATAAATAATAAATGTGAGACAATTATACACCGCAAAATAAAAATAGAATACAAATAAATATTTCAAAAATAACCTGGTCTAGTGAGCCACTGTAGGAATGTTTTAAAGGTTATTATTGCTTTGAGTTCGGGTCAAGGTAAACCTTGACAAAACTAAAAATGACTATGTATGGAAGATTTGGATTTAGATTGAAACTCTGATAGTTAATTGACATGAAATATCAAAATAATGCTATTAGTCGATGTGTTGCCTAGAGCAAGAGCTGCCTTAAAGAGACACCCTGAGGAGTTGAATAGTTTGATGTCCCTGAATAACTGACATTAGCAAATGAGATGGTTGGCAGAAGTCGTTTGCAGCTTCCCTAAAATGATTCCACACGATTCCTCCTTGTTGCGTGTGGAAGTCCCCTGAACCTTTTAGCAGACAGACCCTGAGCCACGGATCAAAACAGGCAAACAGACGGCTTCTCTTAAAAAGATAAACACTCTCCTCCACAGACTTTAAATGGCGCTAGTTAGTTTTAAAGAGCAAAGGAGAAGCAATCATGCGATCCCCTTTTTCGGAAAGGCTCCAAATATGAGTTTTGAAATGAGGCTTCTTTTTTCAATGTGGAGACATTGTTGTGAATGCATTTCAAAAGGACCCTGCTGGCCGTAAGTCCTTCCCACGGCCGGGGGTCTACGTTCTCTAGAGGGTCTGAACGTGGGAGGCACAGTGATGTGACGTCTCTGGGAAGAGACAGGAAGGCTACAGGTAAAAGACACAGCATCTGTTGCATTAGGAACATTTCCCGACAGTCCACTCATTCCATGTCTCCATGTCGTTCCCCCGGTGAGCGAGCTAGGCGTGGAAACAGAGATCCCACAGTGGTGTAATGACGCACATCCTGCAACAAATGGATATGTAATATCCATTATGGGATGGATATTAATTTTTTTTAATGTAGTTCATTCATGGGAAGGAAGCAGTCCATGAGTGGACTTGATTAAAGCAAAGCATTGTTGTCGTGGTGAACGGGCATTTGAGTTCCGAGCAAGGTTCCCATCGATTCCCAATGATTCCCTTTTACAATACTGCAGATTGTATTGAACCGACTAATTCACAGACACAGACACACACGCACACACGCACACGCACACACACACACACACACACACACACACGCACACGCTACGACAGATGGTACATGTAGCCCAGGGGGGCCGAGTACAGTCCCAGGGGGGCGAGGGGCCACAGTGCTCTGTGGGGGCCCTGGTGGTGCCCGTGGTGGTAGGCCGAGTGCGTGTGAGCGTGTCCGTACAGCGACACAGCCCCCAGGGGCAGGGACAGCCTGAAGCCGGGGTGCAGGGCCCCCGCCGTGCTCGCCGCCACCACCGCCGCCGTCTTGGCGTCTGCGGCCATTTTGAGTTTCTCCAGCTCGGCCTCCTGCAGCCGCTTGGCCTTGGCGCGGCGGTTCTGGAACCAGATCTTCACCTGGGTCTCGGTGAGCATCAGCGAGGACGAGAACTCGGCGCGCTCGGCGATGGACAGGTACTGCTTCTGCCGGAAGCGGCGCTCCAGCGCCAGCAGCTGGGCGGTGGTGAAGGGGGTCCGCGGCTTACGGTTGGTCTTGTGTTTCCTCAGCGGGCAGCTGTGGCTCACCAGACCTGGGGGGTGGGGGGAGGGGGGCAAACCAGTTAGGACCCCCGTTCAAAATGGAAGGATAGATAGATAACACTATGGACATAGAATTAAAAACAAGGTTTGATGTTTTTTGTTTCATTTTTTGTATTTATCTGACGTAAAAACATTATAGGCCTATGAAGAAAGGTTTTGACTTTTCAAATTAGAGAAACCCACAAGCCAGTAAAACGAGGTTTGATATTAATTCATTTTCTAATGTATCTGACATTAAAACATTAAACAAGGAAAGTTTGGACTTTTTAAATAAAAAAAAAACAAGCCAGGACTCAACAAAACAATAATTAAAATGTATCAATCTACATAGAAAGTAACTGAAATTCAAACTCAAAACTCAAGAAAGAAACTATTTGAATACTGGGCTCTTGAATCAAGAGCATGGGCAGGGCATCTATATTTTTTTTACCAGACACTTCTTTTTACCAGACACTCTCTACCATAACTCTTACACAACCACAATAAAAACCTTGCATTTGTTTATGTATGTGTATGTAAAGCAACATTCGATTGTACCAGATTGACCTTTATGAGCACAGGCCGTAGTTAGGATAACCTGAATACTCTTACTTCACTAAGCCTCCACCTGACCTACTAACAACATGTTTGGGGCTGTGCTCCTTAAGGAGATGAGAAGGAACCCTCATATCTCCTTACAACCACTTATCGTTCGCGACGAAAAGTCCCAAAAGTGGTGGTAGGCTGGTAGCTATGGACTACTTACCGGTGTGGGACGAGAAAGCGCCGTTTATGATCCAAGGTGCGCAGTCGTCTGACTCGGACGCCTCGGACTTCACCGGAGACGTCGGGACAGACACGAAGTGCTTTGGGTTGCCCTCGGCCGGACCGTAGTGTTCCCCGCACAGGGAGTAGGAAGAGCTTCGGCCCGTGTGGAGCAAGTCCGTCGGCGACGGTCCATCCCCGTGTTTCCCGCCGGTGAGCCCGGCGCAGTGGGGGGGACTTCGGCGCGTCCTGCTGCCGGACA
Source organism: Micromesistius poutassou (assembly GCF_964030765.1). Lineage (NCBI taxonomy): Eukaryota > Metazoa > Chordata > Actinopteri > Gadiformes > Gadidae > Micromesistius > Micromesistius poutassou. The sequence continues at coordinate 9,166,889 of NC_140280.1, read as the reverse complement.
TCAGCGCCTCCACGCTGAACGGATGGCGACTCAGCACTGGACTTTTACTCTCCCCCATCGTCCTCTCTGTCGAGTCCAGTCGTGTGTCTTCAGGAGAGCCAAGCTCCTCGCCGCCCCTCGCATTGACACGGGAGCCCATTTGAGAGTCCGCAGAAATAAAAGTTAAAAGATCGAATAAAAAACACACAAAAAAAAGTTCCAATCCAGTAACGCAAATTAAAGCCAGCGGCCAAGTTAAGCGATGGCTCCGAAAATAGTCGGGTGACCGTCCTCCTCCTGGGTTGGCTGTGAAGTCAAATGGGCGACCGGTGCTGTCAAGTGCGCGTACTCAGGGAACAGGTCAACGGTGACCAATCACTGCCGTCCTGAAATGTTGTCGGAGGTACGGAGAGCTCTCCTGCTGTGTGTTTCCCTCTGCACTCCGATTGGCTTCCCGAAGCGCACAAGACTTTGGAGAGCAATGGTCGAATGTCAAACTCCACCGCTGAAAATAGTTCAGGGCAGGCTGCAGCCTCACGAGGCAGCAGGCTGTGAGTAAACACATATAGTATACAAGAGATGATGAACGGCAGAACCACCTCTTTCTTTCTTTCTTTCTTTCTTTCTTTCTTTCAAAGAAACGTTTCTTGGAGACAGCACAGTTCAATAAATGTATTTGCCGTTGCCGGCCTTCAACCAAGTTTTAAAAGCAACAAATGATCTGTCTTCCTTGAATGTCACTCTATTATAGGCTATCTATTTAATTTCAAATGACAAGGTCTTGTCACCCTCATGTCGCCTGTTGGGCCTTTTAGATCAAGCTGCGTTGTGAGCATGTGGTGAGCATATAGTTACTTTATATTACTTTTTGGTTGTAACAAGTAACATAACATGTTAGTTGAGCAATCCGTTACAGTTAAAACCCTCCACTCATGTTCACTGTTTCTGACTGTTTTCCTGCTTTTTGGCAGGGTGGGAACTGCCCATTTTTAGCACAGCTAGCCAGATGCTATTTCCGAACAGAATCTCAGAATATCGACTTTGAACTCAGAACTCAAAATAAATAGGCCTACACGTGTGATAATTTTTTTGGAGTTCTGATTTTAAAGTCAAAATTCTGACATTGAAATCTGAATTCTGAGAATAAAGTCCATTTTCTGAGATTAAAATCTGAATTCTTACTTTATTCTCAGAATTCTGACTTTCTTCTCAGATTTCGGTCTTTCATCTAAGAATTCAGATTTTCATCTCAGCACTCTGGCTTTAAACTCAGAACTAAAAAATAAATACACATCTGATTATGTTTTATGAGTTATTCTAATCTCAGAATTCAGACTTTAAAGTCAGAATTCTGAGATTAAAGTCAGAATTCTTAATTTATTCTCAGAACTCTTTTTATTCTGACTTTAAAGTCAGATTTCTGATTTAAAAGTCAGAACTCCAAAAAAATAATTTAAAAAATAAAAAACATTTTTTTTTCAATGTTCCAATATTTCATCGAGGCATTGAAAAGATCAGATGTTTTTGAGTCAAACTACAAAAAAAAAAGTTTAAAGAATTTTGCTAATAATCTGTTTACCCATAATCTAATCTGTTTATCCACCTTGACTACTTTGGATCATAGCAAGCATTTTTTTTTAACTGACATGTAAATTGCTATGATTTGAGGACATTTGTATCTGCTTATTTAAAGCTATAAAGTTTATAATTGTAAAGCAAAAGCTGTGAATGGTTAACAATTGGAACTCTATTGACATTAGCGCACATTGACTCTATTGTGCATCAATTTATAACTCGTCATCTATGTCATCTATGTAACAATGTCATCTATTATATGGATTTTACTTTTAGCCAAAATGCTTACTGAACATGTAAATCTGTCAATAAGTCAACTGTTAAACGCTGTATAGTTCTCAGGCTTTTTTTGAAAGGTAAGACTGGAAGGAGTGTGTATGGTAGTGGCTGCCTTTGTAAAATAAGAAAAGTGAATGATAAAGTTGCCTTCTTGGTTCTGTTTACGAAGCTTCCTTGTTGTTGTTCTATAATCATTACAAATTATGGTGCAACTCATAACCCCTCGGACACAGTTGCATTGTGTATTGTATATTGATTGTATAACACAGACTTCCATTTGACTTCTGTATTCCACTCATATCGGTGTATAGCACCACTATTGCTCTAGATGTGTTGCCCATTGTAGATACGTATGTGATTAGAGGAGTACAAAGTAAGTCCCTGTTATCCAATGCTAACTCTCTGAATTAAATACTTAATTGGCGTCTTTGTGTGTCGCTACTCTGCTTCACCATTTCCATCTCTTTTCACCGATGTGTTTAATTGACGTTTATCAAGCTAATGATGTCATTCCTTTTCATAAGAAAAGAACACAATCATATAAATAGATAAACTAACGAAACAAAGAGCAGTTTGGGGAACAGTCTTCTGCACAAGGTAGTTTCCCATGAGCGTCACTAGGTAGTGGCGCTGGTGGCTGCGTGAGGACTGCAGACGGCCTTATTTATGTGGGGCTGTTCCACAGACAATGGGAGGTTTGCAGAGGCGCCAGGGAGCGGCCAGATGAAAGGACTGACTCCTCGGGGAAGAAACTGTTGCCTCTTTCTGACGTTCCGCTCTCTCGCTCTCTATCCGTCCCGCCCACTCTGCTGCTGCTGCTGCTTTCGGCCTCTCTCTGTCCCTCTCTCTCCCTCTCTGCTGCTCTCTCTCTCTCTCCCCCCTCCCCCCTCTGTCTCCCTGTGGTTATGTCCCCTCCATTTGCCCTCCGGCACCTTGTCAGTCCCTGTTCAGGAAGTTCAGTGGAAGGTTTCTGGCTGAGTGTTCCTGGTGTGTCCTCTGCTTATACCTTTCTTTCATTCTTCTTAACACCAGCCTTCCTTCCACGCTTTTATATCCATCTATCCCTGGTTGAAAAGAGTAAATTGCTGAGGCAGACCTCACATTTGGTCAGCGCTGGTTCCAGGTCTGTAGTGCATACAAAGAAGAAGTTTATTTTCTCTTCTTTTGGAGGATCGTGAGCTGGCCCTGATGAGCTGAGAGATGTAGTGGGCACATGACACAAGTAGACCACAGATTTACTCTGGTTCCGAACCATTTAGTACTTTGGAAACTATTAGGGATATTTTGACCTCAATTCTTTGGCCAACATGAAGCCAGTGCAGTTATCTTAACATGTTGTAACTTGCTTGGATATCTTAATGAGCTCCGAACAATGTACAGAGAATCAGGTCCGGTCAATGTCTGGAGTTTCCCTTTCACATATGTAGCACACAACAGGAGATTTCCAGTATGAGAGAACATGTTTGACATGTATAATGATTGATGGTGTGTCCTCAAAAGGGGAAACATCATCAACGCCGGCTGTGAATTCTTCCTCTTCTTTGCATTCGGATTGCAGTGTATGTGTGGAAGGGGCCTCAGTTTAAAGTCAAACTCTAGCAGCAGCATTCTGGATGAGTTGGAGCTGGCCAACGTTCTGACCTTTGACCTTTGGAAACACATTAGCCTACAGAGGTAAAACCTACCAAAAAAAAAAATTCAGACTTGGTTTTTAGTCGCAAAAGGCATTGATTTGCTCAATGCACGTAATGACTGAATCAATTGGACCAAAGTTCGCTGTTCATAAATACATTTAGATTATATAATCTGCATAGTGATGGGAGGATATATTGTTGTTTTTCAGAGTTTGGAAGAGTAGGAGAAATACACGCTGCAGAAGCGGCCCGAGCACAGATGTCGTTTATGTAGGCCTTGAATTAGTTTAACTTCAGGTGTCTTTTAGGTAGGACTTGAATTAGTTTAACTTCAGATGTCTTTTAGGTAGGACTCAAATTATTTTGGTCCGAAAACACTATCCAGTTTTCATGCCTGTCAATTATATGCTATGATTGACCGTATGAAATGCAATAAGAAAAGCACTGAGATATAATAGTAGAAACAAGATGTGTCCAGATTTTTAAGCAAATGTCCAATAATGACAACAGGAATGCATTGGGTGTGGGCTCGTGATGCATCAAGAATATTCTTTCTCAAAATAGTCGTATTAACTGCAAAACCTGTAAGAACTGTTTTTACCTGATAAACTGGAGTGTATTGGACATAATGCAATTAATTTATTTTTAAAACAAGCTTGTGGGCGAAGCACCATGTGTGTATGTCCGTGTAGTTTTTGTGGGGGGAAGATAGTTTGGAAACAGAGCAGGGTGCTCTCCTAGGCATTGTACAATTACACATACTTCCAGTAAGCCTAATGTCTTCAGAGCTTAATAAAAGGGAAAGCAATTTGTCTGAGTGTGAGTGAACGTTGTTTTTTCATCCTCCTACTGCATGAGTCGAGGTGAGTGCGTGTGTGCGCGCAGTTGTGTGCGTGTTGGTGTGCGTGGACGCGTGGGGGCTGCAGCGTTTGCTCCGAGCCTCTGGTGCAGTGGGAACGGCACACCTTATGCACCGTAATTACAGCCGGGGCTTTGAAGTGGGGAAATGTTGAGCTGGGGTAATTGGCAGGCTTTCCTGCAGTCCCACAGTATTTACGCTGTCATTAAAATACCTATTTGTGAGTATTGGAACCCCCCCCCCCCCCCCCCCCCCACACGCACGCACGCACGCACACACACACACACACACACACACAGAACAGCAAGTCATACCTTGATTTTTTTGCGGGGTCTTGCTGATGGTGCTCCACGCAGCGATGTGATAGGATGTTAGTTATGAACAACGTGAACTTGTTTCAACTTGTTGACACATCGACTTGACTTCTTAGCAAAACCACGAATAAACCAACGTGGGGCCTGGATCATATATTGTTGATCATATTGATGTTCTTGTTATTCTTTTTTATTACTATTATTATTATTATTATTATTATTATTATTATTATTATGTCATCAACTTTTAACATTACTTTTTCTATAATAACATTTGTTTGGCTACCAATCTAGCACATATCAGAACATTAAAATGCTGTTAAATTTCCGTACTACTAATAAAAATATATATTGATGGTTTATGGTCTCACACTCAAACAACTATTCATCATCTGTCATTACAGGGTTGTTATTTTAACACTTCCTTTGTGACGCGACCGGAATCTCTTTACCTCAGGAATCTCTTTATGTTCCTCTCTCTCTCTCTCTCTCTCTCTCTCTCTCTCTCTCTCTCTCTCTCTCTCTCTCTCTCTCTCTCAGATACACACACACACAAACAGCCTCTGTTTTTCACCTGGCTCCTGTATGGGCTGCGCTCGAAGCCTTTAGGACCTCAGCCATGTAATGCGTCTAAATGACTACCTTCAATTGTAGGGTGGCGCCAGGGACAATTAGCCACTAACACTGGAGATGTGTTGAAAAGGCCAGGGAACGGAGCTCCCTCTGTAGCTGTGACTGATTGATGCCTATGAAGAAGAATGTATGTATACTCTAAAATATGAAAGGCCTTTAAACTAGGCTCCACTCAAAGTATATAGGCCTACTGCTGTGTCTCCTCTGTGTGGAAGAAATTGAGGGGAAGGGATTAGAATCTAAAGGCTCTTTCATGTATTTATTGTTGTTTTGTTTTTTATGTAATAGGCTTCCGGTAGACACATATATATACACACATATATAAACACTACAAGTAACACAACTATCTACTCTACTTCATCCAAACTGAGCAGTTTAAGACGGCAAACCGTTGAATAATGTCGGACAAGCAAAAACCTCAAAAAGAAAAAAAACGCTCTCTTGCCAATAATTATACATATCACTGGATACTGTGCATAATTAGCTTGAAGCCTGTGAGCCTCACATCACTGAAATGGAAGTGTGCCTCTCGGATCACAGCGACAGTTTGAAACACCTCGATAAACTGGTGGATAACCTGAGAGCTGAGCCTGAGAGCTGAGGGAAAGAGGCCCAGACCCATCATCGCACATTTCCTATGCTTCCGAGAGAAAGAGCAGGTCCTCGTGATTGCAAGGAAGAGAGGTCAACTCATGTATCAGGGCCTTGAGATTGTCATTGTCTTTCCAAATCTGAGCAGCACACTGGCTAAAAGATGAGCCACATTCATCTCTGTCAAGTCCAGACTACACCCAAAGGTTCTCTCTGCACTGTCCCGCTGCGCTTTGTGTCACTGATCAACAAGTGGTTTATTCAACAGCAGACCAGCAACATTTAACCATATCTCTCAGATAACTGGGTGGGCATAAAAGGCAACCTCACGAGGAATAGAGCTCGACAATATTGATCTGTACAACGTGATTCGACTTTTTGCAGACAGAACTTTCTTATCTGGTCGCCTGGTGCTTATGAGTTCATGTTGGGTTTCATGTTTATAATTGTCTGCAGTAATGTCAGGCATATATTCTAATGACACTAGTATGCCATTTGAGCGAACACCCACTGTCTTACTAAATGGTAATAGCAAGGGTTTGCGTATTTTTACTGTAACTCTCTGTGGGTCATGATTGTAAACTCGTAAACTTGTGAATTTGAATGATCTTAGACTCTCTAGTGAAGAGTAGAGTGCCTAGGTATGTTTTCCTGAAGTCAAGAAGTATACACCTGCAGTTCACTCGGTTTGGGGGAGTGGACATAGGGGATAGGATCGGTGGGTGAGTAAGAAAGAGGGAGGGACTCCATCTTTTTGTTGCTGTTGTTGTTTTTGAAAAATGATTACTCAAAACACATGGCACCCTATATGAACACCCTATATGAACATGGAGAAAAGGCAGGGCGTCTTATTCCACATTATGTTAGCCTCACAACAATAGTCTAATTGAAAACACCTCAAATAGTCACCCATCTGGGATCAATGACATCTTCAGTTCCTTTTACTCCCAACTCTATGAATCAGAGACACTAATTACCAACAATTCTGTAAGTGATAATTCAAATTTAGGTTTGAGGTTACCAGATATGCAACTTCACTACTGGGCAGCAATAATGCAAATAATTATATACATAATGCTTCTATCCTGAAACTCAGTGGTGCCAAATGGAAGCACATTCATGTTAATATTCTCCCTAAAAGCTTTGGTATGCCATGCCAACAGACTTAAGCCCAAACAACAGACAGATAATCCAATGGTCATATCCACTTTGAGAATCTGGCTTCAAATCAAACAGTAACACTTTGTCTGGAACACTCCCCATGCCCCGTAATACCCCTAGCAGGTTTGATGTTCAAACCTGCTAGGATCGATGCCAGATTCTCTCTTTGGGACAGACAAGGTCACAGTTGGTGATTTCTACAGGGAGGGCACATTCTCCAGCTTCACTTAACTATCTACTGCCTTCAACCTACAACAATCTGTCCTGATGCCCCACCCTTTTCGGGAATTTACAAACTTTCATTGGTGATAAAGATTATACATTTCGTCCGTATATGATCTCCTAGCTCAGGATACACCCGGCTTGGCTGAGGATTAAGAATGGGAAACAGAACTGGGCACAATCATGTCTGACTTAGGCATTGGAGGATATAAAATTTTTTCCATCTTTCAACTCATATAATTCAAAATAGTTCATAGAAAACACTACATTATATCTAGACTGACATGTGATTGATGTTCTTAGGCTCCTTGTGATCTCACTTATATGTTCTGGTCATGTCCACCCCACAGATTGCTGTATTTGGTAAACGTGAAGCTAGAAAAAGTGAGCAAAAATGGATTAGGGGCACAGGTAATTATATATATATATTTTTTTTTTTAAATTTAGAGTTTAAAATCTGAATTCTGAGATTAAATCAGAATTCCAAAAACATTGTCACATGTGGCCCTAATCCTCTTTCGTAAATGTACCTCTCTAATAGCCCATCTGAGCTCATCATGAAAGAACAAGCTGCCCCCTTTACAAACTTCATGGCCTCAAGATACAATGTTTTATTTGGAGTTGGAAAAGATACAATTCTCCATACAGGTTTCAACAGATACATTTTACAGCCAGTCTGGCCTCCTTTCTCCCAGATCATTTAAGCGCATAACAGGGAAAGTATACCAACAACGTGTTATGCACCACAATGCATCCAGAGCACTATCATTTTGTATAATTTTTATTATATATATTCTTTGTATTTTAATTGTTATTCTTTTTGAATTAACTTTTTATTCTTCTCTGTTATTCTTTTTAAATTAACTTCTGAAGCAGTCGTAGCCTTCATTTCCAGCAGCACTATTGTTCTTTATTATTTTCTACACTGAATTTTCAAACCTTGAAATTATGTATTCAGGCCGGCCCTACCATCTCACCCAGGTACCACATCCCTCTGGGTTCAACCAGCTGGGTGAGGGCAGTTGGTGGTGGCTTCTTCAAATAGTGGTTATCCAATAGAAGATACAGGGGATCCATATGTTGGTCCTATACAGCCTAGAGAACAGGCACTGTTCATGTGTTTGTCAACTGTTGTTAAGGAGAACCAGGTATAAATAACGTGGTTGTTGTGGCATTCTGAAAGAGCAGGAAGCTAAGTTGATGCAGTGAAACGACGCACAAACGATGCACACGTACAAACACGCAAATACAGATACACACACACAGACACAACAAATATACAGACTTTTGATCACGTTTTAACACAGAGGCAGGTAAGGGTATTGGTGTGGGCATAAAGAGGTGAGTTTATCAATACACACGCACACGCACACACACACACACACACACACACACACACACACACACACACACACACACACACACACACACACACACCAGGGTCGACAGGTCTAATAGCTCCATAAGTGCACAGAGCACCGTGTCATCTGTGAAGCCATTGGCTCGTAAAAGTGTGGGGCTTTTTATTTTACACACCAGTGTCTCTGTCTGTCCCTGTCTCTCTCTGGCTCTGCGTAACCTGTCATTATCAGAACTTAGCTAACCCCTTTATGACTAAGGTGTTCCGCATGCCAGGTTCAGAAAGTCAAAATCATTTACAGCCAACCGCAAACCAGGCGTTCTGCATCACCTGTACAAGTAGCATGCATTCCTTCCCCATGAACACTAGTTTTTACCCTCGCCAGCCCCCGTAAGTGTGAGAAGGAGACCTAAACACAATGTCTTTTCATGTGTGATTTGGTAGGGTGCGTGGCTCTATACTTAGGCCTAGGTGTTGTTGTTCCCATGGTTTTTATAGCTCAGGGACAGATGACTCACTTACCGATAGCTTTTTGTTTTGTTTGTTGTTTCACGTAGGGAGCATGTATAAAAAGTTAAATTCCAATTCAATTGAATTCTCCCTTAAAGGGGGAGCTGACATATTATCTGCCAATTCAATATTAACACAAACTAAATAAACTCACCAATCGCCCTATAAGCATATAGCCTTTTTCACAAATGTTCTGCACTAGACATCCAATGTCTGTATCCTACTCATCCACAAGTACACCACAATAAAGTCCATATAAGTAGCATTGGGTACTTTACTTCATACATCGTACTGGTAATCATAAAAGCATAAATACTGGACTATTTCTAACAAGTGTACATTGTGGTATGAAACTGGCCTTTCGCTGTGACTTTGAAGGGATAGTTTATGCACGTTATTTAGATAGCGGAAAAGTTGTTTAATAAATAACTTTTATTAAACTACTTGTACTTTACTTCAGTCATAACATTTTCAAGGACCAAATACAACTCAAAGTGAATATTTTCCTTTCCTTTTTTTTGCTTATATTTAATAATATTATAAGTATAACTAAAGCATTCGTTTTAGTGTGTTTCATGAGGTTTGTAGGTTTCTATTTTTATGATTTGATAATTCATTGGAATTAATAAGGCCATCAATCGTTTGTTGTATCAGTTGGAAAAACAAGGTAAATAGTAATGAGAGGCTGGACAGACATTATTGGCATGCCATCCATAAATGTAACTCTTGTGGAACAAGTTGTTGCTTATTCCAACAGGGCTTGAAGGACATCAGGTAGGGAACCTTTCTGCCCTTTGAAAACTGAACTGTGTTGAACTTAGAGGGTAGGCCCATAGATGATAGACTGGGAGCCATCAGACCTGTGTGATTAAGTGCTAATCATAGTGCTTGTGAATTCAGTTTCCACATCAACCTCAGCCTTCCAAAAAAACCTCAAATGGTGAGGAGGGGATGAGTGAATATACCTTTGTGGAAAGGAATTCATATACGTATATTTTTACGATTTTTATGCTATATTATAGAGTGAGATAGACAGGAAGGAATCAATCCTGGGTCGCTGCGATCAGGACTAAGCCTTAATGGTACACGCTCTACCACTGGGGATCCACCGGGGCGCCGCCAGAAATTCATGCTCTTGATTGATACCTATTTCTTTAACAAATGGAAGTCTAGATTCTGTGTGTGTTGCCATTGTAACAAAATTATAATAAGGTGAGTTAAGGTGAATATTCATTTCCCTGCAATGTCTATTAAGCACCATTTAGTTCAATCGGGTCAAAGTTAGAGCGAGAGAAAGAGATGGAGAAAGGGAGATTTCCTGTGTTTCCATCTGATTGTCAAGTGAATTTTAAGCAAACTTTGAAAAGTAAAATAGTTGGCGGTAAAGGTTACGTTATGCCTGGTTATAATAATAAGGAGAAGTAATAGAGGTTATGAATAATTTGCCATGGCCATCTACCAGAGAAGCAGGGAGATGCTGAAAACAACAGAAATGGACTTGAGCCACTTAATCTGTGCCTCGATGTATTGACCAGGGCTGGCAACTGCGGATTGATGATGTACCACTGAGTATATATATACCAAGAGTATAATAGAGAGTTCATGATCAGATGGTGCTGCTGTGTGTGTGTGTGTGTGTGTGTGTGTGTGTGTGTGTGTGTTTGTGAAATTAAAAAGGTTGCCATATTCCGAAAAATCCAGCCTTTCCAGAAGCAAAAACCAACACAGAGCAAAGCCAAAGCGATTTAATGCATAGTTAAATTGCTTATTGGCTGTTATCTTATTTAAAGCGGTGTAAAGGATGCCAGGTAAGAGAGTTCCGTCTTCAGGTGAGAACTGAACTCTGTTGACCTTCAAAGGCTCCTCCTTCAGTATCATCACCAGAGGAACCCTGTCCGTTAGGGAGCATAAGTGGAAGCTGCCATGTACACATTCTGTTAAATAAACAAATGACACAATACATGTGCAACGCTGACCAAATGATTTGTCAGTGGTTCGGTTGCAAGTGAGGGGTAGAAATACAACCAATGCAAAACTGCACAAGGTCAGTAAAAGCTAGTAAGAAAAATAATAATAAGACCACAAGCAACCCAATCCGCCTCTAGTCCTGACAGGCGAGTGTGCGTGGGGAGAGGGGTTTCCTGGGGGAAGCTCGCCATGCGTCTAACAACCGTCACAATGTCCAAGTTGCGGATGGAAGAGCTGTGCTGTCTGGTGGCGGCTGGTGTCGTGTTGCACTCCGCGGAGAAGTGGCTAATTTATGGAGTTGTAAAGAGGAAAGCACTCAAGTCAGTTTCCCTTCCACAACAACGCGAGGGAAACATCAAAGGCGGTTGTAATGGTTTAAAAGGCTAGTCCTCGTAAAAGAATAACGGAATGGCTAACCAACTAATTGGCTCGCTCTCTCGGTTACTGACTCACAAACCCGATGAATCACTGGCGGGCTCGCCACGAGCACTGGCGGGCTCGCCACGAGCCCGCCAGTGAGTATGTCAATTGTTTTGCTCGAATAAACCATTAAAAGCCGTTGGTGGCTGAGGTAGAATGGAAATGACAGAATGACAAACATAATTAATTGAACAATGCTATGAAGCTTGCTTAATTAGCTTTCTGGATCACAGCATAGCAACAAAGAGTGATATTCAAATGGCCACGCCGACTGGCGCCAGGCCCATGGCACACAACCATCTGCACTGCAGATTCCAGGTAAATATCACCGGCAAAATGGAGACCAGCGCGTGTGTGTGTGTGTTGGTGTGCATGTGTGTGTGCAGTGGCTCGTCATGCCTGTCCCTGTCCCACTGTGACCGGGGTCTTTCTCTCATTAAACCGCTGAAAGTCTGAGTCCTGAGTCTGGGTCCACACACCCACACACACACACACACACACCGGTGCATGTTTACAAAAGTCTAACACTTTACACACACTCTAGAAAACACACACAATCAAAAACGCACACTTGGAAGATATGAGCACTGCAAATGGACACATGTTGATTTCAACCGGGACCTGGTGGAGCCAGCTTTGCTGCTGGGGTCTTTTGCATTGACCCCTCCATCGCCTGCGAGGTCAGAGGTCACCCGGCATGAACCCTTTGAAAGTAAGGTGACAGGGTCCTGTTGCCCGACTGATTGGCGGCATGGCATTTATCATGGCGCTGGTTCCACTTTTATTGCCCCACTTTGTAGCTGGAGGGAAGAAAGATAGAGCTTGGTGTTGCACTCTAATTGGACAGCGATAGAGGGTGAGAGAGACTGCTGACAAATGCACTGTTCTAGAAAGACTGCGATCAGCCACAGTCTTACAGTGATACAAATGAAGGAGGCCGGGTGGGTCGTTGATGTGGTTCCATCCACATCATTGAGTCTATTAGAGGATTTCACGAGGACATGTGGGAAAGCAACGTGCAGTTGATAAGTTGGTGGATAAACAAGGCAGTGGATGGAGACGAAGAGGGAAGAAGAGCAGACTCTGTTTAACCCTGAACCTGGATCTGACCCACATCTCATTAGTCAGTGTTTAGAGCATCTTGTTCTCAGACCTTATCAAGTAGAGAAACAGCAGAACAGCCCCTTATTGTTGGCTGCAACAAACCATTCATTTAATTTAATTGTATTACTCGGTTGACTATTACTCTGATTTGATCTGAAACATAGAAAAACAACCTAATACAGTATGTATCTTGTTACATACAGTATTAGGTTATTCATTGTCACAATGAAAAGCAATACATTTTCGACTATACAACTAATCCCCAGCACAAAAGCGAACCTCAAACAACAAGACAACACAGGGTGATAGACTTTGAATCAATTAGTAAAGCGTTGTGGTAACCAATCCGGGCTGACCTCTCCTTCTAATTGCCTTGTGGTGGCTCAAAATGTTTGGGATTGTTTTTCTTATTAGTACATAGTGCCATTTATTATGGGAACTCCTGTCTGGAACAGAAGTGGTGACAGCTTGCTCTGCCTGACTGATTAGAGGGTAAGCAACAATGTTAAACCCTGCTGGTTAGAAACCCTCCCTCTCTCTCGCTCCCTCGCCTTCCTTCTGTCTCTCCTTCATTCCCTCTCTCTTTCTCACTCTCTCCCTCTCTTAATGTCTTCTCTTTCTTACTCAACCCCGCTAGAATCTCGTTTAAAGTTTGCCTGTCTGTTGATCTGTAGTTAATTGTTGACTGTAATACTACCCAGGAAATGAAGTGATGAGCTCCAGATGGAAAGACAAGGTTGCTGGGATAGAGACAGTTAGAAAGAGGGAGAGAGCAAGAGGCATAGACAGATAGAGAGAGGGAGAGAACAAGTGAGAGACACAGGGAGAGGGGGGAGAGCAAGAGAGAGACACACACATAGAGGGATAATGCGTGACAGAGAAAAAAGAAGAGGTTGTAGCCCCTTTACACAGAGATCCCGCAATACTGCCGTAAAGAATCCGTCATTATGCAGCCCGTAATGCTGTTCTTGTGAGTTGTTTCAATAGCATGGCAGTGTCCAGTGTGGTGTATAACGACATCGGAAGCATCCAGTGTATTGTACTAAAACATCGGAAGCGTCCAGTGTGGTGTATAATGACATCGGACAGCAGCATTGATTTCTAAAAAACAATGGCAGGAGAACTGAGTGTTGAGTGATTTTAAAACGTGAGCAAACTCTGTGCATCGTATACAAAATGTTGAGACGTAGCGTTACAACGCGATGTGTTTGTGTGAGCAATACTACATTGGAAGACAAATTGAAGGTAAGCAGGGTATGGTTGGAGGCAGGGAGGTGCGCTGACCCTCAGCCACATGGATAATATCCACATCTTTGTGTCGCCGAGGGTCCGTAAGGTCCGGGTGACGGACCTGTGGTCCTCCACCGAGACCGTGAGGGTCCGCGTGACGGACCTGTGGTCCCCTACCAAGGCCGTGAGGGTCCGCATGACGGACCTGTGGTCCCCCACCAAGGCCGTGAGGGTCCAGCTGAGGCTAGCCCAACATCCTGGACAGCTCGAACTGTACTTCACACACTGGACTTCACACACCCCAGATAACAAAAGGGATGCTTGTTTTGAAGAGTGGTTCAGCGGGGAGACCTGCTATTACTCACTATTATATAATTAGTCAAAGTAAAGAATGTAAAGACAGCCAAATGGCATTGACCTGGCACTCCATCTGCTGACCTGGCACTAGTCGACAGCTGTCAGAAAATACTAAACGCAGAACGTATTTGTGAGTGAGCCTTTGGACGCTGCACACGGAGACGGTCAGGCAGAATAACGCTGCAATGTTCCCACCAGGGCTGGACTGGCCTGTTGTTGCTTTCCTTCAGTTGACCCTGGCTGGACCCATCATGTCTCAACCCTCACGCATGAGAGTTGACGGCCCACTTTGAAAACAGTCCAGACACTCCATGGTGCTCTACATCGGAGGAAAAAACACCTGTAGGGTGGTGAGTCTATAGTATGACTACTAGGGATTGACTGGAGGATTCCCATATTTTATGTTTTAAATTGTTCAATAATATAACCTGTAGTTAGTTAATAGTTGTGCGATGCGTGGCCCAATGCTCTGTTAGAACCTTGTAAAACGCTTTGGAATGTGACTGCGGCATCACAGGCATAGCAGACAACTGAGCTTGGTTCAAACAAATGTTTTCCACAGCATGACGGCCTGCAAGAAAGCCCGCCAAATTTTCTGCTCGGCTGATACCAGGACCTGTTCAGGGCCGATCTAGGTCCAAAACTCCCAGACCTAATGGTCAATATTCACCATGGTCCAAAAAACGTTATATCTATGTTAATATTTTTATGTTAAGACAATACCTGGATAAGTCAAATAATAAGAGAAATTACAAGAGAATAAGAGGATTTGTGGGCCAAAATGACCGCCTCTTCAGTCAGATGCTGCCGAATGTGCCAGACTGAGTGATATAATTACAGCAGGACTTTATTCAGCTGGGGTCCAGAGACTGTTCCAGAGGCTAGAGACTGTGCCAGAGGCCTTCTGGGGCCGGCAGAAACTTACAAACTTCCCAGCACAAAATGCTTTTTCGAGAGCAAAATAAAAAGTCCAGCCTTGATTCCCACCTTGAACAAGTTGTACAGAGCGAATATTTTAGAAATTGTTCTGAAACACATGGCTGAATTTGCCTAATCCAGACTGGCTGTATACACTTGTTTTTGGGTAGAATAACAAAAAAAAAAAAAACTGTTGTATTAATTAATTTAGGCATTTGAAGGACCTGTTTGTTTTCAAGCAATGACTCAGGACGCTAAACCAGAATCTGGATGAGTAATTGTATGGGTTTGAAAGGAACGCAATAGCTCCTGAGTAGCACTTGTAATTTTCCTCCCCACTGTGTTTTAACAAAATGACTGTGTGTCTGGCAGCTTGACCGAGGGCCTGGGGAAGTGGGTGACACTGCTTGTCTTCAGTGTAATTGCTGTCATTATGGTGAATTACGACTCTACCCAAACACAACTGATTCTCTTGAAACTACCACGGTTAAGTGATCACCCTCTCTCTCTTTCTCTCCTTCTCTCTGTCTTTCTCTCTCCCTCTGTCCCTCACTTTCTCTCTCACTTGCTCTCTCTCTTTCTCTCTCTGTCTACCTCTCTGTCTCTCTCTCTCTCTCTCTCTCTCTCTCTCTCTCTCTCTCTCTCTCTCTCTCTCTTCGCTCCTGCCATTATCTTGCCATCTCTCTGCGGCCCTGGTGCCTTAGTAGAATCAATTAGGCTGATTACAAAGCCCTATCTCCTCCACTTCAAAGACGATCCAGCAGGTCGGACCCGGTCTATCTGCCCGCTAACCCGCGGCCTTCTGCTGCTTGGTTTTGTGTTGTTGTTTTCACTTCAACCTTTGTCACGTTTCCTTTATTTATTTATTTATTTATTTATATGTCATGTTATATCATTTATATATATTTTAGAAATTATTATTTTATAATATTTGTTGTATTATTTGTATGCATATCTGTATATGTCTATGTATCTATGTTTGTATTTGTTTGTATTCGTTGATTCATTTCTGACTATGTTCAATGAACCGTCCAGAATAATTAAAACAATTAAACAATTATTAGTTTGTTATCTGAACGGATAGAGCGCTACGTCGCCAAACATCTTGAAGGGCAATACTCCTCTTCTTGTTTCTAGCCTGATTCGAAAATATCTGCTTCTTGTCAAAGCGTTGAACAAACAGTTCAACAGAAAACTTAGGCGCGTGGGACAGAGAAAGTGGGGGAGAGAGAGAGAGAGAGAGAGAGAGAGGGAGAGAGGAGAGAGAGAGAGAGAGAGAGAGAGAGAGAGAGAGAGAGAGAGAGAGAGAGAGAGAGAGAGAGAGAGACACTAAGTCTAGACAGTATATTTAGGACCTCTCCCTGATTGCTTTGTTCTGCCCCATGTCTATAGGTAATTACCTCAAAGAACTTGGATTACTGAATCCCGGGAGCCCAGCTAATCTGCTGGAGCAGTGAAATTAAACATATTGAAAAAACAAAAGTGTGTTTGTGTGTTTGTGTGTATGTGCACGCATGCATGTTAACGTCTTCAGAAGGACCACGGATGAATTACAATTCAGGATGTGTCTTAGCTTTTTTCCTTTGTTGTGTTTTATACCAAAATAATAATGTGTGTGTGCGTGTGTGTTTGTGTGATGCCATTACAGTAAGCGGATACTGCCAATAAAATGTAACAACCTCTGAAATGTTTAATGATGCCTGGTTAAGTTGTGATGTTTTGTGTGATAAACAAAAGGCAGTTTGGAAAATAGGACAGTAAGAGAAGCGAGGCATGTGCAAATGAGATCTTAGAAGCAGCCCTAACGCTAACTGTACTCACGCCCTCATAGCATAATGATGCTAACTGTACTCACACTTACACCCTCATAGCATAATGATGCTAACTGTACTCACACTTAGGCCCTCATAGCATAATGAAGCTAACTGTACTCACAGCCTTATAGCATAATGAAGCTAACTGTACTCACAGCCTTATAGCATAATGATGCTAACTGTACTCACGCCCCATAGCATAATGATACTAACTGTACTCACAGACTCATAGCATAATGATGCTAACTTTCCTGACGCCCTAACGCTGTTATGATGCTAACTGTACTCACACCCTGACATTGTTATTATGCTACCTGTACTCATTCCCTCAAAGCATCACACTAGTGTCCCAGCAGCCCTCATGGGTCAGCTAGGCTTAATCTAGAGCTTCTTAGTAATTAGTCTTAACTGCTCATGAGTAATATTTTCACATTTTGTGATTGCAGAAATTATGATTAAACCACATCATTCAAACAGCATTTGTGGGTAAGAGATCCCTTATTTGATGATGCCAATAAGGAAAACATAAAAATGTACTTTCTATAAACTATTAATTTATTATACATTTCATAGTGTCAAAGTTTACAAGTGGTCAATTATGGCAAATAAGTGTGTGTGTGTGTGTGTGTGTGTGTGTGTAAAAGTACATTCAAAACAATGTTTGCACATGCATTTCTATGTGTACAAATGAATGTACTTATGTCAAGGGAATGATAATGGAAATAAATCAAGTAATAAATTAACAATACAGCTAACTCAGACATTAAAAGGCTCAAACACACACAAACATACAAGCACACACGTTGTTAGATATGACACATGAACGCAGCGGCAGCATTAGTGCGTTGCCTTGTTGTTTTCTGCAGAAAATATCCTGTTACACGGCTGCATGAGGAATCAATGGAATGGATATATACAGACAGTACATAGTGAGCAAACCTGAAGCACATCCATCACTCAGTTAATTGAAAGATCAGCGACTGACACACATATGTATCGTCATACAGCCCTTGATTTATCATCTGCTACTGTGCTGTCGAGTAATATATAAGTTGTTTGAGGTAGCATAAGTGCTAGATTAATAGAGGCTCTACAAGGTGAGACTGTGACAGCAGAAGAACGGCTTCATTGATAAAAAGTCTTACACATTGATTTCCGAGGGGTTTACCTTGTATAGATAAATGCTACCTTCTAATTGCATGCTAAATAATTGAAGGAAATGCTAAATTGAATGAGAGAAAACTGTGGAAATTAAGACAGAGAACATGGCCCTTAAGGCCCAGGCGATCCAAGAGTTTAGTTTCCTTTAGGACCAACTACGTAAATACACACCTGTCTCTCTTCCTCACCTGCATGAGGCCGGTAGATATACATACATTAAAGAGTAATCGGGATTAGGTTATATATCTGGTTGTGTATGTGAGGCTTATTGAAATACATTTGTAGGTTAAAGGAAAGATGTAAGTGCTATGTTGACTTTGTTTACATTCCTGCAGGCACGCTCAATGGCAGATTCGGACAGCAAAGACATTTTGTCAAATATGATATTGGAAAGGGATGTTGTAGTGAAGGAGAGACGGTAATGAGGGTTTGATCACCCAGACCGGTATTGTCTTTTGAGTACACACGGAGACATTGAAATGTAATTGTGCAATTAATGTCAGGTAAAACAAATGTGATTGTACCCACAGGCAAAACATTAACCTTCTCATGGGGAGACTTCTGTCACCGTCTATGGAAGTCTGTCTACTGAAGTCAAGCAAACTACAAGTCACCAGGCCATCCGGTTGCTTTGGAAAAATTAAAGCCAGCATTTTCCTTAACATGGCTAGCCATCTTTAGCTCATAATGAGTGGAACCGGTCAGGAGCGGTTCAGTGAGCAGTTTACTGTCTGGACAGAAAACACAATAGGTACAGGCCTACTGAGGGAGTTTGAAAGTTCAAAGTGCAAATATTATGAGAAGTGATGCCTCAAAATAGTTTTCAATATTCACTGTTCACCGCAAAAAGATCGCTTTGCTCTTGGTGTGAACACACCTTTGTAGCCTATGGTTGAAATGCATTAAATGTTGTAAGGTCCAGCATTTTGTTTCATTAAATGATTATCCCTACAGCCACCCCCACTCTGTTGTACACAGATCTACAGACCCAGGCCCTATGTGCATTTATTGGCACTCAAAAGATCATTAAACTCCTGACTGCCATTCAGTTCCATAAATGGTTACTATTTCGTCCCTTCATTCTCCCGCTCATTCCTTCCCTCATTTGCTTTCCTTAGCATTGCTTCCCTTTATAACTATAGGCCTAAAGCTCTTCTCTCATCTCATTTCCTTTCCTTAGCATTGGTTCCCTTTCTCACTATAGGCCTAAATGCCCTCCGTCAGCTCATTTCTGTCTCTCTCTCTCTCTCTCTCTCTCTCTCTCTTTTCTCTCTCAGCCAGTGAATAGTTGCGCAACAAGTGGCGCCGTTTTAAATGCCCCTGGGCATTAGAGGGCTGCGCAGCCTTTCAGAGAGCAGTAATTACCCCATCAGCACTGTGATGTAAGGGTCCGGGGGTTTTGGTGTGAATTCGGGGGCTCTGACCCGCAAACGGCACCCTGGGCCTGGGAGTGTCACCGACGTCCCTCCTGCTGGCGCTCTTCTGTTGTGTTGCACGAGTAGGATGTTTTTATTCTGCTCCTAGAACAAGCGTTTAATCTGACATCCTTATAATAGAACAGAGATTAGATGGTGTTTTTTTTCCCTCTTGATCCTTTCCTGCTGTCAAAGTAAAGTCGTCTTGCCTGGGCCTCTTGTGTTTTGACAGCGCGGAGAACCTGTTGTTGAGCGGGAAATATATTTATCAAAGGGATTTAAGAGCCACTGATCCCAGAGGCGCAGTTTGCGTTGGTTCAGGAGATCACTGAATCCCCTAGTGGTCGTAGCCAGAATTGTACTCACAGATTTAAATAGTATATATATATATTTGCTATGATAACACAGAACTTATAATTTCTAGATATACCTTGCTCTATAATTCTAAATAAAAAGGTTCAAAATAATGAAACAAATTATGAGTGTGATTATTTTCATAAAACATTGGTTCTGGACAAATTATGCGGTACGGTGGGCCCTAATACTCAGGCCAGGGGGGAGAAGAGAGGTTACAAGCATCTTAAGCTCACCACCACTGAACAAAGACTTGTTGACTCTGGCCCAGAGAAGAAATTGTCAATGCAGAGGGTTGAACGACCTTGGGAAGAATATCACATCATATATATATATATATATATATATATATATATATATAAAACAGACCAATTATCATCAATTATCATTATTGTTAGGTGGCAACAGAGAATATATCGATCTGCATGTCTATATAACATCACTTTAATGGAAACTGAACTGAATGGCAACCAAATTACTTCCAAGCTTTTCATTTTCTGACTAAAAACTAATTTAATTGTGGATATCCTGCTTATCTTGTCCCCATAGTTTATTCATGAATGTATGAAACCTAATGAAACATGATGTTATTTTGTTAGCCTATAAGAGCTAGCCGTGAGCGGTTATATTTTTAAAGCATTAAAGAATCACTTCTGCCACTGATAACTTAAATAATAATCTTCATATCAATTATATTCATAATGTGAAACCTGCTCCCTCAGGGTTGTCTTTCCGATGATTAGTCGATTGTACGTTTTAAGCGCGTCATCACAAAGGGTTTTAGACGTACTGGCAGCATGGGCAGAGACCAGCCATGTTCACTGGCAGAATTAAACAGGAACAAAATGTGTGCCTTCGCCGTCCTAATCCCTGCAACAAAGACAAGGCGTGGTTCCATTAACTCTACTTAAGACGTAGACAGACACACAGACCAATAATGACCACAGAGAGAACATAATGTCTTAATTTGCAGTTTTTAAGTTTGTAATATACCTTGTTTAGTGTCTGCCGTGCTGCAAGCGGGGGAGTTAAACGGCTATGCGCTGCTAGCTAAGAACTGGTTAGCTTCATCATGCGTCGTCTCATCAGTGGTTCGGCTTAATTGTCGTCCGACCCGTTGTATTAACAACTCTGTTCCTTAATTTCGTGTCAAGGTTAATCCCTCGACAGGAGCTCATTTCCAGTATTAAGTGACTGGTGAATTATCTTATATAACTGTTTGGTCTGAATAAAAGAAAGTGTGGTCTTTCGTCTGTTTAAACCATTTAATATTAAGAAATCCACTTTTTTCCACTTCACTGAACCACCCAGTCGGAAACAAAAGATATACATCTCATGGAAAGAGACATATTGCCACTCGTATGAAAGTTGTGACAACGGAGTCAACGGTTGTCAGAAACTGGAGATGCCTTCTCCTTTCCTGTCCACGCCTGACATCTGTCTAAGCCATTTAATTCCCCATCATTGTAGTGAGGAGCATCTTTGAACACCACTAACAGCCCTAAAAGTGTTCTCCATTGTTCTGCGCGAACCCTAGACCCCTCCTAAGTGGCTCATCTCTCATAGAAACTGCAGTTACACCCCAGCTTTCTTTTGCTCCAGCCTTTACCACTAATGGAGGAAAATGAGGTAAAATTGCCCATGGGTTGTTAAAAGAATGAAGCACATTGATGAATCAACGCAGAATAACAATAGCTGATATCATGACCTGAGATCTAATGTAACATGGGTCATGGTAGCCTGACGTAAACAAACCCCTTGGGATTCAACATTTCCTTCCCTGTCTGCATTGCTATTGAGTCACATACAGGGTAAGTGTAACATTATGATGTTAATACAAACCTTAAAATGGTTTGTATGGGCCCATGGCACAAGACCCCTTTGATTTGTGTTCATGTACTCTAGGAACAAAATGTTTACAAAGTTCAATGTAGGTCAACAGAATAAGCAAGCATTTTTTCTGCCAAAGACAATACTTTTGTTATTTTCACATGGGATGTCAGCATGAAGACCGGAAATTATGCTTTTATGGGTCAGATATTGGCGCATGGTAGATAATGTACCACATGAAATCTTTTTACTTCCTTTGACAAAACCCTCAGCCCCTTGTTAGTCCAGAATTCTGAAACATTTGTCATTAACTTTTAAACTAAGATCCTCCGCTCAGCTTAGCGTTTGTATCTTCTCCTTTAGTTTCCCTCTTCTTCTTACCTGAACCAACTTTCCAAGCGATCAAAGCTTCTATTGAAACCATGTCAGTTGTCAAGTTGTCAGTCTATAATACTATACTACACACACACGCACACACACACACACACAGACAGACAGACAGACAGACAGACAGACAGACACAGCAATAACACACACAAACAAGCAACCCTCCCCTCACACACCAAACACACACACACACACACACACACACACACAAGCATTCTGCATTAAAAAAAACCCAATGACAATTCCTTAACGATTGTATTTCTGAGGTGGTGGAGGTCATGTGACCTGTGACGTGCCTATCAGGATGTGGCACCAGTGTTGTGATCCGGGGGCAAGTGGCATCACAAAGAACGAAGGACGACAACAAGCGCCAGGATGTCAATTACACGGCAACAGTGAAATCCACACTTAGCACTAGCTTAAAGCTGTCAACTGTCAATACAGAGGAATGCAGAGAGGCTGATATACCGGAGCCTGCTGAGACTAACTACTTGTGTGTGTGTGTGTGTGTGTGTGTGTGTGCGTGTGCATGCATGCGTGCGTGCGTGTGTGAGAGAGAAACAGAGAGCATACTCTCTAAGCATAATCTATTGAAAGCATATATTTGCATAGGGTTATACAATTAGGCGCAACACACACCAAAAAAAAATGGACACACACCAAGCAAGCGGGATTTGACCTGACATGGCTCCTTATCTTTTAATTGAAATAAAGAGTTGTTATTTCATACATAAATTAATTCATGAATTGTATTACATTATAGTTGTATAAGAATTGCATACAGCATTACATTATGTGCAAAGGAAGGAAGGAAACATATTTGGATTTGTACAGAAAAACATTCTAGATGCATATTATAAGCACCCTTTTTTTCAATATTATTCACCTGAATCAAATCCTCTTTATTGTCAAAAGGATTTATGGGAACATAAAAAGGCTGGGGGGGGGGTCAGGCTAAGTCTTCAAAGGCCGCTGCTGGCTCGCTTTATGTTGCTACACTTAGTACTTTATATAGTCGTGACTGCCCCAGCATTTACTGGTCAAAGGTCAAATGTTGGTTGTATACACAAACATTTATTTGCTTGTATAAACTAACTGTGAGTGATTAATTATCGTCCAAAAGCTAAATGTATATAAAACAGGCACAAAGGCACAATGTCTTTTTAACATTAAGCATGATTACTTCATTCATTGTCAAATTGGACAAAGAAAGGTAGCAAGGAATCAGTACACAATGAATACTAATTCAAGCATCATTTATTTTCCAGCACCATTTTTCAAAATCATTTTGACAGCCTTTTTTGATGACCCAAAATGAGTGCAATTAGGCATGTATTGAAATCGAATTTAAACCTGAACGTTTTTTGTATTCTACAGAGCTATATATATGTATCCACTCTCATTCAGTATTTTACACTGGAGAGTACAGATTGTCAAAACACACAGCGTTCCAGGACTCAACACAGCTTCACGTAAACACATGCAAATAGTCGCCAAGAAGGGAAACCCAGGATCCATTATGGAGCCCTGAGCAATTACAAATGGAAGGAAGGCCTTTTACGGGCTTAGGCTCATCAAACAAAAGACCACAGCCATGATTAGAAAGACTATCTCATAATTACAACCAGCGCCAAACAAGTGTAGGCTATACATGGAATGGCATATTGTTGATTAGATATTGTCAAAAAGACATTGCACGACAAAGATAATAAAATAAAGACATACATTTGATCAACGGCCAAGCCTTTTAAAAACCCCATAATTAGGTCACCCAAACATAAAAATAAGGAGCTAAAATAAATTTTCCATAAACATAGGCTTTTTTTTGGACGTGAAAACCTTTTTGGGGGCTTCTCCTCAAAAGACGGAATGGATTGTGGGATAATCCCCATGTGAGCATCTTTCCAGATCCGAGTGGCCTATTGTCCTCTCACTCGTCGCGTTGCATTAGCGGCTGAAGACCAATATCAGTTTTCCTACTGGGATGGCGCAGAGGCACACAACGATGATCACCAGACAATGGGGACAGACAGTGAGGTAGAACAAAAATGAGTGAGTGAGAGAGCTCTCAACATTAATCAATATGGGCAGCCATTCATTGTCTGGTTTGGCGTCTGTGACATAACAATGAAACTTTACCTGTCTCTGACAGAATGGTTTAGTTAACACCACTATCGGGCTCAGTTTCAAAATCTGAACCCGTTTTGTGCTTTTGTGACCGACCGCTGTGTGCATATGCAGTGGCGGTCTTAACATAGAGGCATAGGTAGGCGGCCGCTTGGGGCCCCCATAGTAGGGGGGCCCCCAACCAAACCTCAAAAAAAAAAAAATATATATATACTTTTTTTTTTTTTTTTTTAGTAGACAAACAGAGACGAAGCAAGACGAATGACGAATAAAGTTACCCAAGCGGCTCAAATAAAAGAAAAATGCGAAAAAGCCGCCGATAAGTATTTGCCAACGCTGCCAAAGATGACACTTTTTTACGGCTGCTGTTGGGGATACAGACAGGAACAACAACGTCCAAAGCGTTGAACATGCCGCTACAGCAGCAGCAGCTAGCTGTGAAGTGGCGCTAGGTGAAGACCTGTGAGAAGACGTCAATAAGTAGGACTCTGTGTCAGAAGCGTGTGATGTAGAGAACACTATCTTTTCTCTCTCTCTTTCTGTTTTTTTTCTCTCTCTCTCTCTCTCTCTCTCTCTCTCTCTCTCTCTCTCTCTCTCTCTCTCTCTCTCTCTCTATATATATATATATATATATATATATATATATATACAGTATATATATAGGTTTGTTTGAAATGTTCAATCTCAAATGCAATGCCAATTGACCTGCAATTGCAACCTCACACATACAAAGTCAATTATTCCTCTTGGCAATATTTGCCATTATGACTGTTTGTGGGGGTTTACCCTAACTACTTGTCTTGCTGTTGTATTTATATTGATTTGATCTTAAAAAAAAAGAATAAACAGTGCTGATTTTCCTGGCATTTTGGCAAAGACAGGTGTTATCTGAATCCTTATTCTCTGTTGGGTTCCATCGTGACTATTCGTTTGTGTAGTGCTACACTTTGTGTGTTCTCTGCTTTCCATCTACATTTTGGAGTAAAGAAGTGTATGCATAGTTTAAAGGGGAAGATTTGTTTTCTCATCTCTCATCACGTAGATTAGCTTTACCTGCATATCCACCAGTGTGTTTCCCCAAGTTCCTCTGTGACCATTCGTCCTTTCGACCTTAAACAGCTTTGATGAAATAGAAAACGAGGATGGGAAGCAGCGCCCTCTTCTGACCAGATCACTAACATGCATTACAATACATGAAAATACGTTTGACTCTTTTATCTTTCGCAGCATCACGTTGCAAATTAGTAAAAGAAAACAAATTCTAAACATTTTACAATGAAAAGGTTATCAATAGTAAAGGAAAGTCAAAATGGTGTATGTATTTATTTAATGCTTATTATTAACTGTATATATTAACTGCATTTCCAAGCCATGCATATAAAGGAACCATTCAGACCACCACGGATACTTGATTATCCATTAGAATACTTTATTATTAAAGAGCCAGTTAGCCCATGGTTACGACCCACACCAACCTCATGATACTTGTTTAGTACCGTCGTTGTGTAACTGTTATGAGCGTTATAATAAAGTATGTTTTTTCTATGAAATCCGCCACACAGCGTTATACCGCACGTGTCCGGCCTAATGACAGTGATTCACAGGGCCGGCCCAAGTCTTTTGGGGGCCTTAAGCAGAATTTGTCTTTGGGGCCCCCCCTCCCACCACCGCGGAGTCATCTGTGCTTGATGACACAGCACACCATGTCACATTAGTCTATAAATTGCATAAATACAGGAATAGATTGTGAACTAATGTCCCCCTGGGCAAAGAAGCATAAAGACCCCCCTCCTCCAATTTGTGCAAAAGTGGGTGTAAATGGGGGAGTGGGGCGGGTCTGGGGGTCCTCCCCCAGAAAATTTGGAATTTGGTAGATGTGATTTCCTGTATTCTAGTGTATCTTGGGGATGGCCAGCTGGAGATGGGCAATACCTTCATTTGTTCAGATTCATAGCCTATAACCTGACTGGCAAAGCAAACTAGTATAGCACTGGGTTTAGCTGCCCCCAAACCATAAGTCTACTTTAAAGGCATAGCCAATATTTTGGTCCATATTTGATTAGATACATTCAGGGTTCCACACAGACATTGTGGCATAAGCAGAATTTCATGATTTAGAGGGCTTTTAGATATCTCACATCACATATTGTTTGATATTTACCTGAACCAATAACCCATTTTGTATGATTAAGGAAGCCCTATTAAGACATATCACATTCTGTATTTGATCTGGGGCCCCATTGAGAGGGTCATCCACCCCTGTATTTATATAGTTGTCATTTACCCCAAACCAGTGTCTTTTTAACCTCAGAGGGTACTGAAATCACAAATATATTTTAAACTTAAAAAAACACAACAAAAAATGTACATTTCAGTCAAGATTAGAGGCAGAGTATCTGTCATTCAAAGGCAAACTAATGTTGGGCCACTGTTTTTCAGATTTGTGCCATCAAATGATGATGTATTTGAGCCCTTTGCACTGAAAAAAATAAGAATCACTCATGTGGCTTTTGCTGTTTCTTTTAAAACAAACTTGTTGTGTTTGTTGTTTAACAAGAGCATGTACATGCTTAACATACATAGGCTATAAATCTGAATGAATTTGTAGGTAGTGGCCATCCCCAAAATGCACCAGAATACAGGAAATCACATCTACGAAATTCAAAATTCAAATTTTAGAATTTTTATTTTTATTTGTTCTTATTTTTTATTATTTTGTAGCTTCTCTCATATCTGATTAGTTGAAGGGTGCAGTCATGTGGCCCTCTGATGGTGATGATGAACATTTTTGGCCCTCTTTATCATGAAAGTTGCCCATCCCTGGCTTAGAGTGACGATATTTAAAGTCCTCTTCCAATTAGGTTAGTACTGTAAGCCATAGGACTAGGCCTCTGTTTTCTTTATGCTCTCAGCTAGTAGACCAAGTAGTGCCCCCACCCCGACAAACATTATGGACAACCTGACTGTACACTTGTATTAACACTTTAGATCCCAGCTGTGCACACAGATTGCTCAGCGCCGTCGTCATTAATTTTGAACAGAATGAATCAAATTTAATCACCCTGTGATCACCTAGGTCTGCTGGTGTTTAGTCCCTCTGACTACCAGAAGATGGCGAGCTGTCCCACTAAAAGCCACAGAATGCCCCTATGGAACCAAACCAAGCTTCCCCCTCAAGTCTTGTAGTATTAAAGTTCCAGTGAACCCCACATTTTTTTGGTTTACGTGTGAACATGTAAACAATGTTTGAGCATGTAAACAGGTAAAGCATGTTGTTACATTTTGTTAGTGTTGGATATAACAATAACTTAATTAAGGGAAAACTGGTCAAATCCTATGTTTTTTGTCTACACGTCCACACACGACACATGTGTGGACGTGTATTGCTCGATCTTGGAGAGAGTGATGTTTTGGACGTGTACCGAGAGGGTGGAGCCTCTCGAACACAAAGTAGAACACCACGGGGTGTGGCGCATTTCATAAGCAACCCGGTATCACGCGATTTCGTGCTCATGCGCACAAACGTTATCTATTGAATCCTGTCCCAGAGCACGATTGTCCGACTTTTTTCGTGCTACACGGAACGAAATGTAAACCCATGCATTTTGAATGGGAGCGTTTCTCAGACTTATTTGTGCTACACAGAATGAAATGTAAACCCATGCATTTTGAATGGGAGCGTTTCTCTGACTATTTTCGTGCTGGACTAAACGAAACAAAACAGAGAGAGATAAAGAGAGAGAGAGAGAGAGAGAGAGAGAGAGAGAGAGAGAGAGAGAGAGAGAGAGAGAGAGAGAGAGAGAGAGAGAGAGAGGGAGAGAGAGAGAGAGAGAGAGAGAGAGAGAGAGGCTTCAGAAGGGAAGTGCGCAGACAGTACAGTGCACCCTATTATATATATGTCAATATTTCGGATTTTTTCGTGTTCCACAGAACGAAATGTAAACCCATGCAGTCTGAATGGGAGCGTTTCTCTGACATTTTTCGTGCTGGATTAAATGAAACGAGAGAGCGAGAGAGAGAGAGGCTTCAGAAGGGGTGTGCGCAGACAGTACAGTGCACCCTCTAGTTATATATAGCCTATGTCAATATTTCAGATTTTTGCAGCAGACCTCGTCAAAAATGAATATTTCGTGCTCCACAAAATGAAATGTAAACCAATGCATTTTGTATGGGAGCGTTTCTCAGACTTTTTCCTTTTCCACAGAACAAAACGAGAGAGAGAGAGAGAGAGAGAGAGGCTTCAAAATGTGTGTGAGAGAGAGAGGCTTCAAAATGTGTGTGTGCAGATAGTACAGTGCACTTATGTATGCAAAACAACACATGCATCAAAGGGTAAATGCAGTGTATTAAGGATACTCTGATTTCCCCGTTTTTTACAGCATACCTCCTCAAAAACATTTTGTGCTCATGTTAATGAAGATTAATCTTTTGAATCGTGTCCCAGAACACGATTGCCTGATTTATTTCGTGCTACATAGAACGAAATTGAAACCATAGCCTTTCAATTGGGATATTTTCTTCGACTACAGAAGGGGTTTGCGGCATTTGTTGTTTTGACACATACGTGCACTATCTGCGCACACACATTTTGAAGCCTCTCTCTCTCTCTCTCTCTCCATCCCTCTCTCTCTCTTTCTCGTTTTGTTCAGTGGAAAACTAAAGTGAGAAATGCTCCCATACAAAATGCATGAGTTTAATTTCGTTCTGTGTTTATATTTGTTTCAGTTTTTGACGAGGTCTGCTGCAAAAATGGATGGAAATATTGACATAGGCTATATATAACTAGAGGGTGCACTGTACTGTCTGCGCACACCCCTTCTGAAGCCTCTCTCTCTCTCTCTCTCTCTCTCTCTCTCTCTCTCTCTCTCGTTTCGTTTAATCCAGCACGAAAAATGTCTGAGAAACGCTCCCATTCAAACTGCATGGGTTTACATTTCGTTCTGTGTAGCACGAGTAAGTCTGAGAAACGCTCCCATTCAAAATTCATGGGTTTACATTTCGTTCCGTGTAGCACGAAAAAAGTCGGACAATCGTGCTCTGGGACAGGATTCAATAGATTAACGTTAGTGCACATATCACAAAATCTCGTAATACCGGATTGTCATATGCTACATCCTTCATTTTGACACGCAACGACTCTTTATAATTAGCTAAATAAGTCATCATCATCATCATCACCAGAGAATGTCTAATATGAAGAGAACTGGCACTCTCTGGTGACTTCCGGTCACCAGAGAGTGACCGGTTCTGAACTGGTTGCGGTAACACATCTCTGTCCATGCGAGGGTGCAACAATTAACAATTAACTTTGACGGAAAGTCCTCCTTAAGATAATGTTTCTGATTGTGCTTCAGCTTCAGATGCCATCAAGAGGGGTCTCTGGTCAAAATCAGTCGCAATCCGTCCCTGACCAATCAGCATTCATTAGCAGAATGCTAGCGTGTATGGCCAACAACAGCCCAAACTGTAAGAAATCGAAAGGACATAAGTACTCATTCATTCGACTTTTGAACTAAAATCTATATTGAACTTCTATATATATATTGAATCTACAATACAATCTGCGAAATTTCAACGAAAAGCAGGTGATAGAGATACATTTAGCCGTCTCGCCCCATAGACCCCCATTCCAATCTGCACTCATTCGATCACCCCCAGTGGAATTCTAATGGAACTGCAACCAAGTTCGATACAATGGGGCTCAATAGAGAGTGCCAAGGCTCTCCATAGATGGGCTCTGGTATCACAAAGTTTGCGTAGGTTGTAAACATGGAAGAACTCCCTCCATGGAGAACACCCTCCAACTCTAATTGTTTTTGTTGAAATTGTGAAGAGAGAGAGACAGAGAAGCAGAGATAATACACACACACACACACACACACACACACACACACACACACACACACACATGTATATGTATATAAAGAGAGAGAGAGAGAGAGAGAGAGAGAGAGAGAGAAAAAAAGAGAAAAAGAGAGAGGGGTGTGAAGACATTTACACCATTACACCATTATTAGTATGTGACCAATATGGAGTCTTCTTCCTCCTCTCTGCTTCTTTGTTGATTGCCTCTTTACACGTTGAAGGTAATTGCAGTGCTGTCTCTCAAACTGAGCAAACATTCCCTGGCTCCTGCAATTAAAAAACCACCGTCAAAAAACAGGTTGGATTTGCTCCCTTTTTTCTATATTTATTATACTATTTATTAATATGGTATTATCTATCCATTTATCCATCATCAACCTGCTCTCTCCATCCACTATCCATCTACTCATCTATATATATGTCGAGCCATCCATCAGATATTCACCCATACATCCTTTCATTCATCCACCATCTTCCACCCTTCCACCCACCCTCCCATCGATTTGGACCCAGAGTCCAGGTCTGGACGCTCATCCTAGCGCAAAATTAATCCAAAGTGGACTGCATTTATAGTGGCCCCTTTTGTGGCCACTACAGCCACTCAGCCAGAACGAATGGCTGACATTCACACTCAGACATGGCTGGGGGGATGCCACCACACACAAGTCACCTTCAGGTCCTGTCAGTGATGATGAGGGACACGACCACCTGGTACAGCAGGGGGTAAGCTGACAGTACAGGAATCAAACTAACCACACAGCATACTGAAGTGCCAGTTTAGGAGAGGGTTTCAATGGGACTTTTGAGTCCCTTCTACTGCAGGCAGACACACGTGCATGCGGACACACACACACACACACACACACACACACACACACACACACACACACACACACACACACACACACACACACACACACACACACACAGATTCACACCTTGGAGGGATGTGGATCTTGAGAACCTGTGTGTCTTTGGAGAAGTGACGTTAAACTCACAGGAGAAGAGAGAAAACATATGCTCCCTGAAAAGACTGCATCAGTGTCTGGAGTCCCTGGAGATATAAGGCAACCACACACTGCTATTCAATCCTGTTGTATTCTAGAGCCCTAACCTACTAATCACAATTAAGTTCTGCTTTGATGAATTTGTGATAGTTGTCCATTTTGTTCCAGACAGTTGCCCCTGAAGCTTCTACTTTGTTGAAATGAACTAGTGTGTTTGTTTGTTTGTGTGTGTGTGTGTGTGTGTGTGCGTACACTCACACACACACACACACACACACACACACACACACACACACACACACACACACACACACACACACACACACACACACACACACACACACACACACACACACACACACACAGGCACAGGCACAGATACACACACTCAAAGGGCCACATTTGCATTTTAATAGAAAACAATGCCAGTAACCAAAACAGCAACCAAAGTAAAGAGGAAAAAGCAAAAATTGGAATTATTGAATTAGAATTCTGCCTTCATTTTATTTTACTTTGCACTTCAAGGGTAATGTCAGGCTGCATGAAACTACAGCCACACAATATGCTTTTGTAGGAAGAAAATACAGATCAAATTGAGAGTGAATCTGAAAGTATTCCTGCTATTATTCTGTATCAACATGATGTGCTTTATTCCACAGAAACTCTGTTGCACTGTGATTGTGCTGTTGCATCGGTCGGCTTGATTTGCTGCTGTTGCTCAGGCATCCACAGAAGAGAGCTTTCTGATTCTAGAGTGGAGCTGTATCGATCGCGGCAATGTTTGTCATGCCGGTTCCCCACACAGCCTACAGACTACACAATCCATCTGAATTAGACAAAGCAGCACCAAACATTTAGAATCGAACACAATATGAGTTTGAATATAGTCAACATGCTTAATAGGTTTAGGTTTAGGTTTACAATTACAAACAATAAACACAATGCCTCATTAAATGATGTGATCTGGGGAATTCGAGCAATTCGCCAAGCTAATTATTCAGTTGAAACCCAAGGTTGAGAGAGAGACAGACAGGGAAAAAGATTGGTAAAAGAGACATGGTGTGTGTTATCTGTGTGTGCACAAAAGTGTATGTCCACATTGTGTGTGTGCATACGTGCCTATGCCTGTGTAGTGATTGTGCGCCATGAGTGCCAGTGTTGTGTGTGAGATAGAGAGAGAGAGAGAGAGAGAGAGAAAGAGGGCAACATGGCAGATGTCACTCTGTGCTGCTGTGGGTGGTGGAGGCGGCCTCTCTCAGGGCCCTCTTGGTCCACTCGTAGGCCAGGAACAGAGCTCCGTTGGCAGGGAACGCCCGGAGTACTGTGGGGGTCAGGCCGCGGTACAGTGCCCCCACGCCTGCTCACAAACACCAAAGCTTTCATTCATTCAATGCTTTGTCACCAATTTGATTGGCAGGTAGTGTAGGATATGAACACAATGTGTTTGCTATATATATATATATATATATACAGTATATATATAGTCCATTTAATATTTGTTTGATGTCATTCAAGTTTTAACCAACTTGGTGATACGGTAACCTTTTGTGATCTTTATGTTGGCCAATTTATGAAAATATTAATATATATATATATATATATAATATTCATGTTTTTATATATTATATATATATAATATATTTTTTCTATATATATATATATATATATACCATTTCAGATAATATCTAGTCCCATCATTAATAAAGCATAATATTGATAAATGATAAATAATGATATATTGGGATGCACTCAATATATCCTTATTCCCCAGCTGTCCCACATGAACATATCTACACATGAGTGCTCACCTTCGCTACGCAGTATTTGCAGGAACATAGACGTGAAGCCGGGCTGCGGGCCCGACATTGTCTGGACCTGAATCCGTGTCTTCACAGAGTCAATGGGGTAGACAGCCAACCAGAAGGCAGCTCCACCCACTCCACCGCTAACCAATAAGGACATGGCATCTAGAGGTAAAGCAGTTCTGACAACTACATCCTAAAGAAATGCTCTAACATCACCCCCTGCTCATCTGGAAGAGCACAAACTGAGCGGTTACCAAATTCAATTAACTGAATGTTACCTGCTATAAACAATATCACTAGTATAAATAATGCTATTACTACACCTACTATTACTACTAATATTATAACTATAAACCAACCATTGCTGTAAACTTCTACTACTACTACTACTACTACTACTAATATTCATATAAACTAGTACTACTACTACTACTACTAAACTACTACACTATTACCACTACTACTACTACTACTACTACTACTACAATTTCTGCTACTGCTACTACTACCACTATTATAAACTACTACCTCTACTACTATTATTACAATAAACTACTACTACTACTACTACTACTACTACTACTACTACTACCATTACTACTAATATTACTACAGTACTTGATTATCTCAAAACAAAAAGCTTTGTCTTACCAAGATGGTCTCCTCCTGGTGGCATAAGAAATGAGCGACATACTTCATATCCACCAAAGAAAAAGAAATACCCAGGAACCTACATAAGAAAAATAAGTATCAGGACTGCTTTCTCTATCCATGTCTGGTTTTGCATCCTTTTTGATACTTAGTCGGTGAGAGTTTGTCAGAGGGAGTTGAAATAAAAACAGCATTGAAAGTGAAGGAACATTTCAGTTGAACAAAGAAATAGCTCTGAACCAACTTGTTTCCCTATCTGCTCCTTCTAATGTAACTCACACATACCATTCAGTTGTTTACCCATGCTCACATCAGAGCTCAAGAAGATCTATGTTCCACGGGTGAAGGGAACGGTGCATTGGATGTGTTCACTGGATTCTCCAGGGTCAGACTATTCTGCAGTGAAGTGCCTCTTCCATAGACTTACAGACATTTTATATTATACTGTGTTATATTATACTGCGATCCAGTCCCTCCATTCCTTCTCTTTATAACCTGTTTCTAATTCAAAGACGTATGAAGTACATCTCGTGTCATGTGTCTTGCTCATGCCTCATTAAACCCCTGCTCTGCCTGGCTGAGTCAGACTGCAGCAGTAGGAGAACTTAATGAACAACGGGCTCAGAGGAGCTGGAGGAGGAAGTGAGGCGGCACCTCTCTGAGCCACGTTGAGGTGAGACCCTGCAGCAGACCCAGCGGACCCTCAGACCGCAGCACGGAGTGCACCACTGACCAGGAGGAACTGCAGGGAGAGAGAGAGAGAGGGGGGGAGAGAGAGAGAGAGAGACACACAGAGAGACAGCGAGAGACAGAGAAACAGACAGACAGACAGACAGACAGAGAAAGAGAGAGAAGGAGACATACCCAGATACAGAGAGAGAGAGAGTGTAGAGAGAGACACACACATACAGAGAGAGACAGAAACAGAGAGAGACAAAGAGAGAGACAGACATATACAAAGAGAGAGACAGAGAAAGAGACAGAGACACAGAGGGTAGAGAAAGAGAGAGGGAGAGAGAAAGAGACAGAGACAGAGGGTAGAGAAAGAGAGAGGGAGAAAGAAAAAGACATAGACAGGTTAGAGAGAGATATACATATATCTTTATTAGGGGTGTGAATCTCTCATGTAAAAGACGATACGATTCGTATTTAGATACATGGTCACGATACGATTCAAGAAAAGATGCAGTTCAATAATTGATAGCATTCTGAAAAAGTTCTTATCATTGTGCACATGCACATTATCATTGTGCACATTTTACATGATCAATTATCATGGTAAGTAATGGTTGTCAATAAGGCAAACAATTACTCTATAATAAAAGTAAGTAGTTACCAGGGAAAGTAAATATTTGCGTTACTGTAGATGCGTGTGTCGTTGTGAGATGCTTCATTAGATGCGTCGACAAAGTCTTCGCTCCTGGACATAATGTACACTTTACATGCACGTTCTTGCCTTTGACCTCAATGAATTATAGCTCCACCTTGAAAATTACAACTTTTCATCAGATTGCTCCAGACTCCCCATTTCTACTGCTTCATCAAATCTGTTGGCTCCGATTGGCTACTATGAAACATGACTCTGCCTTTGCCAATCATAATCGCTTATTTCATTGTTAACCCACCCGGTCTCCTCACTAGCAGTTTATGTATGGAGCCAGGGGTGCGTTCGGATTACGCAGTTTATTCAATCAATTCATAGTAACGCACCGCATTTAACGTTCACTAACGATAACGGCGTTGTAATGACGGAAACAGTAATTAGTTCGATTACCCTGTTACTGAAAAAATAACGGCGTTAACACCGTTCTTTTAAACAGCGTTATTCCAAACACTGCTCAATTGTGGCTGACTCATAAACTGGCTGGTGTCCTTGTTCTCGTGAAGCGTGGGCATGTTTGTGCCACTGCTGCTCAGTGCAGCGCCATCATCAATGCTAGCTTCAGCTGCATGGTGTCTGGAAATGTGTGTTTGCAGGTTTGTGGTACCGGCACTATACGTGATGGTTGCCCGACACAATTTTCATATTGCAATACTTCAAGTTTGCCTTCTTTTTTTAAAAACCCAAACGACTTCCAAACTTTTGATTTTAGTTTGACCGGCACGCTGAAAATAGGTTTGGAGTTGTCAGACATATTTTCTGTAGCATCTGATCTCAGGTCAGGTGGGCACGTCTTAAATAGTCACGCGTCATTGAAATGGATAGGGCGTGATAGGCTATGCCATATTTTGTGCAATATTTTCTTTTCTAACACTATTATAACCTGTAGAAATGTTTTTTACAAAAAATATTGAGTGGCGTCATCCAATTCCCTCGTCCCTCTTGAATGTTTACTGCCAACAACTAATAAACGGTCAAAGTGCGACTTGAATTGATCGACAGTTGATGAGTCTGGGGCTGAGAGTGGGTGGTTGTCCACGGTCTCCCACCAGAATATCACTTTATTGATATTGTTCCTCCAGACTCACCTCCCAGCGCCCAGAGACGTCCTGCCCAGTGTCCTCATCTCTGTGTGGGCCTGCAGTCGACACTTGACCAGCTCTGTGGGGCAGAGCACCACCGAGGAGACCACAGCGGCCAGCGAGCCCGCCAGGGCGCTGTGGAGAGGGCTGGAGGAAGAGGTCAGAGGTGAACAACCATGTGTATATGTGTGTGTGCACCACCTAGAGATACATGCATGCATACATCTGCATATTTACATATCAATTATTTAATAAAAGAAAGAAATATATACATGTATGCAAGTGTACATACAAAGACATGCATGCATGCGTGTCTAAATGTATGTATGCATGCATGTATCTCTCGGTGGTGCACATTGCATATCTATGATTTTAGGTACACCTGAATGGAAGAATTTCTAGGTACTTTTGCATGCATGACATATCACATCGTGATGACAGCGGTACAGAAGGCAACAACCATCTTGATGAGCAGTAAGTATCAGTGGCGGCTGCTGGTCTTTCAAAGAGGGGAAGCTCATTTGCGGCCTACATCATATAAATTGTCAATTGATGTATATGTAAATTATGCTCTCTGTTCCTTTTCAAGGAAATGCTCTGTCATACCAACTAGCTGTCTTTTCCAGTGTCCTCTCAATGGCCAGCAGAGCTAGGCTGCTTAAATGGCCTTGGTCCATTGTGTTAGTTGTAGGACTTGAGCCGCTTTAAACAGGAGAAGCTCCTTTATACACCTGCAGATGTAGCTCCAATTGTTGCCACTAATGAGAAAAGTTTGTAAAACTGAGGCATTGCACTCCATGTCTTTAAGGAACACCAAGAAATCACACAGCCCCCTGTCACCCTGCAAGTTCTGATCTGAATACAGGACTTGAAGTTCAGACCTCAGGCTCCCTGAATCAAAGTGATGGCCTACTACCAAAACAATATTATACTTGAACAAGGAAATGTGGGAATTATGATCAACTGAAGCACGGAATTGTGTGAATAAGTGTATGAAATGTACAATTAAAATTGTCTAGCCATTTCGCTAAGCAAATATCAAGAAATAGGTTGCAGTTCGTCTTTCGACTCGCTTGCAAAATCCGCGATGGGAATGAGGAATGAAGAGAGCTCCGGCGACTTTTTATAGTTCAAAATCTCTGTCAATCAAACGGCAACTCAGTCTTTCGCAGACCCTCCAATTATCACGCAGAAGCCCAGCGTCCAGGCCAGCCCACTCCTCCATTCACCCCCAGTGACGCTGAGCGTCCGTGGGAGGGACATAATCGCGGCATTATCCAATGACCGTCGACTTTCGACACACTAAAAAAAGCTGTTCTATGCAGCCCCATTGAAGTGGATGGACGCTGAGCTTCAACAGGCAAATGCACTGTGACACTACGGGAGTGTATTAGAAGGAAATCGAGTCAGTTGACCTGCGATAAGTAGCTGATTCTGAACAAACTCGTCTTCGAGATGGACGTGTCCTAACGCATTTTTAGTCAATGAAATGTTAACACAACAGTATATATTTGACCATTTAATTTTTGGGGAAGCTGAGCTTCCCTTGCAGTCTTAGAGAAATCACCACTGGTAAGTATCCACTTGCTCAGTGATCAATAAGTATGTAGACAGACAATGGTGTCACACAGGCACTGACCTCAGTTCCTGCTGTGAGTCCAACCCCAGTGTGTGGCTGACAATCTTCTGACAAGTTCCATAGCAGGCAAACAGGATGGCATTTTCCCCTGCATTGGCGAGCAAGGCGGCCCCTGTACCTTGATATAAACCTTCAGGGGACCAGTGGATGAAGGGTAGGATACACCATCCATGATGAGCCCAATCCGAAGATATGCCATAGAAAATGTAACACAAAAATGTTTATGCTAAAGCAAGAAGTCAGAAGATGTATTCATCACAAAAGGTTAGTTAGGGTTAGCTTATTACAAGAAAGTATTTTATTTCAACTGACTTTCTTGTTCTGGTTATATCTATCAAAGGTAAACAATCTATGGCACGTGTGCCACAACGGGTACACGATGGGCACACAAAGTGTGCCCATTGTGTCCATTTACACTGGCAAGCAGAGAAATTTAGTAACTAAGTAACAAACCTGGACTATGTATAATCGCACAAGCAGAGGTGTGGGAGCTGAAACCATTAGGCTAGATAGCTAGCTACGTTTTATTATATTAAAGTTGATAATGGCAGTAGCTTAAAAAAAATAAAAAATTGTCTGCCACACTTCATAAGAATAATTTCAAAGATGAGGCAGATGGAGTTGAATCAATGAAGAAGGCCGTGGCACAGTATGATTGGCAAAGCAGTGGGTTTACAACACTATGTGCCGTCAAAAATCAAGTTACAGAAAGCAGATATAAAGTTGTGCAGTACATTGCTAAACTCTGGTAGCCCTTCTTTGATGGAGAATATATACATGAGGCTTTCCTCAGCAGTTTGGAGGAGATTTTTCCCACAAGAAATTGTGGGATTGTGGGAGTGAGTATTCTGTGCTTATCTTTTAAAATGAATCCTCTCCATTACCAGCTGCCCATCACTACAATCTCAAATTGTTGTGGATATTATTTGCACACCTGTTTCATTCATCACAACTAACTCTATTTAATAAACATGTAATCTGGACCTAAGCATCAATTCAGAATGTCACAAAATCTGAACTAGTTCAAGTTCAAATTCTTTAGTTAAAAATATGTTCAGTTCAAAGTTCATAGAAAAATGAATTTGTTCAATGAACTAGTTATTTTGAACTAAGTCATGCACAACACTGGTTGCAAGATACTACCACTAAAGGGGAGGATGTGGCAAAAATATTGACTGATCGTTTTGAGGTGAGAGGGGTTGATATCAGTTGATATCTGAAGGTAGGCAGCAGAGGGGAATCGCTAATCAGAGTCTGTGATTTTTTTTTTCATACATTGTAAAGTGGCACTCTGATGGATCTAGAGCATACCCCTGATCTAGATGGAACCCTGCTGACCCCTGATCTAGATGGAACCCTG
This sequence comes from Micromesistius poutassou, assembly GCF_964030765.1. NCBI lineage: Eukaryota > Metazoa > Chordata > Actinopteri > Gadiformes > Gadidae > Micromesistius > Micromesistius poutassou. The sequence continues at coordinate 9,127,897 of NC_140280.1, read as the reverse complement.
CCAACCCTGATATAGATGGGACTCTGATGGATCTAGAGCATACCCCTTATCTAGATGGAATCCTGATAGATCTAGAGCATACCCCTTATCTAGATGGAACACTGCCAACCCCTGATCTAGATGGTCGACTTAAATAAAGTTTCACTGACCTCGTACTCCTGTCTGCTTCCACGTTCGACAGAAGCAGTCGGCCACACCCCTGTAAAGAGCAGGAAATGTCTGCAGCTTCACCTTTACTGTATCACATGGTTGGCCGATGATCACACAGGCCGCACCCCCTGTAGAGATACATATGCGTATGTGGCCGTAAATGACCTTGTATCAAATTATACATCTAAAGCCAGAAACAATCCCAATAAGATGCCCAGAAGGACATCAGTTGAAAGCCTTCTTAGATCTTGTCCAGATTACTAGGCTGCCTTTGCTGCTCTCACAAAGAGGGACTACAAAGACACACAAATATGCAAGGCCACGTACTCCAAGGCTGTGGCCTTAAAGACAGACCAGATTCTGTCAGAAAACACCTGAGCACCTACCTGCTGCTCCTGCTGTGAGGTCTATGATTCCATCGATGACAGGATGACGAGTCCTCTCCTTCGCTAAATCCTCTCCCTCCATACGGACAGAAAGATGAATGGATGAACAGATGAACAACGAGCAATTTAAAGTCAGGTCCAAACTGATCCAGCAAATATGTAATACTCTTGTCTGGACTTCCCTGGACCATCTAACTTCCAACCTGCAATGAAACGTATGAGAACATAGGAAATGAGTACATTGGTCTCAATAAACTAAAGGACTCTACATTCATAATGCTACAGGGTGACCTAGTCCCTGCTAGAACTCCACTGTAGACTGGGTGCAAAGTATTCTGTTCCACTTCTTCTTCTTGTGATTAACGTGGCTGGCAGGAATATGACCTTTGTTTCTCTCTTTGTTTGCTGGCAAGAGAAGGAAAACAACTGAGACAAACAGGTTGACCCCGAACTCACCATTGGATCATTTTGAATCAATCCTTTATCAGCGCTTTCTGATAAAGGCCGGCTTACATGGTATGCATTTATTGAGCAATTCCTTAAAAAGTATTTTCTTTAGGCTGGCAGTAACTATTGGATTAAGATGTTCTGATGTTTGGGTGAATTAATGTTTAATAAAATTAATTTAAAATTATTTAATAACAGACATTCCATCTCACACATCCCCCTTTTAAAGCTATGGTATGCAATGTATTTAAAAAGAAGTATTATTATTTTCTCCTCACATCTCGACAGCAATCAATGAATCAAATACCCTGACCATAAATGAAAAGCTTAGACATATGGCTGTAATAAGCTTGTCCAATCATCTCAATCAGACAGAGTGAAATTATTCAATGGCCTACCTGCCTGTCTCCCATACCTATCTGTGCACACTTTGCCTGTGCCCTCATTTCATATGACTGGAGCATTCCACAATGCCGACCAATCGTAAAAGCAAGTCATGTGTTTTTGGGAGTGGCTTTGGAGGCCTGGATTTTTCGGTTGGATACTTATCCAAAATGCCCACCCTAGCCTTTAAATAACTTATTTGGCAACACACCCACACACACACACACACACATACGTGAAAGTGAGTTTTATTCTCTGTAGACCCTAGAGCTGGAATGTGGATGTGAGGATTTGCATTGCATTGATGTGAATGTGTCCAATGGATCCATTTCTGTATCTTTGACAGTTGGTGTTTTGATGGATTTTGTGACATTAACTACCTGAGCTTGATTCAGGCATGTTTTTTTGATCACTTCAAAGGGGTGGCAGAAGAGCAGAGGAGAAGTGTCACTTCATGTAAAAGGATACCGGGGGCCTGTTATTATAATAAAACAGAAGGTCACAGACTTCTTCTTCCACTCCTCAGCTGCCTTTTATTGAACGGGTGAGCGGGGAAAGACTTCCGCAGGGTATCACCACGTCAGGTCAGTCTCTTTGTCTGTATCCGAAAGATACAGACATCAGAAAGATACAGACAAAGGAACATTAACATTTTAGTCTTCATTTAGAAATCTAAATACTACTTAAATTCGTCATTTGGCCAAAAAATAATAATCATGCAAATGGTTTTGATTTGTTATATTTTTTATTATTATATTATATCAAGATACGGCTGTGCTCCAGCCTCTAATCTCTGTCCTCTGGACATAGAGGATGGGGACAGGCCTCTAGTCTCTGTCCTCTGGACATAGAGTCTGCCTGTGCATAGTACACCATCAACATCAGGATCTCTCAGCATGTCCTGTTTCTACCAACAACAACCTCTCTGCCTCAGAGTACAAACAACATCCTTTTAAGGAAAAACTGTCTCCTGAGTGTGTGAGGAGAGATGGCTGGTTCATCTTGTGCACACTGACTTCTCAATACACAACAGGTGTCCAATCAGTCTGACTCGGGTCAGGTGAGTGCTTAGCCATCATCCACACACACTGCATCCACACACACTGTTGCTCAATGCAAAGCAAAGCATTGAGCAACAAGACCCGATCCGATACCAAGGGCATAAATACCTGGATGATTCCCTAGCTCTGTAAGCGTTTCTTCTCCGGTAGCTGTTTTGATCAGCACTTTAAAGGGGACATATTATACCACCAGGTGTGAGTGTGATTAGCCGTTACAAGCCATTTTGAAAATCTGACATCACAGGTGGGCATGTCCACCTAGATGTGTTTCTGGACAGATCAGTCTACCAGCCTACCCAGTGGACTGTAGCAAACGTTGCTCATCTATCCAGCACACTCTAGGTGGACACGCCCACCTGTGATGTCAGAAGCGGCACATTTTCAAAACTGCTTGTAATGGCTAATCACACTCACACCGGGTGGTATAATATGCCCCCATGTCCTTTCTGTTTACTCTTATTTCACTCTACTGTGCTTTCATGCACTGTTGACGATTGACTGGACAACAATATGCTCATGTTCATCTATGATTTCCTGTGTTTCCATGTGGGGGAAAACATAATCCTTGGTAGAATCCCAGTCACCCCTGCCAGCCTCATATGAGCGTCATTAATAAGACGGCCGTTACTGCGTCCTCTGAAGGATTCTGTTGGTGTCGTTAATAATTAGCTTACAGGAAAGGCTTCGGTGCGTGGCACATGACAAACTGCCCTTGATTTCCCTCATGGTGTTACCATGGTGATTACCTAATGGACAGCCTCCCTTCGGTTGTGATTTATAGTGTGTATAGTGTGCATGCACGTGTTTTGTGGTCCTACATCCTGTGTGTGTGTGTGTGTGTGTGTGTGTGTGTGTGTGTGTGTGTGTGTGTGTGTGTTGCGTGTCTCCGTGTCTGTGTTCGTGTCAGTGTGTGTGGGTGTGTTTATAATTCCTCGAGTCTCTCTCTCGTTCTATCTCTCTCTCCTCTATCTTTAAGGAGGCAAGGCACAGCATCCATTTTTCCTCCTCTGGCTAAAGCCAGTTGGCTGCAGAGGCAAGCAGGATGAGGGATTATCCCTCAGTGGTTCTATCAGTCACACACTCTCATAAGCCCCATATCACTCTCAGGCTTTGTGTCAGCAACTTCACGCCACCCCGACAGGAGACCTCTTACTCGTTACGAAGGACCATTTACGGGAGACAAATCATTGTTAACACTCGATAATAAACGTTGATTTTGGACATCATCAAATAGTAAATATCATTCCACAAAGATTTTGTCATGTTTAATGCCATTTGATCAACAGTGATGGATCTAGTCTACATCCAGCTGGATTCCATCTAGATCAGGGGTCTGCAGGGTTCCATCTAGATCAACCAATAAATGTAATTGTAGCTAATGAATTGTTCAACCTCGGCGCCTGTGGTTTCAGTTAGACCAACATTAGCTCATGGGCAATGGTCTCACTTGTAAATGGCTGTTTCAATCACTGTTAGATGGCTGTGTTTCAGCTCTTCATAGAGCCGTGACGAAGGTGTGTCATTATGCCGTCTTTGTGTTTTACACTGAACCAAACAATGGTAGCTTTCCAAATGCAAGCGACCCGTGACGTGTAGCACAACCACGGCGGCGTCATATGTCACGTATAAGATAACATCTGATGCACTTTGGGCTAGGTTGAGCTTCTGCTACCTGCGTACCTGTAGAGTTGTATGCATGCTAAGAGGGCTGCTTCATGAGGAAGCGCACTATTAACACAATTCATGAAACTGTTATCGGTCGCGGCTTAAAGTGAAGGCACATGCTTTATGGAAGAAAATTTACCTTACATTATTACGCTAACATATATTTTTCATCTGGCCTATATGCTATATAAATATAATAATGGTGAAGAAAAGCTTAAGAAGACAAGTCCCCACTCCTCTCTAACAGAGGGCCTGAAGAGGTGCCATAAGGTCTGTTGAATAACTTATCTGTGTTTACCCACTGACATAGAGGTCAAGGATCAGGGTGACCTGAGACTAGTCTAGGGGCAAGGACAAGCCGGACACCCCATTCTTGTGTCGTAAAACTGTTGCTGAATCATTCACAGAAATTCCTGGGAGGCAGGATGCGGGCCAGGAGGGAAACTAGCAAAACAACTGATTGTGAGACTAGTTAAACATGGTGTGTGCAGGAGATATCGTAAATAACAACATCCTCGATGGACAGAAAGGGAGATATAAGGAGGGGCCCGTGACCAGCTCTCCAGTTCTTTGTCAAACCAACTCGGCTTTGCTCTTACTTGTTCGCGAGTAAAAATAAAGTCTTCTGTCATTCTTGCTCCGGTCTCCTCGAACTCTCTTATTTAAGTTATAGTGTTAAATGCGGTTTATCCACCACATATTTGGCGTCACGAACAGGATTGGATAACAGAGACACGCCAGCTGCTGTGCTGCAGGACGGGGTCCGGACGGATCACACAATAGAGTGGCCACTCATCTTAAAAAGGTAAGCTGCGTTCTTATCATTATATAGAAAAATTGTGTGATCTGTTCCTGCCCTGTCTGAACGCTAAGCAGCAGGTAAAGTGACTCTTCAAATAACGAACCATTAGTTATAGAAAAAGAGAGAGGAGCCCTGTGGAGGAATGACGTGCGCGCACTAACCATACATGCTCTGTGGTTTACTAACTCAAAGGATCTGTGGTTTTAACTTGATACAGTTATTGGTTTGGTATTTTGGATAAGTAGGCCTGTAAATTCCTGTGAACTGTCGGCTAAAGGAACGAATTAGTGGAAAAGTTCCAATAGGACAGCGCTCGCAGGTCCCTAGATCACCCCCAGAAATCAGATTCTGTTGTGGGATAGATTAGTAGGGTTGCTTCTGATCAACCCTAATTGGAGTTAAGGGTCAGTAGTGTGCCTCAGTCGCGGTCTTGAGGAAATGAGTTGTTTTGGTGCTGGGGAGAGGTTTGGATTCTTGAGTCTGGTTCTCTGAAAAAGTTCTGGTTGAGGGAGGAGTCGTGGACTCTCTATCCTGGTTCTTCGGGAAAGTTCTGGTAGAGGAAGGAGTCGTTGACTCTTTATCCTGGTTCTTCGAAGAAATTCTGGTAGAGGGAGAAGTCGTGGATTCTTTATCCTGGTTTTTTAGTAAAAGTTCTGGTAGATCAAGATTTCGGATTCTTAACCCCGGTTTTAAAACAGCTAGTTTCTAGTTAAGAAGGACGGAGAGAAGTGGGCTGCCTGCTGGCACCGCCTCTGTTAGAGAGGGACAGTGATGTCATTCAAAGCTTAAAGGTCTCAGGTATACCGCCTTGCGGATAATAAGGGTCAGAATACTGAGATCGGTTCTGTGGGGGCACTAGAACCAACTCTACGGATGCTGCCAATATAAGATAAGCTTACTTGGTTAGTAAAAGGTGGGAGTATAAAAATTGATTATCGCCTCTGTGCTAAGCTGAACTGAATCAAGCGGTAGAGAAGCCTAGGACTTTACGCCTAGCTAATGAAGCAGCGGAGTATTGAGTATTGGCAAACTACAAAACAAATTCTAAATTAAGTTAAAATTCCAAAATTGAAAATTGGAATGTTAGAGTAGGCAATATCTTCGAACCTTATATAATTGCGCATATAGTGTTTGTTTATGTTGATCTAAATTTTGACGGACTATAAAAACGCCCTATCGATCTGTACGTTCTGCAGTCGCTCAGAACCTTGTATAATTGGCCGTTCCTGTTTTAAACAAAAGACTGGCTATAACGCCTGGTCAAACTTTTTTTTGTAATTAAAGGCGAGTTAGTGATTTCCACTCAGAACCTTGTGCAACAAATTCGACCGTTTTCCGACAAACTATAAAAAGTTGTATAAGTCGTTTTCTTTCTGCATTCAAGCCGCGGTAGGGTTAAGTCACCTCAGAGACTTGTGCAGCCCGTTTTCTTTTATTTTATTCTGTCGCAAATAAATTAGAAAGACAGAGAAGTGCTGGAAAAGCGTATAGAAAGCACTTCGATAGTAGGAATAAATATAATCGGTAATAATTGATTTGTCTGAAGTAGATGTGTAAACCCCCTGGGTTTGTCTGATCAGGAGAAAAGGACAGGCTAGAGGTTAGGAAGGGTGGGGGCAAGAGCCCAGGAGCAGAGCAGAAGTAAGAATCGGCAAAGGTGGGAGGGGAGCACATTCCAATCGGCAGAGACAAGGAAAATTTTAACTAACAAGTAGAATAAAACTCAAACAAATTGTATTAAGGAAATAGTGTTTGTACACCTAAGAAAATAAATATGGCACCTACAGCAGTGGAGATTTTGGGTAGAGATTGTCCACTGCTTAAAGATGAGATAAAGAAGATCTCAGAGAAGTGGGAAAAGAGAACAGCAACATCGGGCACAAAGTGGCCAAAGGGAGGAACTTTTGATGGAGTAATGTGTAGGGACATGGAGGTAATGATAAGGAATTACAAGGTTAACAAACAAGGAAAAAAGGAAGTAGAGAAAAGGGAAAGGGAGAAGTTAGTGCTGGCCTTGTTCCGAAAGGAAGGAGAGAGATGGAGGAAGAAAGAAAGAGCGGCTAGGGGAATAGTGAATGGAGATGAGAAAGTTGCGTCGTCAGTGCTGAAGGTTCAGCCGCCCCCATATAACACAGGATTGTATCCCATGATAACAGGCACAGTGGACATTAAAGGGGAGGTCAAGCAAGATGGAAAAAAAAGATACGGATTGTGTAACACAGGGAGGGAAAGGCCCACCCATATGCATGGACTGTTATAAAGGAATTAGGAAAGCAATGGAAGAGTTATAAGACAGACTATCCCCGAGACCTTCGGGAATAGTTAACAAGTAATGGGAAAATCACATCCTGTGCCTCTGCGTCTGCGGGAATGTGCCTGTCTTTGTGGGCAACTTTCGGAGGATGGGCTCACAGGCTTTATGTCACTCCCATAGGGGGAGGGAGACAGTGTTCCATCTGGTAGAGCATGTTCACGAACCCCATCTTATGGGGGTCAGAGATCCACTCATGTCTTCAACACGGGTGGGCATCTGAGTCAATCACTATTAGAAAATGGGGATATTGTATCGATTTGATGTTGACAAACGAAAAACTAGATAAATATAATATACACTGTTTTTGTAATGGTATAGAAAAATGGAAATAGTAATGGACAGGTCAGGGACTCGGGTAGCTATAAGTATGTAAAAATGAAACTGGGTTTTACTTTATTCGAATAAGTCATATGCACGTCTGATGTGGTATGCAGAAGGTAGAGGTGTAGAAAAGGTTGGACAATATCAAATACGAACAATAGGTAGAATAAATGATTAGGTCATCCGAGATTAAATCGTTGGGGTAAGGAAAAGAGACAATTGGGTAGAAGAATAAAGCAGAATTGTGAATTGACTAACGGTCAAAGCAGAAGTGAGTCGCCTAATATTGAAGATGCAAATTTTAAATATTGTGATTTTTTATTTTTATGTTCAAATGGTAACAGCTACCCGGGACACCAAGAACAAGGGAGCAACAACCGGAGACAGGCGGGACCCTTTATGGGTCAAGGATACTAGGGGTTATTGTCTAGACTCCATAACATGAACAATTAGCATTTAAAGTTGTCCATAGCATGCACACCGCTCCTCCACAGAAGTCCAGGGGTCAACCAGCGCTGGGGACTCTTTCTAAGAGTTCAGGGAAAATCCTCTCTCACCAATCTGAGCAGAAGGACCCGCCCCAAAAGGACTCGGGGAGGGCGGAGTTAATGCATAGTTCAACAGACCTGACGAGGTTTAAGTACCAAAAAGATAACACAAAAAAATATATATTTCTTGAGGGATTACGGTAATAACAGACGTCATATTAAAAAGTGATGACATAAATTAGAGGTGATAATCGACAATACCTACAATTAGACTAAATAAGTAAGATAGTTGTTCCAAATTTCTAATTCATGGTGTCCCCGGTGGAAGAGTGGGGGAGGAAAGAACCAGGTGTTTGAGTGTGAGCCTGTCTACTTGTGTATGTCAGGGCCGAGATAAGGGAGGTAACTCCTCTACTCAGAGTGGGGGAAGACACACGGGATACTGAAAGCATACTTCAGATAAACAATAGTGTTAACAATTAAACGGTCTTTACTATAATTGATTATGATTACATTCTTGTCAACCAATTACTAACTTATAAAAGATGTTCAGATATTCATATTATGCCTAATTATTTTTCTTTTTCAGGTGCAGTTTTGATTAGTTTTAGTCTTCCTAGGACAACAGTTATAATTCATGGATGAACATCAAAGTTCAAAAGGAGGTTATAAGGACAATTAAAGACAGTGTTGCAATTAACCAAGTGATTTAACCTAAAAAGTATGAATAAAAAATAAATGTCATGCATTTAAGGAAATTTAAGTTGTGATCAGTGTTTTCTAAAAATTAAAATAAATAAATAAAAATTAATAATCACACTGGAAAAGGTAATTGAATAGAGATAGGTATGATAAAAATAAGACTGGAATGCAAAATGCTGGAATGCTTAATAAACTGAAAAAGTAAAAATACAACAATTAAAATATAGAATCAAGAACAACTAGTAGATTAGCGCTACATCTGCTGGGAAGGGTTCCTACATGCTAGGTTCTCAATTTACATTCAGAAGTAGTGGGTTTACCTTTCAAATGCCAATACCACTGCTGGAACGCTTTGATAAAATGTTAGCATTTGATAATATAATATTTTTAACTCTGTTAGAAAGTTACTTTTTGATTTTTGATTCGCCCCATTATTCCTCACACACACACACACACACACAGGATAAGCACCCTGCTGTGTCTCTGTTTCGCAAACACTTGGCTGCATGAGTAGCTGGGGAAGAAGAATCTGTCTCCATTCCTCCACTTTGAAATCCATACCACCAATGGGTGGAAACTGATTGTATCACAGGCCCGGCATCCTGCAATAAGCCAGTATGGAAGGCTGGTTAGCCAACGACGGGTAAGATCCCACCTTGAAACCAGGGACAACCTAAGGCAGGCACAGTCACGATTACTTGGCAGAGTCACTGTGAGCACTGACTCACTTGATCGTGAAGTGACAAGCTGCAACCATCATAGGAAGAGCCGGGTGTGGTGAAAGGTGGAGGAGGAACAGGAGTCAGATATGTTGGCTCAGGCAGCGGAAGCAGTGGACTTAGAATGAGGCATGTTGCGTTTTTGTTTATAAGACTTTCACGGTATATACAGACTCACGGTATGTGACGTTTTCGGTTAAAACTCGGGAACAGTGTGGTTTTAAGGCGGTTGAGGGTAAACCCACCAATATCAACCTTTGGTTTTGGATATACTAGCTTTGAATTCCCTTCCCAATAGATTGGTTTCAATCAAAGATAGTTAAGGTTAGGGACCTTAAAGGTGGTTGCACCAACGGCGTTGTTAGGTTTGTTTATCATTTAATGAGGATGATGTTGTCCGCATGCAGGAGAAAGCTGGTGTCTGAGCAAAACATGTGGTTGAAGAGGGGTGCTGTACGGATTTCCACAGGGTTATGAAGAACCCATAGCGGGATGAGGCTGGCACCCACAGCACTGTTGGGGATACTAATGCGCATGGTTTTGACCATTGCGCAAGGGGGGAGGTGTTGAGGAGAATTAGAAAACAAGGTTTTTATTCACCATACTTGCAAACAATGATTGATAACCAGCTAAATGAGTGTGAAGTATGTGCAAAAAACAATGTAAGGAAAACAATTACTACTCCGTTGGGACACATTCCCACACCTGAAGGACCATTTAGACATTTGGTCATGGACTATGTTGACATGATTAAAAGTGTAGGTGGTAAAAGGTACATGTTAGTTATCATTGACAGGTTCAGCAGATGGGTAGAAGCAGTCCCATCAAAAGACCAAAGCGCGGCTACAGTAATCAAGTCTCTGACTAGAGAAGTCATGCCAAGGTTTGGAATTCCGTCTGAGATTAGCTCAGACAATGGTGCAGCGTTTATTCAGAAAACACTCAAACAAGTGATTCAGCATTTGCATGTCAAACAAAGGTTAGGTTGCGTCTACCATCCTCAATCACAAGGTATGGTGGAAAGAGTGAATGGGACGCTGTTGGCAGAGTAGCCATACAGCGGCTACTGCTGTAAAAACCCACTTAGTCGGCACCGAACGCGGAGGAGAAGGAAGGAGGACGAGAGACGCTCAGTTTGCCTCACATGGCACTCAGCACAGCAACTGCTCTCAGCTGCGTGCAGGAGGGCTCTTTTATTCAACCACGCCCACCTGACAGGTGGCTTCACCTTCACAATCAAATCATAATCACATCAATGTTCTGACAAATAAACATAAATCAATAAACAATAAACAATCAATAAGTGAGAATAATTGAGAGCACCACTCAACACCCCCACTTGCTCTCACATTACAAAAAAAACATTTCATTTACATTCAGTCAGAAAACATCAATACAGTCTATTTTCTTTCAGTTATACCCAAACATAAATTCAGCAAATCTTGCTAACTTAAATTTTGTTGCAGGCTTGGTCATAAGATCTGCAACCATCTGCTCAGTTGGACAGTACTCTAATGACAGTTTACCATCAGTTACAGTGGACCGAATGAAGTGGTATTTAATATCCACATGTTTACATCGCTGTCTTTTAACAGGATTCTTAGCTAAAGCAATTTTCATTTTGAACCTTGCTGCAAGCATGTCTTTTGTAACCTTCATAGCATTCTCATCACTTGCTGCAATTAACAAGTCATCAACCCAAATTACCATAATGACCTTCTCATGTTCTCTTTCTCGTGTGTAAACACAGTGGTCAGCTTGGTTTTGGAGAAACTCATTCTGTGTCAAATGGTCATGTAACAACTTATTCCAATTCCTGCCCGATTGTTTGAGCCCATACAATGACCTCTCTAGTTTGCAGACTAACTTCTTGTCTGTGTGAGATCTCACCTCGTACCCTTCTGGCTGTTCCATGTAGATCTCACAGTCTATGGGTGCATTTAAGTAGGCAGTTTTCACATCCATCTGGTGTAAGATCAAATTTTCTTGTGCTGCTTTCTGCACCAAAACTCTAACACTAGTCATGTTAGCTGTAGGAGAAAATGTCTCCTCATAATCCACACCCATCTTTTGACTGTACCCTTTGGCAACATATCGGGCCTTGTATTTCTCAGATCCATCAACATCAGTTTTAATAGCATACACCCATCTACCCCCCACTGCTTTCTTACCCTCAGTCAAATTGGTCAGTGTAAATGTGTTGTTCTCTTTAAGTGAATGCATTTCCTCATCCATGGCTTTCACCCACTCTTTTGATTTGTCTGAGGTTACAGCTTCTGTAAACGACACAGGTAGGTTACATATCACACGGTAACAATAATCAATGTTATTCTGGGCTAGATCAGTGTATCTGTCTGGCCTCCTTCTCTCTCTGGAAGGATAACGGCTTGACTCAGGTTCACACTTGACTTCAACTCTTTGTGGTTGGTGATGGCTGACTTCAGCTTTCTGTTCTATCACATGATCTGGACTTCTAGATCTAGGTTTTATGAAGTCATCATCTTCAGGTGTAAAATGAGTCTGTGTCTGTTGCTCTACACCAGATTTAGTCACAAACTTTACCAACCTGTGCTTCTGCACTTTCTTACTGACAGGTAAGTAGACCATGTATGCAGGACTGTTTTTATCATACCCAATGAAAACACATTTTTCAGACCTTGGATCAAGTTTTCTTTTGTCTCGTTTATAAGCAAAACACTCTGACCCGAACCTCTGCATTCTAGACAAATTGGGTCGTCTTCCTGTCAACATCTGGACTGGTGTCTGCCCTGTGCGTCTGTTGAAACACCTATTCCTGACCACAGCAGCAGTTTGGACTGCATAGGTCCATAGTTGTTTCGGCAGACCACTTTCAATTAGCATGCACCTTGCCATGTCAAAAAGTGTGCGCCAATTGCGCTCAGCAGTACCATTTTGGTGAGGAGAGTAAGGTGCTGATGTCTGATGTTTGATCACATTTTTAATAAGCAATGTCTGGTAATCTTTACCTGTAAATTCTGTACCATTATCAGATCTGAAACATTTCACTTTGCCGTATGGGGCAGTATCGGCCAAAAACTTCTCTGTAGCTAGAACAGTGTCACTTTTGTTCTTCAAGAAATACACAAACACAGTACTGGAAAAATCATCAGTGAATGAAAGTGCATATCTGTAACCATCTCTAGACTCTGGGTGAATTGGCCCTGCCAAGTCTGTGTGTACTAGTTCTAGAGGGGTCTTAGCTCTTACATCAGGGTCTCTGTTTCTAGTTTGGAAAAACTTCCCTTGAGTGCACACTTCACAATGTGGAGGTTTCTGTGTGGAACCCTTGATTTTCATACCATCCACAACATCTTGTAACTTCTGAATGTCATTATAATTACAGTGCCCCAAAATTTCATGCCAGGTCTGCATATCATGACACCCCTTGCATTGATCATCATCACCTTCATCATCATCATTGTTCAATGTGTGCAAATAATAAAGTCTATCGTGTACGTGTATGTGAAATTTGGTACCGTCTCTGTGGATCAGAACGTCCTTCCCCTTCTTGAAGACCACGGTGGCTCCATTTGCAGTAGCTGCTTTCACAGACAGAATGTCTTGTGGATAGGATGGGATGTACAGCGCCTGCCTCAGTGTTGTGTTCAGGTGTCTTCCTTTACTGTCGATCAGACAGACTTCTGCATCACCTCGGCGCTCTGCGACGCCCTTGCACCGCGTGCCGTCCGCCAGCTCCACGCAGTGTGACTTGGCCTGGAACCCGTCATCAAACCTCTTGAACTTCGCCAGGTCTGTGACGATGTGCGAGGTTGCCCCGCAGTCAACCATCAGGCCCCTCACGTCGACGTCTGCTGCTCCCTCGCTCACTCGGAAGAAGTACTCCTTGTCCTCCTGGTCCTCTGTCTCCCCGGAGACCTTTCGTGCGTCGTCTCGGTCCCCACGCTGTTTCCGCCTGCAGGTCGTGTCCCGGTGTGTGGTGCTCTTGCAGTGGCTGCACCACAGTCTGCGCTGGCAGCCTCTGGCCAGGTGTCCCCTCAGGCCGCATCTGAAGCACACCACTTCCGCGGCGGTTCTCTCAGCTCCCCGGTCACCTGCTCCGGCGGGTCTCGCTCTCCGCTGCTGCACGTTCATCACGTTGTCATCTGCAGCCCGCATCTTCTCTGTGTCCTCGTAGCTTCGTAGCTTTGTTTTGAATTCAGAGAATTGCATCATCTCATCTCGTTGTGTGACATGGATTGTAAATGGTTTAAAGGACTCCGGCAAACCTTTCAATACCATTGCAACCAATAGTCCGTCACTTAATGTCTCACCGGCATTTCTTAGCGCTGTGATTGCCGTCTCTGCCCGGATCACGTACTCAGTCACAGTTTCACTGTCTGACTTCTGCAGTGAAGTCAGTTCTGTGTAGAGGCTAATGATGCGTGGCTTTCCTCTGCCTTGATAGTAGTTTCTCAGGATCTGCAGGGCCTCCCGCCCGTCATCGGCAGCATCGCGCATCACCAGCGACAAGCTCTTATCATCAAGAAACTGGATGAGCTCCGCATATGCTTCCGCATTCTTTTCTGCGTCTTCAAGCAACTCATCTGCTTCTTCGGTTGTGGGCTCTGTTAAGATAATGTCTTTTAACCCCTGCAACCGGAGATGGCCCAAAAACTTCACCTCCCATAATTCATAATTATTTTCTTCTCCGTCAAACAGGAGCCGCGACCAGCGGCTACCGAGACTGCTCTTCTTCTCTGCAGCCCGTCCGCTCATGGTGCTCACAGCATGCTATCATCACCTGTACGTCGGTGGGAACATGCTGCAAAACTTTTCACTTGATTCACCTGGGTTCTCTGGGCCCATAACCTGTTGGCAGAGTAGCCATACAGCGGCTACTGCTGTAAAAACCCACTTAGTCGGCACCGAACGCGGAGGAGAAGGAAGGAGGACGAGAGACGCTCAGTTTGCCTCACATGGCACTCAGCACAGCAACTGCTCTCAGCTGCGTGCAGGAGGGCTCTTTTATTCAACCACGCCCACCTGACAGGTGGCTTCACCTTCACAATCAAATCATAATCACATCAATGTTCTGACAAATAAACATAAATCAATAAACAATAAACAATCAATAAGTGAGAATAATTGAGAGCACCACTCAACAGACGCTCAAGACAAAAATTAACAAAATCTGTGCAAGCACTAAATTGAATTGGATTGATGCACTACCACTAGCACTAATGAGTTATCGCATGCAAGCTAACAGAACAACACATCTAACCCCGCATGAAATGCTTACGGGTCGACCCATGCCTTCACCTATCATTCGAGGGCCCCATAAGGGACCTCCGTTAGAGCAATTAGAAATAAGATTAAGAACAATATGTTTGACAACTAACTGCTGTACATGAGTTTATATTCCACCAAGAGAAACACAAAGTTGCAGAGCCAGAGGAGGAACCACCAAGAGGGGTGGAGCCAGGTGACCAGGTGTACCTGAGGGTGTTCCGGAGAAAGTGGAAGCAGCCCAGGAGAGAAGGACCATACAAAGTCACCAACGCAACACCAACAGCCATCCAGGTGGAAGGAAGTGCCACATGGTACCATCTCAACCACTGCACCAGAGCTGCTCAGCCAAGGACGAGGGAGGAGCGTGAGGAGGAGCCAGATGCAGACACGCTCGGAGCTGACCAACTACCCCAGGACCAGACCCAGCCGAGCCAGGAGCAACAGCCACACAATGATGCTGAAGATGGTGTGCCTGCTGCTGATCCTTTACGGGTTGTGCCAGATTCCGCTGGTGCAAGGACAGATCCAGAGGAAGAATGAAACTACAGAAACTGGACAGACCTGGAACAGCCAAGAAGCAGCTGAAGGAAAATGTGACAGAAACACAGGAAAGTCCAGCCCAGAGACATTCAGGAATAGTTCAGGGGACAGAGAGAATAGTCTTTCACGCTCAGGTACCACCACAAAGACTGAACCAGGTTAATGAACAAATTACTTTTTCTGTCATGATAGGTAACGTAATGCTATGCGCAGTTGCTTTCCACCAGAAGCATGGTCGATTAGCTTTGGGGAAACATCAATGTGAAGTAAAAATTCAGAAAGAACCAACGTACTGGTGTTTGACTGTAGAATCACAAAAACCATGGGACTACGACAGTGGCAAGTATAAACTAACGATGGAAAAATATTTGTTTCCTAAAATAGAGTCAGCAAGGACAATCAATTTGACACTAATTGCAGAAGCCCCTTGTATAACCAAAAGCCAACAGGGTAAGGTCATTGCACCTGCACAAAGCGAGTCAGAAAAAACCCCAGCTAATGACAAAGTAAATACAACCATAACCATCGCTAAGGTAGATCAAGCTCCAGTTAGACGTATTGGGAAAGATCCACTAATAACCGCTAATAGATTAAACTCAACTCTAGATGCAGGTGAGATTAACGAAACTTCTAATATCAAGGAATTTACATAACCTTCAACCACTAATGTAACTTCTAATATCGAGGAAATTACACCATCTTCAATCACTAATGTAACTTCCATCAGAGAAGAAACAACAATCATGAATGAGCCAATAACCACACTAGAAACAAATGGTACAGCAGCTACCTTTAGGAGTAAGACAAAACAGACAACAACAATGCTAGCAGAAAATAACTTAGAAACACTGGCAACTGAAAAATCGATGGTCAATTCCGAAATTATGATAAATAAGATCAAAATATCGACATTTGCGTCTGAAACTATTGCGGTTGAAATCTTAACATTGACACCCATATGCCTTGAAGAGACTATTGTAAAGCAGGCACTCATCCCTGAGAATAAAAAGAACCTTGAAAATATTGGGCGCTCCCCAAAAACAAGATCCCTAAAACAGTATAAACCTGACGCCTCTGGACGCATTAGGGTAAGGGCGCAAACAACAGACCAGTTGTTCAAACAAGCAAAAGAAAATAGTTGGTATAAATGGGTAGAATACACCGGAAAACAGATAGAGGCAGAAAACTGTTATTTATGTAGTAGAAATTATCAGAATGCCTTGTATGTAATAAATACTAAATACAATTGGGAATTGTGCAGAGACGAGTGGAGACAGCAATTCAATAACAAACAGGTCAATTCAAATAAAACACGAACAGAAGGTGTTGCTCCCCGTAAGCACGTTGTATGTTCAATGCAATGTTTATTGTACTTAGGATCGAGTAAGTACAACGTATATTTTGAAGATAAATGGGAGGGAAATCCTCTGAACGAAATAATGAAAAGATGTCGAGAAATGGACATAACTCTATCAAATGCAATAGGCGAAGTGACACTACCAATGGGAACAGATTTCCAAATAGAGGAGCGATTAGAATGCTACCAAAACGATGAAGAAAGCGAGGAGGCCAGCGATGTAGGCACCATGCCAGAGGAACAGTGTGAAATAATTTGGAATATCACAAGATACGGTATCAACAGGCAACTACTGCGAGTACAACCACCTGTCATTAAAGGGGATCAGCACCTACAAAGCCCCCAGCAAATGGCTAAAAAGGCATACATGTCAACCTTGTGGGGTGATAATACATTCGTAAGCCAAGACAAAGTGGTGGCAGATCAGTTTTGGATCTGCGGCAACAATATTCTTCGTCCCACACTTGGTAAACTGTGGAGAGGTAGATGTGCAAGAGTGCAAGTGGTTACAGAGATTGCATTATTACCATCCATAAAGGACGCTATCGGTGACTCAAAAAGCACTGACCTAAACAGGCGGACAAGGACATAAAAATTGACAAAATAGGACAACCCAGGGGCATACCTGAAGAATTCAAGGCACGAAATGAAATAGCAGCAGGTTTTGAATCAATAATACCAGCAATCGGAATCTCAAAAAATGTGGAATGGATCAATTACATTTATTACAATCAACAAAGATTTATCAACTACACGGATGATGCCTTATCCGCTTTAGGTGAACAGCTGAAAGCCACAAGTGCTGTGTGCTCTTATAGGTGAAATGTGCTGTACCTTCATCCCAAATAACACCGCTCCAGATGGATCATTCACCCTTGCAATGAATAACCTCAAAAGACTAAGAAAGGAGGTGAAAGATAACGCAGGCCATGGACAGCATATGTTTGGATGGATGGATTTAAAATTTGGTGCATGGGGAGCGATGCTAGCCAAAGTGGGTTTAGCACTTTCAATAATATTAATTGTGGTAGGATTGATCTTCTGCTGTTGCATCCCTATAGTCAGATCAGTAATAACGTCCAGGCTCTCTAAGGAGATGGCCATCATGATAACTAGCATAGAAGAGTCAAAAGATGGGGAATGGAAGCTCTATGGAGAGATAGATCAGAGCGAAGCGGAAGATGAGTAGGCCTACAGCCTGAATTACGTAGAATAGTACCCAGCCCTGTGGCGTTCGACACCTATATAAGAGAATCAATATAGGCTACCTGGTTTACTTGAATGATGGGTTTATTACTTGAAAACAACCAATGAGGGTTATGTTTGTCATTGCATAGTATTGTTTAAAATCAACTGAACCATTCAAAACCGCATATGCCTGAAGGAGATTTCAAATGTATTCTTATGTTACTGATTTTGTTCTTATGTTACTGTTCTTACTCTGTATTAATTCACAATGCATGCTGAAGATATTCAATCTTGTATCACACATATTTACGTTAGTTGTGATTATTATTCTTACTTTTTACGTATATATTTTTGATAATTGTACGCTGAATGGACTGAGGGTTGAACATTGTAGTCTTATGATTATACGGGTCTTATAAATTGTGTGTACAAATTGCAGGGATCACTACACTTGAATGAGGTATCACATTTGGTAATCTTTTTTACCTAAAAACAGGTTGAAAACCCTGAAAAACCTTACAGGTTGCGAGTCCTGACTAAGGCTAGGTTTTTTCTGATAACCAAATGTGATGCTGACTTCTTGTCTAGTGGCCGACAGAATGTCCTATAGATCAATTGATAGAAATGTACAACTGTTCTATGTTATTGGGACTTGGTAAGTCCCAAAGGGGGGATATATGGAAGAAAATTTACCTTACATTATTACGCTAACATATATTTTTCATCTGGCCTATATGCTATATAAATATAATAATGGTGAAGAAAAGCTTAAGAAGACAAGTCCCCACTCCTCTCTAACAGAGGGCCTGAAGAGGTGCCATAAGGTCTGTTGAATAACTTATCTGTGTTTACCCACTGACATAGAGGTCAAGGATCAGGGTGACCTGAGACTAGTCTAGGGGCAAGGACAAGCCGGACACCCCATTCTTGTGTCGTAAAACTGTTGCTGAATCATTCACAGAAATTCCTGGGAGGCAGGATGCGGGCCAGGAGGGAAACTAGCAAAACAACTGATTGTGAGACTAGTTAAACATGGTGTGTGCAGGAGATATCGTAAATAACAACATCCTCGATGGACAGAAAGGGAGATATAAGGAGGGGCCCGTGACCAGCTCTCCAGTTCTTTGTCAAACCAACTCGGCTTTGCTCTTACTTGTTCGCGAGTAAAAATAAAGTCTTCTGTCATTCTTGCTCCGGTCTCCTCGAACTCTCTTATTTAAGTTATAGTGTTAAATGCGGTTTATCCACCACAGCTTTCACTTTAAACGCTCCTAGCCCCTAGAAGGAAACGCTTCTAAAAAAAAGCTGAACCATCCTAGGTGGGGAACTATCTGACTCTCGGGAACGTGTTCCTAAAGCACACAGGCAAGTCCCTAGAAGATGCAATAGGAGTCGTGGGTTTGTCTGTTGTTTTTATGAATCCAAATATGGGTTGGACGGCCTCTGTCTCACACATGTTCATGATAAGAGGTAGCTGGTCTGCTCGTGTTATCCTTGGACGTTGGAACATGTAGAGTGCAAAGGCCCAATGAGTCCGACGGGAGAAATGACTCTCTGATCCCCTCTGAAAACCATTTCAGACCTGTTCTTAATCTCTCCGTCATGACTTGATTGATTTCAAAGTACCACACTCTGTAATGTTATTTATTATGGCTGATTCAAAGCCCCAGTAATTGATCCCTCATGGGATGCATTGAGATGTCTCAAAGCAATAACAGCGGTTACAGGAACAAGTCAATAAAGCAATTCACTGTGTCCTAAGCAAGACAGAAGGCCATGTGCAAGCATCATTTGCAACATTGATTTCCTGCTTCTTGTTTTATTGTGTAGAGCCATTGGCATGCCCAAAAGTGTGTGTGTGTGTGTGTGTGTGTGTGTGTGTGTGTGTGCGCGTGTGTGTGTGTGTGTGTGTGTGTGTGTGTGTGTGTGTGTGTGTGCGTGTGTGTGTGTGTGTGTGTGTCCAGTCCATATATACATTTCAATAACAGTGAGAAGCTGGACCAGTGAAAACCAGTGAAGGGCTTTCAAAGATATAGTAACTTTAATAGTCAGAACCACTTGCAGTCACATATGTTCCTGGATTTGAATTCTGACCATGCAGATCTATTCCCGAACAAATTATCCCCCCCAAAAAAGTTATTTTTCACAAATTTCTTCCCTTATGTTTTATGATAAAATAAATTCTCGACTCAACAACGAGATGGCAGACAAGTCAGTTCAGCCCAGGGTCTATTTAGCTATCTATGTCTATCAGGTGTGGAAGTAAATTACGCTATTTATCTAATTACATGTTCATTCAGATTTCAGTTGTCGCTTTCACAAGTTCTGGCTACTCTTTGTTCTGGGCACAACTGTACATAACTTGCTTGTAAATACCATGACATGTATGTATGTGTGTGTGTGTGTGTGTGTATGTGTGCTTGTTTTTTAGTGTGCTTCAAAATAAAATACATTGTAAAAATAAGCTCACAAATAAATCTTTCTCTGTCTCACTGAGGCTGACTTGGCCCAATCATGAAATTAATTGAAAATCATTCATGTGTGAAAAGAGGCTATTAGCGATTACAGAGGTTAGTGGAAAACATGGTGATTCTAACGCCTTAATACCAGGAAACTCAAAACACACTTTACTTGATGGATCGGTTATTAAAAGGTCTTCTTCCGAACACATGAGATACGTGCTGTGTGGATATGCAAAGAAACAAGTATTGTAGAGTGGGCTTGTGTTTATGTGATAAAGTATGTGTGTGTGTGTGTGTGTTTGTGTTTTTGTTGTGTTTGTGTTTGTGTGATAGAGTACATGTGAGTGTGTATGTATTGTTTGCTGCTGAGCCAATCTGAACTCTGCAATCTTCCCTGCAATGTCGAGAAGAAATCGTAATGAAGAATTAATAAATAGTAATGAGCAATGTTAACAATATGTTTAAAATTGTCCAAGCCATCTCTTTTTACCCCATAAAGCAGAGTCTTATTTCAGTTGTACCTATATAAAATTGTATAACAATATGTTGTTCAAATTAATCTTGAATTAAATAATGTTCAGTTTGTTCAGTTTGTCCCTCTTCATTCTAGGGACATCTGCCGGGGGCTAAACTCCCCGCAGAAGCTCAGAGGAGAATGGAACGAGCAGGAGACGAGTAGACTTCCTGGATCCGCTAATTAGTCGCTTGGTTCACATGTTGGCTCTTGTTAATTAGTGCCTTGGCTGACCGTCAGCGCCACATGTAGAGGAAAGATAAGCTTGTCGTTCTCCTGGTGCTCAAATAAATCATCAGCACTAAGCAGGGGAAGAGACAAGCAGCATTTAGGAGTCAGAGCAGGGAGAGAGGCAGAGAGAGAAAGAGAGAGAGAGAGAGAGAGAGAGAGAGAGAGAGTGAGAGACACAGAGAGAGTGATAGACAGAGAGAGAGAGAGAGAGAGAGACACACACACTCACACACACAGAGGCACAGAGAGAGAGAGAGAGAGAGAGAGAGAGAGAGAGAGAGAGAGAGAGAGAGAGAGAGAGAGAGAGACAGAGGCAGGGAGACACACACACAGGCAGAGAAGCAGAGAGACAGAAAGAGAGCGAGAGAGAGAGAGAGAGAGAAAGAGCATGTATAATGAAGCAAAAGAGAGTAGCATATTTAGAGGTAGCAAGAACAACTCTGTGAATGATGGGGTTTGTTCAGTGTTATCTGAACTATTCACCCACAACCTTTTAAAAACGTTTGTTTTAAGCATAACCTGTACTAACATTAATTTAAATACTCCAAAAAGGATTTGTGCAAAGATGAACCAAACTCTTGTGACTTTTCCTTATCTTACCCTTTTCTGTTTCATTGTAGGAAAGTAATATAGATAAAGATTGTGTGTGTCTGTGTGTTTGTATGTGTATGTGCGTGTGTGCATGGTGCATGCACGCACATGCATGCGCAAACGCATGTACACACACACACACACACACACACATACACACACACACACACACACACACGCACACATACACACACAAGCACACTTTTAAGTGTGTTTCTCAGCTTGTCTGTTCTTCCATAAGCAGTATGTGAAGCACTTCAAAGGAGGATAATATTTTTTCCGAAAATCGGTTTCAAGAATTCACAATGAAGCCAGCCCACCATTAATTGGAGCAAGATCAAATAGGCCCCAGCCCTGGGATATTACTCTGAGAGATATACACACATTAAGCCCTGAGAGGAGCGCGGGCTGGAAATGAGCCTTTTTATCGCGTGTGTGAGTCGCTCCGCTGGTGTCTGCTTGGTAAAACAGAAGGAATCGTCCCGCTAAGAGGGGCGTCCATCAGAGCTACAGTACGATAACAAGGAGAGGCCCAACCTCTCACTGAACTGACTTCAAAGCATGCAGCACACACTCACACACACTCACACACACACTGACACACACACGCACGCACACACACACAGACATATACATACACAGTCGTGAGTACTTTCATATGTATTGGTTAAATACATGTAGATAGCAATATAGATGGATTAACATGGGTACAATTCTACACTTCTACTCACCTTTCCTCCACAGGTTGGTTTGGCATACATGTCTAAATGAGTTCCATGTCTACATTAATGAGTCTGTTAAATGTTTATTAAGAGCTGAAGGTTTAAATTTGAGTCATTATAATTCCCTTGATGCATTTACAGCTGCTCTCTTTTTAGGGTCTTTTAATTGCTAATGTTCGTGTGTGTGTGTGTGTGTGTGTGTTGGGGGGGTGGGGCTGTCTCTCTTCATCAGTGTGTTCGGAAATTCTGCATCATTTGCATGTAGCTTAATAAAAAAGGTTACAGCATGAATTAAATGCAGAAGTTCACATTTACGTGTTGCTTAGTGGCTAGACCCGAGACAGTAATGGATATTAAGACTGGGCTCGGCTAAATGGCACCAAGACTCAGGACGTGATGAAAGGTATTCCGTCTGAGAGGTGAGTGCTCTCCAACGCTGCAGGCACCAACACACTTCACACAAGCCCTTGTTGCTTTTTCATGTTTCAGTGATTCGCTATGAACGTCATTTGCTTCAGGACTAGGAAATGTGACCCAACCGTATTTTTATCGATTGATAGTTTTATCTTCCATGTAACAAATTCAGTTCATAAATAAAGCAGCTAAACAAACATTGTTTTTTTTATTTCTGAAATTATATTTTTGTAATCTATGGTAGTGTTTTTGACTGTATAATTGTAATATATCTCTTAGTTTATTTGAGTTTACAATATCAATTCAGAGATCCAAAATGAGGGGTAATTCAATATTATCAATTATCGATGGTAGGACAATTATTTTGGGTTCAGCTGCTTTCATCGGTCACACAGAAAATAGCTAACAAGCTGATCCTAAGTGAAACTGTCCCTGTCCATCTCAGCAAAACCCAATAACACACTCGTTCATCCACTACAAACACCTTATAGTGTTGAGTAGGCCTTGGTTCATGGTGTATAGTGCAGTCTGGTGGCAGGTGAGGACCATGCAGACATCATGCACAGTCACTCCGGAGCAGCCTGAGATCAGCACAGCAGTGAGCACGCTGCTGTGATGACCAACCAGGGGAGACAGAGGAGCCCAACACGTCACCTCTCTCCGTGGTTTGACAGCTGATGGTCGATCAGGTGATCCCACCAGTCCACGTCCGACAAACAAACAACTCAGACATCCCCTTCCCCATTAACACATGGAGACAGACATAGGCCCAGTTCCATTTCTCTCCCCTTAACAAGAACACTTGCTTTGAGCGCCCTTACACCTAGATTCCACCGGGGACGTAAGCGCCGCGGAACGGCTGCGTCCTGTGCCCTGCGTCAATCCCCACCGGGCGCGTAACGGCAGCGAGCGCTACCTTGCGAGCCAGCCGTATTCACGCGAGATCACGAGATCACACGATAATCCTGAACGTTTTAACTGTGTGGATAAAGGAAATCCTTTCTCACATTGTCTTTATAAAAAGGATGATTGATTTCGTAAATGATTTTATGTTGCTCCACTTCGATAATAAGTCTCTTGTCGTCCATGTTGCCGACCCTCTGAGACCCTTTGATTGATTGACTGCTGACCTGGTGCCACCGGTCATGACATAATGTTGATGTGAAGTTATATAGGCTGCATGAGCTGAGTATTGTGTTTTATTTTGAAAATTGACCGGATGCTCTATGGCTTTTATTATTTCACTTCCTGCCCGGCTCGATCTGTTCTGTGGAAATTTCCGCGGTTCAGCAACGGCTCGCGTCAAAATATAAGTGCTGTGTAAAGATAGCGCTGCGGCGCGGTGCGCCACTCCTGGGACGCTGCTGAGACGCTCCGCGGCGCGCCCGGTGGGGATGGTTTCATTGATTAGAGTGGCAGCGATCAGCAGCGGTGACTGCGGCGCAGCCGTTCCGCGGCGCTTACGTCCCCGGTGGAATCTAGGCGTTAGCCCTTAGTTGATTTTAAGGGAAAAACAGCACTCCCCCTTGCTCCCTTAAGTATTGGGA
>NC_140280.1:9093642-9098642 GCF_964030765.1 Micromesistius poutassou | reverse complement strand
GAGTGAACATTATGCTCTTCTAGAGCATTGACAAATATTTGCATTCATTATGTTTGTGTGTGTGTTTGTGTGCGTGTGTGTGTGTGTGTGTGTGTGTGTGTGTGTGTGTGTATACGTGTGCGTGTGCGTGTGTGTGAGTGTGTGTGTACTTGCGTGAGAGTCTCTGTGTGTGTGTGTGTGTGTGTGTGAGAGTGTGTTTGACACAAAGAAAACCTTACAGTTATCGACTGACCTCATTTGAACCTTCTTCTTTTCCAGCATCTATCTTTTAGAAATGCAATGAGCAGGAAGTCCCGTATTATTTCATCATGTGCAGCTCGGTCAGGCTCACCAGACACAGGCAGGCGTCGCTCCCAGACACTGTTTTCTAAATAATTCAACCATGTTCACTCTCTTCAATATTCCATGTGCCAACTTAACTGGAGGTCCGCAAAACACCAGGAGAGTCACAAACTAGGCCACACTAAAACACACACACACACACACATGCACACACACACAGACGCATGCGTGCACACACACACACACACACACACACACACACACGCATGGGCATACACAAACAGACACACACACATGTACACAACCACACACACACACACAAATAAGGGAATCCTGCCTCATATTTGTTTCATTTGATAATTTCATTGCATTAGTGTGATGGCAGATTCAGATGCCAAACAGGGATTAATAAACACACCGTTCAGCACTATGCAGTATTGAGGATCATTAACATGAGGGGCTTTGCATTTAGATTGACATTTAGAACAACAATTCAGTTGTTGTTGGAACATATGGCATGTGAGGTCTGCAATGACAAAACACAGCTGAGAGATTATAAATCAGACCTATTTACACAGCACATCACAAACATAAAGATGCATGCTAATAATAGTGAAACATCTAAATATATATAATTGATCCAATGGTGTTGTTTTGGCTTGTGAATCTGGGAGAATTAAGGCAACCAATTTAAAGCCTAATTATACCATTTCCCAGGCTCTTTGAAGTAAGCTACTGATATCTGATTTTTTATGCTGCTAAATGAGGTAAGTCATAATGTTTACTGTTTCATATTCTTCCTGATGACTACAGCAAATTGCATAAACCATGACAAAGACTAATTAACAAGCATTCAAGCATTCAACATGTCGCCGCATGTGCATTTTCTGAATAAAATGCGTGTGGTTGCTCCGAATCGTCGTGTACACGATATTCCATGACCATGCTAACATGCTAATGCTAGCGTTGGTAATGACCGAGCACACCGAGTTTCAAGTCCCTGGATTGCGAGTTATGGCGCCCCCTGTCGCCGAAGAGGTCCTTTGCTTTTCGGAGACCTGCCCACGCACGGTTTCCATACATGTACCAACTTTGACAACCCTGAGTTGTTCGCCTTTGGAATGGTTGAAGTCAGCGTTTTTTTCCGGTATACCAGAGGTAAATGTCATCATCAATCATATATCATATATCCTACAAGGTTAACAGTTGCAAAATCAACCACCAAAACTGACTTTTTAAAAATGATGTGTTGCCCTTAATGGTTGGTACAGCATTTGCGAGACCTTTCGGGCAAAATAGATCTATTTCAAATTGATGTATCTGTTGGATTTTCTTTATACAGAATTCCTCTTCGCTATCCCTTCTTTATAGCCATCTGAAGCCAAGCAAATTCTCAAAAATTTTTGCTTAGTTATTACATAGCACACTTTTCCACTATAGTACCCATCGTATGATATATTTTTTACTCTATGTTAATGATGCAAGTAGATTGAAAAAGTGGAGGAGACTGAATAATAAGAAGAAGTATGCAGGAGAACAGTACTAGCCTGCTGCCAGCAGATGACATATTGTGGCTTGCTCTGCAACCACACTAATACAATAATAATGAATAATGAATAACATGTCCCTGTCCCTGTCTCCTGGACTGCTCCCACTTAACATGTATTTGGTTTTGGTTACCCATTGGTTTCCCTCATTCCCATTTTCCCAGTATTCATGTTGGGAATCTTTTTGGTCCCACACCAAACAGACGGGAGTGTGTGTGGTCTGTGTGTGTGTGTGTGTGTGTGTGTGTGTGTGTGTGTGTGTGTGCATGTGTGTGTGTGTGTGTGTGTGCATTAGCTGTGAAGTTTCAGGATTTTTCCGGTTCGTAAATTGAATCAGTCTTGCTCTAAATCCCATAAAGCATTTATCAACAATCCTAATTTATTATTATTTGGCCAGGCGATGACGTGGGCAGCTTCAATAGAGGCGGGCTTCCTTCCTCAGCGCTGTTACCGAGAATACAAACCAGAGACGAGCACAAATGAAGGGCACAGCGGAGAGTGACGTCCCCATTGTGGATCCCACCCGGACGGCTGTGGACCCCACCCAGCAGCAGGGAGCCTGTCTGGCTCTTCCTCTGTGGAGAAGCTGCAGAACCCACACAAAATGGCTGCTCACTTACGGTTGTCAGATGTGATTTCCCGCACCGCTAATCAACACCCTCTATTTGGTTCACTTCCTCTCACTTCTTCACACCCACCATGACTGTCCTTCCACTGACGTCTTCTCGTTCAGTTTTTCTTCTTATTCCAATTCACTCACACCCTCCCGCCCCCCCAGTGATTTCATGTCCATTCTTCTCCTGTTTCTCCTCAATTGCTTCCTGTGATGCCATCTCTTCTCCTCCTCTTTCTCTTCTTAATATTATCCTCACCTCTCCCTCTCTCCTCCCCACCCCTCCTGCCTCCCTGTCCTTCTGGCTCTTCCTATATCATCTCCTCTCTTCTGTGTTCTCCTCTCATCCATGCTCCTCTCCCTCTGGCCTCTTGGCCCTCCTGCTCCTCACACATGCCCCCTCTTCCTCTCCTCCTCTGTTCGCTTCTCCCCTTTCCTCTCCCTTTCCCTCTCCTCTGTTCCCCTTCATCATCTCCCCTCCCTTCCACTCTCGTTGCTCTCCTTCTCCCCCCCCACCCCCCCCTCTCCTCCTGATCCGTGTACACACCCACCCAGACAAGCTAAAGGCCGAGGTCTCCTCTCCACGTCCGCATGTAGAACATCTAATAGCCCAGCATTAGAGCCGCGCAGCAGGAGTTACAGCATGAAGCTGGCTTTGGCATGATAATTAGAAAGGCAGCGATCAGGGATTGAGGGCTCATGCCTCTCCTCCTCATATCTAGATGGCTAATTGCAACCCCACTCTGGGTGCTATGGGGTGTCTGTGATGAATGGTCTAATAACCTCTGTGAGCTCAAGGTCTATTCACAGCCATGAAGGAGGAAGATGAGGCTAAGCGGGATGATTAAGCCGGCATCATGTCAAAGGCTTATGTGCGTAGTTCGCGGTATATAGCATGTTTTTACTCGTTTTGCTAGCCTCTTCATGTCCATTATGGCTCTACATTGATTCGTCTCTCTGCTAATATCAGTCATTTTCTTCTCTTCCGTTCTTCTGGTAGTTTCATATATCCTCCTACTTCCTACTGTGTGCCTGTCAGTGTTTTCTTACTCTTTGCTTCAACTCTTTTATTTTCTCTTCCAGCTCTGGCACCCAGACGCTCTGTGTCTCTGCCTCGACGGAGGGGACACTGATTCAGCCAGCCTATCAGCAGACACTGTATAGGTTCACGTCCCTCAGCCCAGCCTGAACGCTGCTCATGCTACTTTGTCTGTACTACACTGACACTAAGGCCTCCGTCATCAAAACACTCACACAATGCTGTGTTAAAACGGAAGCCGACAATGTACTGTTGCAGGATTGGCATTCCCGCTTCTCGCTGTCACACAGGATTTCATTAGCTCATCAGAGACAATGCCAAATTCCCATTTCTGGCGGGTTTTCTGCATAATCTCTAATGCCCGTCTAATTATGTATTAATTGCGGTGATGTAGTAACATGAAATTGGCATATCTAAGGAGGAAAGTGTGTATTAACAGCCTTTAACCACTATGTTTTCTATGAAGAGAGAGACCATGGTGTACCGTGTTTCGCAGTCCAAGAAAAAGGCAGACAGAGCAACAGATCCCAGCTTTGTTTTATTTTTGAATTCCAAAACCTTTGGTGGGAACAGGAATGCACACTGATAGAGAACACTACTCGCTACATATCAACTCGCCTAACAACATTACAATATCTCAGAAAAGCGTCTGTGACAACCAATTAAAAATAGGACAACTCAAAACCAAAAACTTGAAATCAAAAGAAACAACAAAGCACAGCCAGAGGCTTGCCCAGGCAGGTCGGAGCCGTTTGAACAGAAATTGAGGAGCTTTAGGGGCCCGGAGATGGAGGGTGAGGACCTCACTCTTCCCCTGCATGGGGGAGGGTCCTCTCTGTCTGTCACGCCCCGGATGAGCAACTCACGGGATAAACTAAAAGCAGTCGCACTTGAAAAAGAACAAGCTAGCCTGTCATGAAACACAAATGGTTGTGGATCTGAAGCTCTGATTATGTACAACCAGTGGAGCGCATGTGAGATCAGATGCTTTAGTACAGAACTTGGGGAAATGTGGACTAGCTTGAGTGTTAAACGTACGACGCAACGGCGGCGTCTCGGTCCTCTGAGCTCACGGGACACGGAGGTTGATGTCCAACATTGGGTTTGACGATAACGTTATGATGACCATGTCATCAGGTTTTTAACAAGAATGTAAAGATGGCCAACACTAATACAAGACTGCACAGGTAAGTATCTTAGCTGAAGGGCGAAAACAGATTTGACAGTGTGTGTTTTCTGATATTGTACAGCTGGGAACTAGATTTATCGAAATATAAATAAACATACAAATTTTACACCAAAAAACACTTCAAACTACTCACTCTGCAGAATCCTACCTCTAAGAGACCAACTGAAATCCAGCACTGATTCATGCTTCTTTAGTGGACTGCTGACTTATGATATAAAACATCCACACATTACAGTAAACAGATATTATAGACATTAAATAAACTCATATTTGGACAACAAGGAGCGGAAACCATGGAGAATAGTTTGGTTCAGTGTGTGTGTGTGCGTG